>NC_133327.1:119742779-120088979 GCF_042186555.1 Aquarana catesbeiana
AGTGCTATAGGGCGGTCGGCAAGTGGTTAAACGGTCTTTGGTGAAGTAATTATCATTGTGCACCTTTGAAAATGTAGTGCCACTCGTGGTCCCCCTCCAGAATCACACTCACCACAATTTTTTGACCCCTTATAAAATAATCGATGATGACGAAATGCGTTGGGGGGCTAATAGCCTCACTGACTAGCTCATGATTTTGGTCAGAGGAATGGACATTGTGGTTTTGAAGCACCAGCACACTTTTTTCGCTTGTAGGTATAATTTTAAAGTTTTATGTATTGCAGTAAATAGTATAACACTATGGAGGATTCCCTCTTTTGAGTTATACTATATGGTCCATAAGAAGTAGTAGAGAGACAACTGGAGTAATAATCATCTGTGGGGACGCCTGGAGCCAAAGGACATTCACATTACAAGCATAGTTTGACCTTATTTTATAAGAGGTCAAAAAATTGTGGTAAGTGCAGCTCTGGAGGGGGAGCACAAGTGGCACTACCTTTTTAAAGGAGCATGTTTACCTATGAGTTATACCGTTTATTGTAATGCATAAAACTTTAAAATTACAAAAAAGTGTGCTGGTGCTTTAAAATCATAATGTCTAGGTCACTGCTGCGTTCCTCAAATCATGAGCTAAGAAGTGACGCAATTAGCCCCGTCCAACGCATTTCGCCATCATTGATTATTTTATAAGGGGTCAAAAAAATTGTGGTGAGTGCAGTTCTGGAGGGGGAGCACGAGTGGTGCTATTTTTTAAAGAAGCACATTTACTTTGCATGCTAAATACTTCACCGGAGACTGTTTAAATATGTATACCCACGAGGGAGGAGTTTTGTACTTCCAGTACATGTAGTTCATATTCTTACAAGGAGCACATCTTTTGATTGATGGACTTTTTTTAAATGATGGACTTTTTTTTTACTTATATTGTTTATATGTGTATTTATGAAATTTTGAGGGAAGGTGATTTGTAGTACATTACATTTTTTTCACTATTTGATGTTATATACATTACCTTTTTATCAGATTATTTGAACAGGGGGAAGATTCACACTTCTAGCTGATATCCGATATAAAATAATTTCTTGGTATAGTTGGTATACTTGTTATTATTTCACTTGGATTTCATTGGTATTGCACAAATAAAAGGGGGGAGAGGTAGTGCTACACCACCATATACATCCTTACCCACTGCAGGGTGCATGTAGAAAACTACAGGAGAGGGCGGGTACAAGACCTGTCACCCTGCATGAGGAAAGAGAGCAGAAGTTGAACCTTCTTTATTGCAGGAAGCTCCTAAACAACAGCAAAGTTTCATGTTAGATTACTGCAAAGATCTGGAAGCAATACAAACACACATCAAGATTCAAGTAAGGAGAGGAGAAAAGAAGAGTCGGGACTTTAAATGAGGCAATGAATGGGTAAGTTCATCTGCCTCCATCCCTATTAAACATATATTAAAAGAAGGGGGTTGAGTAGGACTTTCTATGAACCACGGCTAGATAATAAGATATGCGATCACATGATGGTAAATTCCAAAGAAATATACATTGAGTAATTGAAAATAACATGATAGACAATAGTAACACCTTAACAGTTTATTAAACATGATTCACAGTAATAATGATCGATACTGTCAGGGCTGGGCTCAGCCCTTCCTTCTCTGAGCTGGCCGTTCAGTTGTCGGTTCGGTTCGCATCCAAAACATGCGAACAGGCAAAAAATTTGTTCGAACACACAAACACCCTTAAAGTCTAAGGGACACGAACATGAATAATCAAAAGTGCTCATTTTAAAGGCTTATATGCAAGTTATTGTCATAAAAAGTGTTTGGGGACCTGGGTCCTGCTGCAGGTGACATGTATCAGTGCAAGAAAAAGTTTTAAAAACGACCGTTTTTTCGGGAGCAGTGATTTTAATAAAGTTTAAAGTGAAACAATAAAACTGAAATATTCCTTTAAATTTTGTACCTGGGGGGTGTCTATAGTATGCCTGTAAAGTGGCCTGGTATGGAATTTAGGGGGACCCCCATGCATTTATTTTTAAATTTTGGTTCGGGGTTCCCCTGTGGGGAAATCCCATGCTGTTTTTATCAATGAACCTTTATGTATATTGCCGAATTCATTATAGCCGGTGCTAGTACTTTTAAATGACTTTTTTTCCTTTAGAAATGTCATTTTGCACTCAGACTGTTCTAAACACAGGAAACATACGCCACTTTACAGGCATACTATAGACACCCCCCAGGTACAAAATTTAAAGGAATATTACACTTTTATTGTTTCACTTTAAGCATTATTAAAATCACTGCTCCTGAAAAAACGGACGTTTTTAAAACTTTTTTTTGCACTGATACATGTCACCTGGGGCAGGACCCAGGTCCCCAAACACTTTTTATGACAATAACTTGCATATTAACCCTTAAAATTAGCACTTTTGATTTCTCCCATAGACAATTCACTATAGCCGACAATTCACTATAGCCGCTATTACTTCATGACTTTTTTTTCCCTTTAGAAATGTCATTTTGCTGTCAAACTATTCTAAACATGGGAAAAAAGCGCCACATTACAGGCATACTATAGACACTCCACAGGTACGAAATTTAAAGGGATATTACACTTTTATTGTTTCACATTAAGCTTTATTAAAAAATTACTGCTCCCGAAAAAACTGACGTTTTTAAAACTTTTTTTTTGCATTGATACATGTCCCTTGCAGCAGGACCCAGGTCCCCAAACATTTTTCATGACAATATCATGCATATAAGCCTTTAAAATTAGTACTTTTGATTTCTCCTATAGACTTTTAAAGGGTGTTCTGCGGCTTTTGAATTTGCCGCAAAACACCCCAAATTGTTCGCTGTCTGGCGAACTGGCTAACAGCCAATGTTCGAGTCGAACTCATGTTCGAACCGAACATAAAGCCCATCCCTACTCCACAGTGACTCAGCTGTTGATGATCTGCTCGTCAATCCTGGCTACCTAAAGCTGTCCAGCTCACTTCATCTCTGCCTTCGCCTTTGGTCACATCCCAGAAACTTTCTCCTGCGTTCCTGTTGAAGACTTGCTCGGCTGACGTCCCTTCTGGCTCCTGATCCTGCTTGCTGTACTACTACGTTGATCTCTGGCTCTCTGACATTGGCATTGGCTGATTACCCGATCTGGTTACTGAACTCTGGCTATGTATTGACTAGGCTTACTCTGTTTACCTTTTTATTAATATTAAACAAGTGTGATTAACTGTACTTCTTAAGTAAATATCAAAAAGGGCCAGCCACCTGCTGGCGAGGCTGCCAGGCTATCGGAACAATGGGACATATGTGGTGGGGCTGTCCTACAATCCAAAGCTTTTGGTGCAAAATATTGCCTCTTATTAAGGAAATTACAGGAATAGAGGTAGCAGATGACCCCTGGGAGGTCCTGTTTCTCGGGGGATTAAGGGACTCAAACAACTGCAAACAGTCCTTAGTTCCACTGCTCCTGAATGCGGCAAAACGAACGATCCCAAGGAACTGGCAGAAGAGGGAAAGCCCTGAGCTATGGGAGTGGTTCGACGCAATAGAGGAGAGTTGCAATATGGAGACACTAGGGAGTAGATTGGAGGACTTAAGGAGTAAAAATTCGGGCAGGTGGGACGGTTGGAAAAAATTTAAAAAAACTTGGAACTACGCCAAAGAGATCCAATCTATAGCCTAATAATAAAAAAAAAAAAAAAAAAAAGAGTGGTTAACCGAAACTAGACCCTGGAGAGGGGGAACGGGAGGGTGGGGTGGGGGGTAGGCGGGTGGGAAGGGGTAGTCGTAGTAGAATTCAATACTTTTATCACATATGAGCGACACTAGACGAGATTGAGTAAAACCACTAGCCTTGGGTTCATAGTGGCTTTAATTGTTCTTTTACACTTTTGATATGGCAAAGAGTCACGATGATGAGACAAATGAGAGAGGGACAGTTATGGAAATGAACTGCAAAGTTGATTTACACCTCTCGGTATGGTCGACTGATGTGACAAAAGAAAAAAAAAAAAAAGAGAGAACTGTACTTCTGTCTCGGTCTGATTAATGGTTTCTGACAGATACATAGGTATATAGTAATAAAAGGTTCAAATTCATAATACAGATAATGATGTTAATAGTAGTACTGATTGATGATAAAATTCATGTTATTAAATCTCAGAATCACATGATTGCGATGATGTAGCATAAGGCTGGGGCTCTACGCGTTTCGTGGAGATGTCCACTCATCAGGAGCAATAGCAATTGGTATAGATCTATAGTAGAACAAAAGGCAGAATGAACAGGTGTTGGACACACGGGGGACACAGGGCAGATGAGGGATGTAAATTCCCCAAAACTCTTACCTGTATGTAAATTGGGTATATAGCACATAATGTGGTGTAGACGACTGGAGGCACCATGGCAAAACAGGCATCCCAAGGGAGCTGAGGCCACAAAACTATGGCCCCACTGAGGCCAAAGAAAGTAATATGAGTAATTTGTTCTACTATAGATCTATACCAATTGCTATTGCTCCTGATGAGTGGACATCTCCACAAAAAGCATAGAGCCCCAGCCTTATGCTACATCATCGCAATCATGTGATTCTGAGATTTAATAACATGAATTTTATCATCAATTAGTACCGTTATTAACATCATTATCTGTATTATGAATTGGACCCTTTTATTAATTAATCATGTTTAATAAACTGTTAAGGTGTTACTATTGTCTATCATGTTATTTTCAATTACTCAATAAATATTTCTTAGGAATTTACCATCATGTGATCGCATATCTTATTACCTAGCAGTGCTTTATACAAAGTCCCACCCAACCCCCTTCTTTTAATATGAGATTCAAGTAAGAACACACATGAATCTTTGATTCAGACAATATTTGTTTATCCTGGAGCACTGGTTTAAAACCTGATCAAGGTTCTTCTTTTTATCTAAAGCACAAAATAAAAAAGAATGGTTTTGTCAGGAGATCACTGGATTAAAATGGTATCTATGGCATCTATTTTAGAGTAGCTTCTAGAAGCTCAAAGCAAAACGTTCCAATGCATGTAGCTTTCCAGTATGCTAGAGTTGTTGGTGTATTCATGCAAAACTTTAGCAATGCTCCATTAAGAAAGGCTTATTTGTATTAGGTAAATTCCCCGGTATTTTCGCTGCAGAGCTGTAAAGGTATTGTCGATATTTTGCATACAGACCCTTAAAGACAAACTATTGTGCAGTTTCAATTAGCACATTTTAGGACATTATTGCAATGCCTTTCTGGGGAAAAACAACTGATGCGGCATACATTTGCAGATTTTACCTCTAGTGGCTATTAGCATTTCAGATGGTCTTTGAACCTTTGGCTCTGTTTCCACTACTGCGAGTTGTTGTGCGACTTGACACATGTGAAGTCGCATGACAAGTCAAAACCCATGTATTTCAATGGTCCCCGTTCTAATTGGTGCGACTCAAGTCGCAGCGACTCCAAAAAAGGTTTTTGCACTACTTTGTTCCATCTTCGGCGTGACTTGTTCTCCATAGAAAGGTATTAAGTTGCAATGCAGTCGCATGTACATGTCTGACACCACGAATTTGTTGCGACTTCCACAGAAGTCTATGGAAGCACATGATCTCTGCTCCTCCCAAATACATCACTTCCTATATTGATGTACGTGAGTTTGGAAAACAGCAGGAATCATGCCTAGGGCTATAAAGAAAAAGCGACAAGTTCATGACAATGAAGAAATTATTCGGCTTGTCAGACAATGTCCGGCAATATATGACCTCAGAGATCCAGGTTACAAAGATCATGTAAAGAAGGAGAGAGCATGGTTGGAAGTGGCTCCCATATATTATGATACCTGGGACTCTTTATCAGCTACAGAACAGTCTTCAAAAAGTAAGTGGTTGATATATGCTGCTTAGCACTTTGCGGCTTGCACCTATTTAAATATTTAGCAAACAATGGGTGTGTGTTAACAATGTGCACTGTGTTTTCTTGGTGGGTACTGCTTCTCCTCCTGAGATGACAATGGTTTGACAGGAGGGAATCCCCTGTCAACACTATCTGCATTGATGGTGGAGTTTAGCTAGTTTCTTTCCTGCAAACGGTGGCTGCAGGAAAGTAAATCTGTGTGTGTGTGTGTGTGTGTGTGTGTGTGTGTGTGTGTATGTGTGTGTGTGTGTGTGTGTGTGTGTGTGTGGGCCACCAAATAATATTTGCCCATGGTCCAAACAATATTAAAGATGGCCCTGTTCACATCCTTCAGAACATGCCAAATTATGCAGGTGTCATGGATAACATATCTGCGGTAGTTTTCCCACCATTAACATCAATTATGCAGCCTAGCAAATGAATGACCTATGGGCAGTTAATAAAGAATTATATTTTTAACTTGGTATTGTCTTTATATTTTGCAGTGCACTTGTTACAAACTCGATGGTGAAGTCTCAAAGACTGCTACAACCGGTGCTTATGCAAGTTAAAAGAAGGAAGAAGTGATTCCGGCTCAAAAAGATTAGCCCCAAATGCCCATGCCGGAGATCTTGATTTTTTAAAACAGGTGTTGGAAATGTGAGAGTAAGTTATCAGCAGGCATATTTTAGGAATTTGACATATCAAATTGTAATGCTTACTTGAAAAATATGTTATTTGTATTTCAGAACACAAGCAAGCTGGGAAGACAGCACACAGGGTTTGCCACCGGAAGATGAGTCAGAGGAAGCTGCTGCTGCTGCGGAGGAGGAAGAACAATTCAAAGACAATGTTGACAAGGAACTGTTCGTAGATTAATCAGCAACGTAGATTAAGGTCAGCAACAAACTCAATGAATGAGGAGGATGCAGAACCAGGGCCTAGCAATGTCTCTAGGCCTTTGCGAAGATCTTCAAGGGGAAGTGCCAGGGCTGGGAAACCCATGGATAAAATCTTAGATGTAGTCAGTCAGATGTCCACTAAAATGGCTGAAAACCAGTGTGAAGACACAGCATTTCTCACTGTAATTATAGACATATGAAAACAGGTCCCCTGAGAGAAAAAATATGCACTCAGGATGGCTTTGATGTCAACTGCTCATTACTTTGTGTGTGAGGAGCCGACAACATCCTCAGCATATATGCAACCCCCCCCCCCATATCACCCTTATCAATAATACCCTCACTTTCAAAGTACACAGTATGCTCCACCAATAAACCGGCCATACTGTGACCAGTAGGGATGAGCTTTGAGTTTGAGTCGAACTCATGTTCGACTCGAACATCGACTGTTCGCCAGTTCGCTGAACAGCGAACAATTTGGGTGTTCGCGGCAAATTCGAAAGCCGCGGATCACCCTTTAAAAGTCTATGGGAGAAATCAAAAGTGCTAACTTTAAAGGCTTATATGCAAGTTATTGTCATAAAAAGTGTTTGGGGACCTGGGTCCTGCCCCAGGCGACATGGATTAATGCAAAAAAAAGTTTTAAAAACGTCCGTTTTTTCAGGAGCAGTGATTTTAATTATGTTTAAAGTGAATCAATAAAAGTGTAATATCCCTTTAAATTTTGTACCTGGGGGGTGTCTATAGTATGCCTGTAAAGGGGCGCGTGTTTCCCGTATTTAGACAGCAAAATGACATTTCAAAGGAAAAAATTCATTTAAAACTACTCGCGGCTATTAATGAATTCCCGGTCTGACAATATACATAAAAGTTCATTGATAAAAACGGCATGGGAATTCCCCACAGGGGAACCCCGAACCAAAATTTAAAAAAAAATTACGTGGGGGGTCCTCCTAAATTCCATACCAGGCCCTTCAGGTCTGGTCTGGATATTAAGGGGAACCCCGGCCAAAATTTTTTTTAAAAATGTCATGGGGTCCCCCTCAAAATCTATACCAGACCCTTCAGGTCTGGTATGAATTTTAAGGGGAACCCCGCGCCAAAATTAAAAAAAGAAATGGCGTGGGGTCTCCCCAAAAATCCATACCAGACCCTTATCCGAGCACGCAACCTGGCAGGCCACAGGAAAAGAGGGGGGGATGAGAGAGCACCCCCCCCCTCCTGAACCGTACCAGGCCACATGCCCTCAACATTGGGAGGGTGCTTTGGGGTAGCCCCCAAAACACCTTGTCACCATGTTGATGGGGACAAGGGCCTCATCCCCACAACCCTTGCCCGGTGGTTGTGGGGGTCTGCGGGCGGGGGACTTATCGGAATCTGGAAGCCCACTTTAACAAGGGGACCCCCAGATCCCGGCCCTCCCCCCGTGTGAAATGGTAAGGCGGTACAAAAGTACCCCTACCATTTCACAAAAAAAGTGTCAAAAATGTTAAAAATTACAAGAGACAGTTTTTGACAATTCCTTTATTTAAATGCTTCTTCTTTCTTCTATCTTCTTTCTTCTATCTTCCTTCAGTTTCTTCCTCCATCTTCTTCTTCTTCTGGTTCTTCCTCCGGTGTTCTCATCTGGCATCTTCCCCCGCGGCGCCAGCGTCTTCTTCCCTTCGTTTTCTGGGCCACTCCGCATCCAGCATGATGGGATGGGAGGCTCCCGCTGTGTGACACTTCTCCTCTTCTGACGGTTCTTAAATAACCAAGGTGCGGGGCCACCCGGTGACCCTGTCCCCTCTGACGCACGGTGACTTCCCTGTCCGCCCCCTCTGATGTCACAGGGAATGCCACAGGGAAGTCCCCGTGCGTCAGAGGGGGCGGGGTCACCAGGTGGCCCCACCCTCCGTTATTTAAAAACCGTCAGAAGAGGAGAAGTGTCACACAGCAGGAGCCTCCCATCCCATCATGCTGGATACGGAGCGGCCCAGAAGACAAAGGGAAGAAGATGCCGGCTCCGTGGAGGAAGATGCCGGGTGAGAACACCGGAGGAAGAACCAGAAGAACCAGAAGAAGAAGAAGATGTAGGAAGAAACCGAAGAAAGAAGATAGAAGAAAGAAGAAAGAAGATAGAAGAAAGAAGAAGCATTTAAATAAAGGAATTGTCAAAAACTGTCTCTTGTCATTTTTAACATTTTTGACACTTTTTTTGTGAAATAGTAGGGGTACTTTTGCACCCCCTTACCATTTCACACAGGGGGGAGGGCCGGGATCTGGGGGTCCCCTTGTTAAAGGGGGCTTCCAGATTCTGATAAGCCCCCCGCCCGCAGACCCCCACAACCACTGGGCAAGGGTTATGGGGATGAGGCCCTTGTCCCCATCAACATGGGGACAAGGTGTTTTGGGGGCTACCCCAAAGCACCCTCCCAATGTTGAGGGCATGTGGCCTGGTACAGTTCAGGAGGGGGGGCACTCTCTCGTCCCCCCCTCTTTTCCTGCGGCCTCCCAGGTTGCGTGCTCGGATAAGGGTCTGGTATGGATTTTTGGGGAGACCCCATGCCATTTTTTTTTTTTTTTATTTTGGCGCGAGGTTCCCCTTAAAATACATACCAGACCTGCAGGGTCTGGTATAGATTTTGAGGGGGACCCCACGCCATTTTTTAAAAAATTTTGGCCAGGATTCCCCTTAATATCCATACCAGACCTGAAGGGCCTGGTATAGAATTTAGGGGGACCCCCCATGTAATATTTAAAAAAATTTTGGTTCGGGGTTCCCCTGTGGGGAATTTCCATGCCGTTTTTATCAATGAACTTTTATGTGTATTGTCGGACCGGCAATTCATTAATAGCCGCGAGTAGTTTTAAATGACTTTTTTTCCTTTTTTTTTCCTTTTTTTCCTTTTATGTCATTTTGCTGTCAGACTGTTCTAAACATGGGAAACATGTGCCACTTTACAGGCATACTATAGACACCCCCCAGGTACGAAATTTAAAGGAATATTACACTTTTATTGTTTCACTTTAAGCATTATTAAAATCACTGCTCCTGAAAAAACGGCCGTTTTTAAAACTTTTTTTTGCATTGATCCATGTCCCCTGGGGCAGGACCCAGGTCCTCAAACACTTTTTATGACAATAACTTGCATATAAGCCTTTAAAATTAGGACTTTTGATTATCCATGTTCGTGTCCCATAGACTTTAACGGTGTTCGCGTGTTCAAACAAATTTTTTGCCTGTTCGCATGTTCTGGTGCAAACCGAACAGGGGCGTGCTTGGCTCATCCCTAGTGACCAGTATGGTAATATGCTGAATCCCTCAAGGCCACGCATGTTGCATCCAATTTCCGCCCCCACTACCTCTACCCTTGGACCCCCAAACACTCAGCAACTTAGGCAGCCTACATCCAGTCAGGTTCCACCTTTTCTTGAAGGGAAATACTACCGGGGACCATCAGTGGATTGCCCTGGACCAACCAATAGTTCAGTTTCCAGAACCACTGAAACCAAAACATACCAGCAATTGTAAGTTTATATTATTTTTGCTGTTGTTTTGAGACTTGTTAATTTTTTTGTTTTTGGTTGTGGTTGCCAAAACAACAACCCAAAAAAGTTTCAGTTCATGGAAATTATTTTTTTTATTTTTTGTCTTCTTGCAAAAAGATTTTGCTGGAAAAAAAAGATTATTATTATATATATTTTTTGTATGACTTTTATTTTGTGTTGTTCAATGTTATTTTTTTATTCTTTGTTGTGGTTGTTTAAAATAAAAACAACAAATGGTGTAGTTCATCCAAAAAAACATTATTTTTGGTGCATTCTTGCCCAAAATTTTGACAAATAAAAACTATTCTGGTTACATTATGTGTTTTATACTTATCCATTTTTTAAATTTGTGTTAAAGACCTGTTATTCTGCATTTGGATGCAATTAAACATAACAGACATATAAATATTAATAAAATAAAATATGCATGACATACATTATGCAATGGCATCCTGCTGCCAGGGGACAGAACCAGAAGCAGACATAAAAAACAACATGAATCCCTCACGCACAGTGGTACCATTGGTGGTGCCCCTACTGGCACTCCATTGTGCACCTTCCAGATCGTGCATGAGGGAATCTTCAAAAAGATAGCCATCATGAATTCTTACAAAATTATGAAGCACACATGCTGCTTTTACTGCATATATTGCATTCTCAAGTTTTAAATTCATAGGTGTATGTAGCAAACTCGACTTGTTTGCTAAAATGCCAAATGAACATTCTATCACTCGTCTTGCCCTCGTTAACCAGTAATTGAAGATTCGCTTCTCTTCACTCAGACACCTATTGGAATAAGGCCTTAATAGATGCTCACTGAGAGCAAAGGCCTCATCCCCAACATACACAAATGGCATTGGCGGCCCATTTGTTCCTGGTAACGGACAGTCCTGTGGCAGGTCCAGGCCATTTTTCCCTCAACATTCTTCCAAAAGATGATCTTTGGAAAATACTGGAGTCTGAGCTGCTGCCATACGATCCTATGTCTATATAGGTAAAACAATAATTGGCATCAGCCACTGCTAGTAATACAGAAGAAAAATATTTTTTTGTAATTAAAGTATTTTGTTCCACTGCTGATGGGCATCACTACCTTCATATGTTTTCCATCAATTGCCCTGACACAATTTGGGAAATTGCATCGGTCCCAGAAAACTTTAGATATCTTGCACCAATCTTCGCGAGTGGGCTTCTTCAGGACCAAATCCCTAAGGACATTCCAGATGTCTCTGCAGGTAGTGTGGACAATATTGCTGACAGTAGTTTTGCCAACCAAAAATTTAAAATGCAAACTTGCAAAGGAATGTCTAGTTGCCAGGTACCTAAAATGGAACAGTAAATACACTTTATTAGAATGATACATATTAGCAATAAGCTACTTCTATATTAGATCAAAAAATGAGCTTGGAAGGAGGTGCCTGAGGAAGTGAAGGAAGAAGAGGAGCAAGAGAAAGACCCTGGTGAGGTAGAGTTCGACTAGAACATCAGGTGTTCATTTGTCTGCAAACTAACCGAACATATGGGGCGTTTGCGGCAAATTTGAGTGCCCCATAATGCACTACGAGATCACAGTGCATTGACGGTTGCCGATTGTCCAAAGCTTGCACCTGACCTGCATGCTTTGGCCAATCACAGTGCCATCTGTTGGGATAGCCATGATTGGCCAAAGGAAGGGTGCCTTTGGTCAATCATGGCTCAAGGGCTAAGTCCACTCCCCACACTATATAAGGCTGCTCCAGGCTTATATAGTGTGGTAGCATCGCCACACATCATATAAGTCGTTTGCGTGGATAAAGTGTTGCATCAATGAAGTGTGCCTTCAGCTTCTGCTCGATGTAACAAGATCGTAGTCAGGAGTGATGTTGAAGTCTCCGCAGAGAATTAAGGAGCCTTTCTGGGCTTTCCTAACTTTTCTCAGCAGTTTATTTAGGAATGAGATTTTCCAGGAGTTTGGGCCGTAGAGACAGACTAGAGTGAACATGGCAGAATCAAATGTACATATCAAGATCAGGTACCAGCCATCGGGATCCGTGATTAGTTCCAGGAGTTGAAAGTTTACAGAATTTTTAACGGCAATCAATACTCCACGTTTCTTCTCTGAGCTACAAGCCATGAAAATGTGAGGGAAAAGTTTATGTTGGAACAAAGGAGTAGCAGACTTTTTTAAGTGAGTCTCCTGGTCGCATATTATGTCGCAGCCTAGTTTTATGGAAGTTTGACATAGGGAGGTTCTTTTGGCCGGATGGTGGAGGCCTTTAGAGTTTATGGAAGCCATCTTGATACCCATTGTGTATTGTGGGTAAGCTTTTTAATGTAAATGAAACCTTACATTTTTAAGATACCTTAAATTCCGCTTAAATTCCTTAAGTACCTTAAATTCTACTGTTGCCGCTCATCCTGTTACTTTGAAAAAGCGCATGCGCACGAAACATGTAAGCCACGGTAATCTCTGCAACCCGGAGCTTGCAGTCCACTGTGACTGACCGTCATCCTATTTACCTTCACTTCCTGAGCGATGGCCGTGACACACTGTGTGCCCGGTTCCAGCCAGCTCGTTCGGCTCTCCTGGTCCCATCCCTTAGCAGTGGATACCACAGCACACCACCTGCAGTACAGGGGGGCTTGTATCCACGATCAGCCATAGAGCTGAAAGAAGGGTCCTCCGCTACTGTGGTTCTTCTTGGACACCGGCTGAGTCTCACTACTGACCAAAGGTAGAAGCTGATCGGTTGATGTTAACCCCTTTCCACCTAGATGTCTCAGTGGTTCCGCTCCTATTCCTTTACTTTAGTATCTGCATTGACTATACACTTTTAGGATTGCCCCTGCAACCCCTGTAAGTTTATATCATTGACACTTGTCATTCTTCAGAATTGCAATAAATAAATTAACTTTTTACTTGGCCACAGGTCTGCAAGTTTTTATGCTTCACCCATAGAGCGCTGCTTCTTTGTTTTGTGTGTCTTGTTATCCATTTTTTCCAGTGGTTGGCGGCTGCCCTGGATTCCAGCTCATTTTATAATTTCCAGGATTCGTATACCTACGTATATGGCTGACAGTTTTTAGTGCTCAAGGAACTATGTTTGCGTCAAAAGAGCTTGCAATCTACAATCTAGGATACTAAAAATTAGACACATTAAACAAATCACATTAGAAAAGCAGGGATACAAATCAAGCTAATAACAACCATGAGAAACCTTTGCGGTGATCAGAAGTCCTCGCCCCAAACCCCTAAAAAGTTAAATGGCAGGATTATCATTAGCAAAAACAGACAAAATGTGTACAAAAGCCAAAAAGGCAGTGCACAAACTACATTGACACACACAGCAGGAATGAATGAATTAGCAGGAACCTTCCTTTTCACCTAAACCATTACATAGCAGTTGTAAGTCTATCATGTGATATTTAGAAGCAATCATCAAACAACAGCCTTATTGGGGTGTGGGTCAGGAATTATGCATACCCCCCCACCAAAAAAAAACACAAAAACATATCTATTTGTAACTCAATATCCACACTGCAAAGAAAGATTCAGGCCTATTCTTAGGCCAAACACCCACCACAAATGCAGGCCTTTAAATAACCTAGCTAGGATTGCTAGCACACCCACCTAGACCTTCCAGTAAAGGACACACACATCAGTGTAATTGATTCTGTCTCTTCGTGTAGTCCTCAAGTGCTCACACCTGTTCATTAGGAATACACACTCTTCACAAATGAAAAATGCATCAGCATAGATATCTGTGCAGGGTAAACCTCAAAATAACAAATGTCCAAGGCTCTGGCCATGATCATTGATCCCAAAAATCTCCAAATCAAACTTATACGTCGTTGGGCATGTGGAGGATCCAAAACAGGAAATGACAACTTTGTGAGGGCTGCTTCACACAAATTGGTGACAAAGCGCATTTGTCATTCATCATAAGCATACAACATTCATATATATGAGCAGGATCACACCAGACTTATACATCCATATCTGGGCCAAAACACCCCATAATGTTATTTCTTGGGATTCCATTATGTGAAACCCAGCACAAATGGTGAAAAATAAACTTTTACATCACAACAGAGGAAGAACATAGAAACCTCTAGTCAGGGAGCAGGATTGGGATTTGAACAAAGAGCCTTAGTTCTGCTAGGTAGAAGTACTAACCCGTTAGCCACTACGCTGCCACATGTTTGTAGGCTGCATCTCTGTGGTGTCAAACTGTCCTAATTCCCAGGGGTGCAAGAAATTAATCAATGCAGATGTACTATGGGAGGCCAGAGAGACACTGAACAACCTGTTTCTGGCGTATGCCATCTGTTTTGAAGGCTGGTTATGGCTTATTACTGTCAGCATGCTGAGAGATAAACAGCTGTCATTTTGTGGGTTTTGGCAACTTGGTAATAGGCTGCAAATAGTGCTGGTGGGGAAATGTTAAGGCTGATTATAGCCCTTGCCCATGGAAAACATATGACATGATTTGCAATGGTGGTGGAACCCTCCTACACATAAATACTACATTTAGACATAATTTATGTAAGGTGTCAAACGAAAAAACTGCTCTAAAATGAGACCAAATCAAGAATGTAGTAGCACAATTGATGCTATGTAACTAAAATAACATAAGAAAATGCAAAATAGTGTTGGATTTCTTCAGAATAACAAAAAGGTACACTTGCACGCAGTTTTAGAAGGAATTTGGCAGGCTAACTGAGAGATGCTTGAGAGAGATTAAAGAGAAGGAGAAGTAGTTTCTGATAGCTTGAATAAGAGACTGTGGCTGGGTCATAAGTAGGGATGAGCCGAACACCCCCCTGTTCGGTTCGCACCAGAACATGCGAACAGGAAAAAAGTTTGTTCGAACGCGCGAACACCGTTAAAGTCTATGGGACACGAACATGAATAATCAAAAGTGCTAATTTTAAAGGCTTATATGCAAGTTATTGTCATAAAAATGTTTGGGGACCTGGGTACTGCCCCAGGGGACATGGATCAATGCAAAAAAAAGTTTTAAAAACGGCAGTTTTTTCAGGAGCAGTGATTTTAATAATGCTTAAAGTCAAACAATAAAACTGTAATATCCCTTTAAATTTCGTAGCTGGGGGTGTCTATAGTATGCCTGTAAAGGGGCGCATGTTTCCCGTGTTTAGAACAGTCTGACAGCAAAGTGACATTTCGAAGGAAAAAACCCATTTAAAACTACTCGCGGCTATTGCATTGCCGACAATACACATAGAAGTTCAGAAGAAGATAGAAGACGCCGCAGAGGAGATGCTGGACGAGAACGCCGGAGGAAGAACCAGAAGAACCAGAAGAAGAAGAAGATGAAGGAAGATAGAAGAAAGAAGAAGCATTTAAATAAAGGAATTGTAAAAAACTGTCTCTTGTCATTTTTAACATTTTTGACAGTTTTTTAGTGAAATGGTAGGGGTAAGTACCCCCTTACCATTTCACAAAGGGGGGGGGCCAGGATCTGGGGGTCCCCTTGTTAAAGGGGGCTTCCAGATTCCGATAAGCACCCCGCCCGCAGACCCCCACAACCACCGGCCAGGGTTGTGGGGATGAGGCCCTTGTCCTCATCAACATGGGGACAAGGTGTTTTGGGGGGCTACCCAAAAGCACCCTCCCAATGTTGAGGGCATGTGGCCTGGTACGGTTCAGGAGGGGGGGGCCGCACTCTCGTCCCCCCCTCTTTTCCTGCGGCCTGCCAGGTTGCGTGCTCTGATAAGGGTCTGGTATGGATTTTTGGGGGGACCCCACGCCTTTTTTTTTTTGGCGCGGGGTTCCCCTTTAAATCCATACCAGACCTGAAGGGCCTGGTATGGAATTTAGGGGGACCCCCACGTCATTTTTTTTTTTTTTAATTTTGGTTCGGGGTTCCCCTGTGGGGAATTCACATGCCGTTTTTATCAATGAAATTCTATGTGTATTGTCGGCAATGCAATAGCCGCGAGTAGGTTTAAATGGGTTTTTTCCTTCGAAATGTCATTTTGCTGTCAGACTGTTCTAAACACGGGAAACATGCGCCCCTTTTTAGGCATACTATAGACACACCCCAGCTACGAAATTTAAAGGAATATTACACTTTTATTGTTTGACTTTAAGCATTAGTAAAATCACTGCTCCTGAAAAAACGGCCGTTTTTAAAACTTTTTTTGCATTGATCCATGTCCCCTGGGGCAGGACCCGGGTCCCCAAACACTTTTTATGACAATAACTTGCATATAAGCCTTTAAAATTAGCACTTTTGATTTCTCCCATAGACTTTTAAAGGGTGTTCCGCGGCATTCGAATTTGCCGCGAACACCCCAAATTGTTCGCTGTTCGGCGAACTTGCGAACAGCCAATGTTCGAGTCGAACATGAGTTCGACTCGAACTCGAAGCTCATCCCTAGTCATAAGCCAAAAAGTGGAATTGATCTCCTGATAAGAGATCTGGGCAGCTGGTAAGGGGCTGTGATTTTACAGGTGGATGGACTTTCCTATCTCACATCACTATTTTCTGTGGTGCTTCTCAAGTTTGATGTCACCTGTCATGTAAAGGAGAGACTCTATTACATCTGGACTAGGGATCAGTCAACAGCATTTCTAGGCTCACTTCTTTTAGAAATTAAAAACTCCCACATGTACTCTTATTCTATTAGGATGCAATTTTCTTTCTATGATGCGTTTATTTGCCATATGGCTGAGTGAAAGTACTTTGTAATACAGTGGTACTATTTTGCATTTTCTTATGTTATTTTAGTTACATAGCATAAATTGTGCTACTACATTCTTGATTTGGTCTCATTTTAGCGCAGTTTTTTCGTTTGACATTTTGATAAATCTCACATTTTAAACTGCAGCAAGACCTCCATTACCTATTTTTTCTAAGATAGACGGGTAATTATAACTTTGGCTTTCTTGAAAATATATATTTTTAGACAGCGCTGTATTTTTAAAATTTATATTATAACTTATGTAAGGACCTGAGTCAGGAGCTATGTTTAACAACATAGGGAGAACAGACAACTTTTCTACATGAAGTGGCATGTTTGGGATTTGAACCAAGAACCTCAGTGATGCTAGGCAGAAGCGCTAACCTGTTAGCCACTGTGCTACCAAATGTGAAACCCTCCTACACATAAATACACATAAATACTGCATTTCTTTGGACATATAGGTGGTGGAGTTATTTTTCTTGATTTATTCTGTGATATTTGGTGGTTCTTGGTGTATGAGTGTAGAATAGTGATGTTATTCTCTGATTTTTGGGAATGACATTTTGATTTCTGATGTTGGTACACATATCAATTTTTTTAGGCTCAAATTATGATCATTTGGAAATAAAAAACAAACAAAATTGTGACTCATTTGAAATTTGCATCAGCAATGGTATTGTTTGTGGTTTGTAAAGACACCTATGTGAGTTTGGGTAAATATTTTTGTGAGATGGACAGCAACAAGTGAGAGAGACAGAGAAAAATATATTTTACCAAAACATGAAAACATTACACAATCTAGCATTCTTAAAAACAAAATAGATGAAGAAGAAGCAACATTGTTGCAAGGACAATTTCTTCGGGAGAAAGATACATTTCATCTCAACTAGGGATGGGCGAACGGTTCGGCCCGAGCATAAGTTCGGGCCGAACTTTGGTTGTTCAGATGTTCTGCGAACACCGAACAATAGGCGGTGTTCGGGGCAAATTCGAAAGCCACCAGAACACCTTTAAAGTCTATGGGACATTAACATGAAAAATCAAAAGTGTTCATTTTAAAGGCTTATATGCAAGTTATTGTCATAAAAAGTGTTTGGGGACACGGGTCCTGCCCCAGGGGACATGTATCAATGAAATTTTTTTTTCTTAAAACGGTCGTTTTTTCAGGAGCAGTGATTTTTTTAATGCTTAAAGTGAAACAATAAAAATTAAATATTCCTTTAAATATCGTGCCGGGGGGGGTGGTGTCTATAGTATGCCTATAAAGTGGTGCATTTTTACCATGTTTAGAACAGTACCACAGCAACATGACATTTCTAAAGAAAAAATTGTCATTTAAAACTGATCGCGGCTGTAATGAATTGTCGGGTCTCAGCAATACAGATACAAATCATTAAAAAAAGAGCATGGGATCCCCCCCCCCCCCCAGTACATTACCAGGCCCTTTGGGTCTGGTAAGAATATTAAGGGGAACCGCAAACCAAAATGTAAAAAAAAATTGGCTGGGGGTCCCTCTAAAATACATACCAGGCCCTTCAGGTCTGATATGGAAATTAAGGGGAACCCTGCGCCAATTTTTTTTTTAAATAGCGTAGGGGTCCCCCTCAAAATCCATACCAGACCCTTATCCAAGCACGCAAACTGGCAGGCCCCCCCTCCTGAACCATAACAGGCCACATGCCCGCAACAAGGGGAGGGTGCTTTGGGGTAGCCTCGTCCCCCACAACCCTTGCCCTTGCTTATCGGAATCTGGAAGGCCCCTTTAACAAGGGGACCCCCAGATCCCGGCCTCCCCCCTGTATGAATTGGTAATGGGGTACGATGTACAAAAAAAAAAAAAAGTGTCAAAATGGTAAAAAAGACAATAGCCGGACTTTGACAATTCCTTTATTATTTTGAGGGGGACCCCTACACCATCTTTTAAAAAAATTTGGCGCAGGGTTCCCATTAATTTCCATATCAGACCCGAAGGGCCTGGTATGGATTTTAGGGGGACCCCACACAATTTAAAAAAAAAAAAATTGGTTTGGAATTCCCCTTAATATTCATACCAGACCCAAATGGGTCTGGTAATGGACTGGGGGGGGGGATCCCAAGCTCTTTTTTTCAATGATTTTTATCAATATTTCCAAGACCCGACAATTCATTAGCCGAGATCAGTTTTAAATGCCAATTGTTCCTTTAGAAATGTCATTTTGCTGTGGTACTGTTCTAAACACGGGAAATATGCGCCACTTTACAGGCATACTATAGACACCCCCCAGGCTCGATATTTAAAGGAACATTTCATTTTTATTGTTTCACTTTAAGCATTAAAATACATGTCTCCTGGGGCAGGACCTGGGTTAGCAAACACTTTTTATGACAATAACTTGCATATAAGACTTTAAAATTAGCACTTTTGATTATTGTGAATAAAGTAAGTGGTGATTGTGCTGTGATAAAAGGGTAAGGAAGGAAGAAGAAGGGGAAGGGGCTAGCTTAAATGTATAGAGAGGTGAATGAAAAATGAAAAAATTATACAAAATATAAAGGTATAATGAGCATAAGGGTTAGTATCATACTAGCACATAAAAATATTGTAAATACTGAAACAGAAGAAAAGAAAAATCTCAGTGCAAAAGGGCTAGTATCATACTAGCACATATGTGGTAACTCAGCAAATACTTATTTTACAAATTCTTAAATACAGTGTGGGTACAAAAAAAAAAAATAATTGAACCAAATAAAAATATATAAATCAAACAAAGTCCATGTGCATGAGGGCTAGTATCATACTAGCACATACAAAAATATATAAATCGAACAAAGCCCATGTGCATGAGGGCTAGTATCATACTAGCACATAAAAAATATTGTAAATACTGAAACAAAAGAAAAGAAAAAATCTCAGTGCAAAAGGGCTAGTATCATACTAGCACATATGTGGTAACTCAGCAAATTCATATTAGTGACTCCAAGAAAATAAATAAATGGTGAACAGTCCCACCACCTTGTAGTACAAAGTGCTCGAACAATGAGTCATCAGTTCCAAAAACGCAAGTCCACAAGCCACAGGGAGGGGAAAAGGTCACCTTACTGCTGCAAGACAACAGCTTGTAATCCAGTAACAAATCACCAGCAGGCAAGGGTCCCATCCAGTAGTTCAGGCGATTCGGGTGGTGGGTGTGCAGGATGGTATATAAAAACATAAGCAGACAGTATATAGTATAACTCCGTGGCGACCACAGTGGAAAAAGGGGACAGGACACCGAAGGGGGATGCACTCACTTTTGTAAAATGAGTGTGGGCGTCAATCCAACGAACGCCGAGTTCGTATACCTCAAAAGGGTGTCTTCAAACCGTCTCTGTTTCCTCAATGCTCGTCACAATGGGATGAATATATGTGGAGTGTTGGAAGAGAGTGCACATAGCGTGATCCCATATATAAATCAGTTTATTAGGTTAAAAACAACATGGTACACTTACATTTACCAGAAGGCTATAGTAAAAAACATCCACGAGCGCCGAGCTCGTATCCTATCGTCAGTCTGTGACAGTTCCCGTGCTCGAATCCTGACGCGTATCGTCATGTCACGTGACTTCATCCTCTGATGGTGGGACTGTTCACCATTTATTTATTTTCTTGGAGTCACTAATAAGAATTTGCTGAGTTACCACATATGTGCTAGTATGATACTAGCCCTTTTGCACTGAGATTTTTTCTTTTGTTTCAGTATTTACAATATTTTTTATGTGCTAGTATGATACTAGCCCTCATGCACATGGAATTTGTTTGATTCATATATTTTTTTATGTGCTAGTATGATACTAGCCCTCATGCACATGGACTTTGTTTGATTTATATATTTTTTTATGTGCTAGTATGATACTAGCCCTCATGCTCATGGACTTTGTTTGATTTATATATTTTTATTTGGTTCAATTATTATTAATTTTTTTTTGTACCCACACTGTATTTAAGAATTTGTAAAATAAGTATTTGCTGAGTTACCACATATGTGCTAGTATGATACTAGCCCTTTTGCACTGAGATTTTTCTTTTCTTCTGTTTCAGTATTTACAATATTTTTATGTGGCTCCGCAGCTCGCACACAGCATTCCAGCTGGAGAGAGCGTCGTGTCAACATCGGAAGAAGAGAAGAAAAGAAGAAGAGAAGAAGCGAAGAAGCGGCGAGACAGCGGCGCCAAGACAGTGGCAGCAGACGCAGACCGGGCCCCCTACTGGCAAAAGGGCTGGAAGAAGATAGCGGAGGGGCCCGGGAGAAGAAGCGATGAGACAGCGGCGACAAGACAGCGGCAGCAGACTGGGCCCCCTGCTAGCAAAAGAGCTGGAAGAAGATAGCGCAGGGGCCCGGGAGAAGAGGCCGAACACCGGGAGAAGTTGGAAGCAGACCCCCGAAGTCGGAAGAAGACCCCGGAGCTGCCTAATAAATTACTCTTAAAATCTGTGTACTGTGTTTTTTTTTTCATTGACACTTTTTTCCCTAGGTGAATGGGTAGGGGTACCATGTACCCCATACTCATTTACATAGGGTGGGGGGCCTTATTAAAGGGGACTCCTGGATTCCGATAAGCCCCCCGCCTGCAGACCCCGACAACCAACGGCCAGGGTTGTCAGGAAGAGGCCCTTGACAAGGTGCTTTGGGGTGGGGGGGCCGCAGGGCGCCACCCTCCCACAAGGCACCCACACCCCCATGTTGAGGGCATGCGGCCTGGTACGGCTCGAGGGGGGCGCTCTCTCGTCCCCACCCTCTTTCCTGGCCAGCCGGGCTGCATGCTCAGATAAGGGTCTGGTATGGATTTGGGGGGGTCCCCCACGCCGATTTTTCGGCGTAGGGGGTTCCCCTTACAATCCATACCAGACCTAAGGGCCTGGTATGCCCCTGGGGGGAACCCATGCCGGTTTTTTATTTAAAATTTGGCGCGGTGTTCCCTCTCAGGATTCATACCAGACAGCTGTCAGCACTGTCTGTCACTCATCGCGAAAGGAAAAAAAAGTTTTCCTTTCTCGATGAGTGAGCCATCTTGGCGCTGGTTCCCGCGATGGGGCTCGCAGGTGTCAAATCTCGCCGAGAAATGCGTCGAGATTGACACAATATCGCGGTCACCTACTGTATATAGACAGTACATTTTCTGAAGTTATGTGGATATATAGAATTATACTTTGTATGTAACTTATAGCTAAATATTGGCCAAAAGGTATTTGTTTGCTATCAAGAGGGCTGGTGACCGCCGCCAGAAGTGCAGTCGGAGCCCTCTGTAGTATTTCTTAGCAACATCACTACTCCGGATTATGGGCCCCCTCCATTCCCATCCGGCACCGCCCCACCTGGGCACATATTGCGGCACCAGATACGAACAGACGGGGATGACCCACAACCACAGAGGAGGTGTCCTGTCGGTAGTCATTTTGGCTATTAGTCTATGTATTCAGAATAAGCTGTCTTAAAAAGGCGTCTAGTAACATAATCATTTAAAATGAACTTGTAACAAATATTGGGATGTGGCTTGGAGCAAAGGAACATAAGTTGATAATATTGTTTAGAATGTAGATGGTTTATATCAGACTTTATTTATATTATACCAGTCTATCCAAGGTTTCCAGGTTGTGTGTAGTGATTGAGTGTTATTTTGGGATATATCAAACATAATTTCGTAAGATATGTGTAAGTTAGTGGTTCTTATTACTTAAATAAAGGTTGGCACTTTCTTTTGTTTCCAATGTCTAGCGATTTCCAATCTCATACTTAATAATATATGTGATACTATTTTCCTTAGAGGAAGAGGGATTGATTCCATCCGTAGGGATAGAATAGCCATCCCTGGGATCTTGGGGACCTGTGCGCCCATTATTTGAGTTATGATATTAAAAATGGTTGACCAGAGGGGTTGTAATATTGGACTTTTCCAGAATATGTGGATTAATGATCCTCTATGACCGCATTGTCTCCAGCACAGTGGGGATGATTGCGGGTCAAACCCTGCTACTCTTGTGGGTGTTAAATACCATCTTAACGGTAGCTTTTGATAAAGTTCCCAGAGATTAACACTTTTAGTGGACTTGTAGGTAGATGTCAATGCCTTCTTCCATTATTCAGTGGAATAAGAGGTCATCAGAGCAATTTCCCACGTCCTCATGGAGGGTGATTTAGTGAATATTGATTTTTGATTTAGAATGTTATAGAATAAGGAAATGCCTTTAATTGTAGTAGTAGGGTTTGTTAGATATAAAGCTATCCTCCAGGGCAGTGTAACAGTGGGTTCAGGAATCGTTGCTAACAAGTGTGAAATCTGGAGGAATGTAAACAGGTCATTATTGTTTAAACCATATTCTGTTTGGAGTGCCCTAAATGTTTTAAGTGAGGGGCCTATTTGGAGATCGGCAACATTGGAGATGCCTTTGGACCCCCAATGTTTGACGTTTAGATTGGGTATTAAGAGTTGTAGGCTTGATATAGGTAGGGGGATAGATTTGGAGGGTGTATTATCTGTGGGGATTTCTAGAAGTATTTTCCAGGTCTGTAGTGCTGCTACCATAGTAGGTGAGATGTCTATAGGAATGTGTGTCATAAAGCTACTGGCCAAGAGTAGATCAGATATCTTTTTGTTTGGGCTCTGATGGTTCTCTAATTCATACCATCTGGGTGTATGGTTTTGGGTAAACCATTGACGTATTTGTGCTAAAATAGCTGCTTGGTAGTAGTCCTTTATGAGGGCATGTCCCACTCCTCCTACGTTCCTAGATTTGATCAGTTTTTGGAAGGCGCATCTAGCCTTCTTTCCCTGCCATAGAAATTTGTTAATTAATGACTGTGCTTTAGAGAAAAACGAGTTTGGGACTGGGACGGGAAGGGTTTGGAACATATAAATAAATTGTGGCAATATATTCATTTTAAATGCTGCTAACCTTCCAGACCAGGTTAGTTCGGTCTTGGAGATAGCATTTAATTTAGGGATGAGTTGATTAATGAATGGGGTGTAGTTTGCATCAAGCAATTGTTCAGTCTTCGTGGTAAGTGTTATACCGAGGTATTGTATTCCCTCCGCGTTCCATTAATATGGATATTGTGATTTAAGTCTGGATTCCGTAAGCTTTCAATTCCTAAGCCAAGTATATGAGATTTGCCTTCATTAACTTTTAATAAGAAATGCGATTAAACATATTCAAGGTATCATGTGTTGCTGCCAGGGAAGGATCCACTTCTGTTAGAATTAGAATTATGTCATCTGCGAATAGGCTAATAGTGTGGTCCCCGTCACCTGCTGGGAAACCCTTAATGACAGGGTGGTTTCTAATATAAATAGCCACGGGTTCCATTAATAGATTAAAAATTAAAGGTGACAATGGACACCCTTGCCTAGTACCGTTTGATATGGAAAAAGGTGTAGACAGAACTCCTGACATATATACTCTAGCTGATGGTTTGGAGTATAAAGCCATTATAGCCGTGAATATGCTGCCACCAAACCCAAATGACCGCAATACCTTGGCTAAATATCGCCAATGTATGCGGTCAAAGGCCTTCTCTGCATCCAACGTGAGAAGCAGACAAGGCCTTTTCTGTGATTCTGCCATATGGATGATATTCACAAGTCTATGGGTAGCATCTGAGGTTTGCCTGTTTTGGGTAAAACCTGTCTGGTCAGGATGAATGAGTGTAGGTAAAATAGTTACAAGGCGTATCGCTACTAACTTAGCATATATCTTTAAGTCGATGTTTAAAAGCGAGATTGGTCTAAAATTTGCTGGTGTATCTGGATCCTTCCCTGGTTTTGGCAAGGTGACAATCAAGGCTTCCAACATTTCAGGAGGAAAAGAGGCAGAGGCAGAATCAAAATTTGAAGCAAGTATGGGGATAGAAGAGTCATAAATTCCCTGTAATATTCCCCGCTGAATCCATCAGGACCAGGAGATTTATTTGAAGGGAGGGATTTTATAGCATTTTGGATTTCCAGTAATGTAAAAGGTTGGTTCAAAGATTGGAGTTGGGCCTTGGACAATTTAGGTATTTCTATTTTGGCAAGAAAGTCATTGATAGCTTCAGTATCAGGTTGTATTGTGTTTGGGTCGTCTTTTAAATTATATAGTGCTCCATAGTAAAAACTAAAAGCGTCTGCTATCTTCTGTGGATGATATATTTTTTGTTTGGTGTCTGGGTGCATTATATAGGGTATTTTAGTTCTATATCTATGTCCCTTTAAATTTTGCGCTAGTAGTTTCCCAGCTCTATTACCATGCACATAGTAGTTCATTTTTAGTCGTCGGGAATTTTTTTCGAAATTATCTAGTAGTAGTATTCTAAGGTCTTGTCTGAGTTGCGATAATTTTTTGGATAAGGTAGAGGTGGTTGTAGTTTTATTTTGGGCTTCTATAATTGAGATTTCTTTTGTAAGCTCTGCTAGCCATTTTTGCCTCTGCCTCTTTGCTCTGGCTCCTAATTGTACCAATATTCCTCTCATATACGCCTTATGGGCGTTCCATAAAATAAAAGGATTCTGAACCGAGCCCTCGTTTATAGAGAAAAATTCCCCTAAACGAGTTTTGAGGATTGTCTTTGATTCTTCTTGCTGTAATAAAAAAGGGTTTAATCGCCATATTGGCTTCTGTTTGGAGGATGATAAGTCCGCTATAGATAGGACAATGGAGGCATGGTCAGACCAAGTTATTGTGTTGATGGTAGCAGAGATGGTTTGGAATAGAACTCGTTGATCGATTAAAAATAGATCAATCCTCGTATAGACTTGATGGGGTGGAGAGAAATAGGTGAAATCCTTTTCACTAGCGTGTAGGCAGCGCCATGCATCATATAGGTTATGATTATGTATAGAAGGGAGTAGCGTAGTAGCATGACGTTTTGGTTGGGACGTAGAGTCCATTACCTGATCTGGGATAACATTAAAGTCTCCGCATACTATTAACAGGCCTTTGAGATGAGTGTTGACTTTTTAAATTAGCTTATTGAAGAAATGAACCTGGCGTTTGTTGGGTGAGTACACTGTGACAATCGTATAGGTAGTTGAGTTTAGATCACAGGTAAGTATCAAAAATCTGCCTTTCGGATCTTTTACTTCTTCGTGTATTTTGAACGCTATTGTGTCTTTGATAGCTATCAATACTCCCTTGGTTTTGGAGTCTGCATTAGCAGTGAAAATAAAAGGGTAATTCCTGTGCGTGCATTTAGGTGGAGCTGATGAGCTGAAATGAGTCTCTTGTACACAGACTATGTCACTGTTATGTAGAAGAGCTTCAGTCCAGAGAGACTTGCGTTTTGCTGGATGGTTGAGCCCTTTCGCATTAATGGAAATAATGTTAAGTGTCATCTTTAGCAGGAAATGTGAATGCTGGGGTTCTATAGGAATCCTTTGTCAGAATTGGTAGATTATATCCATCGTAAGTTAGCTTGGTAATGTATTCATTGTGTATAATATAATTACTGACCATACCTCCATATAGTGTCCGAAGAGAAGTTTCCCTTTGGAAGAACGTGGTTGTAGCTGGAACGTGGTGAAATGTTCCTTTCAGTAACTTGAATCCGTTAACATCCCGGAAAATAAACAAGAAAAATGAAAAAAGAAAACAGGGAGAACAATTAAACAAATATAGCAGGTTTAAGGCACTTAACATTGTGCAAAGGATAGAACTGGTGCAAAGCACCTATAGGCAACTGATTGCTGCTAACTGATAGTGGGGGGATTTAGTTCAACCTAAGAATCCCTAACTTCGCCGTCCCAGGGATTAGGGAGCTAAAAGAGGACCCTCTGGTCCAATTCACACGTGAGATTTCGCATTCTTGGCTGTAACTTCCTTTCACTCGCCGTCAACTCGGCGTAGAGTACTGGTAGTGGGGTTAACGCCATCTGATTCTGGGAGAATGCCCCATTCCTGCAGGAGTGCAAGTCCTTTGTCCAGGGATGATATCACATATGTGTGATTTTCTCTGGTCACAGTGATTTTTGTTGGGTAACCCCATCTATAAGGAATTTTATGGTTACTCAATACTTTAGTTACCGTGTTCAGATTTTTCCATTTTTGGAGCGTGTATTGCGAGAGGTCCGCAAAGAATTGTAAATTCTGATAGGTTGCTGGTATTTGCTCCTGTTTTTGCATACATGACATTAGATTTTCTTTTACATGAAAGAAATGGAGACGAAGGAGTACATCCCTTGGAATGTGGTCAGATAGATGAGATGGCTTGGGTAGACGGTGGATCCTGTCTATCGTGACATCTAAGTCAGTAAGGCCTGGTATAAGATTTTTGAATAAGGTCGCTGCATAAGAGCGTAGGTCGGTTGGTTGCACCGACTCTGGTATGCCTCTTATTTTCAAATAATTTCTTCTCGACCTATCTTCCAAATCAGCTAATTTTGCCTTGATCCAATCGTTTTCCCCTTCTTTTTCTTCATAGGCATCAACCAGATCATTTATGTTGTGAGCATATTCTCCCATCTTAACCTCAATGTGGTCCACCCTGTCCCCCATTGCCTGGATATCTCTATTGAATCTGTTCATACATGAGGCCATGTCAGACTGGATTGTGCTCCTGAAAGACAGTAGCATGTCTTTTAGTACTGTATCAAGTACAGGTTGGTTCTGTGTGGGAAAGGATTCAATAGATTCGGGCATTTCCCTTGTGTCTTCCCCTGAATCTGGTGTGGGGCTCACAGGTGAACCCAATCCGTTGCCATCTAGCCTGGGCCTAGACTTAGCTGGGCTATTTGATGAAGGGCTGGGGGGACAGGAGTGTTGGCTGCCAGGAGATGTCGGAGGAGGATTACTCTTTTTTGACTTTTTTTTAGTAAACGAGGCTGCCGGCGGAGTATAGGCCTCGGCACCATCTTGCTTACCTCCTGTGTCTGTTATGGAGTAAAAGTCTGTCAGACACTGGGGACGGCTATCGTTACGCCGTTTGTTGGGCATGCTCCCGGTGGTGTCCCGGTCCGGACCGCCGTGAAAACGGGGTGAAAAGATACCTCGGAAGGGTTGCTTTGTGCCACTTTGTCCCTGGGAAGACAGAGCTCTGGGATTATGCAACCATCCGGCTCCGCTGCAGGCCACGCCCCCCAAAAAATGCTTTTTAACCCAGCGCTAATTTTGGTATTTACTATAATAAAAAAGGCATGGGAGTTAAAATGAGAGTCGTTTGCATGTCTGAGCATGCTCAGCTGTGCTGGCACCAAGTTTTAAAGAGACGAGGAATTGATGTCTTCTCAGACTTTTCAGTGTAGAAATCACTTTTTAACACAGTTTAAAAGCAGATTAAACAATATACCACATATTTCAGTACCATTTGGCGATCATATGCTCTAAACATTATCCATTATTCCATGTGCAATTCTCCAGGTTCTAGCAAGAGTAAGGGTTTAAGAGCTATCTGTTGTCAGGGCGCTATAATAAATTCGGTTTTGGGAGTATTTTTGCCCCAGCGCTATTGTGAATTCCATTTGAGCATTAATTACTGCAATTGCAGTAATTTGAGTGCTAATTAGCACATAGTGCTATAGTAAATGACCCACAAATTGTGTAGAGCTCACCAAAAATAATAACCAGACCCTATGAGTCTAGTATGGACTTTAAGGGAGTACCTAGCTCAAAAAAAATGTGTGAGGTCTCCCAGGAAATCCATACCAGACCCTTCAGGTCTGCTACAGTTTTTAAGGGGAACTCCACACACAAAAGAAAAACAAACAAGAATGCATGAGGTCTACAAGACCCTAATTCGAGCATGCAGCCTGGCTGTCCAGCAAAGGGGAGGGCAAGGGGGTGACTCCCTTTTCTGAGCCATAGTAAACCACAAGCCCTCAGGCACCCAATGGCAAAGCATCTTGTCCCCATGTTGATAAGGACAAGGACCTCTTCCTAGCACCCATGGCTTACTTAGGAACAAATGGCAGTGGGAAGCTGTCATTTATAGAAGTGGAAGAAATACTGCTTCTATATTTGATGCACAGCTCCCACTGAAGGGTAGGCCAAATGGGCTAAAGAACCCATTGGATCATGAAGACATGGAGATCATATTACTGTAGACCACTAGCTGGAGGTTTGGCCATGTGGAGCAGCTAGGAGGTACCTACACCCTACCTAACTAACAGTATGGAGAAGACTTTCTAATGGAGCCCTAAACAGTAATAAAACCTGAAAGGTTATGATCCTTTTCCACTTTATCCAACAGTTAAAAAAGGGTTGGCTATAGAAAGACTTTTTAGAAATCTCATATTCTATAACTATATATATATATATATATATATATACAAACAATTTGTAATCATCTTCTACATTAATGAGAATGTCATGTTTTTCTAAAGAATAAATGTGTTTTCTTTTTCAGAATGACAAGCATACAACACAACAATGAGAAAAACCCAGAGGATAGTGATATTCCTTTCCATTTTGATAGCTTTTGGTTTCTTATACAAAGCCAGCTTTAATAATACATTCTTGCACTATGTATCTTTTTTCGCTGAAAATGATATGATCAAAACTTTAAAGTCAAAATTGTTATCTCCCCAGAACAATTATGAACCTCTATCTAATACAGCTGCAGAAACAAAAACGAATGAAGTGTTGACTGCAAACAATGCTGAAAACCACGAAAAGGACAAAACATCATTGGAAAAAAAATCAATTGAAGCAATCCCAATATCTAATGTTCCCTCCAAAGATTTAAGCCCTTCTGATGTTTTAAAAGGTGGTGATTCGATCATATTTGTGGAAACTATAGATAAATTGCCACCAAAATCACTGGTACTTTGTGCCATTGAATCAGCAGCTCACTACTATCCTAATAGATCAGTGGTCTTTTTCATGAAAGGACTGACTGAAACAAATGCCAAGGAGGTTAAAAACAAACACCTTTCTATGTTTTCATCTCTTAAGAATGTCTACTTTTTTCCTTTGCAAATGGAAGCAATTTTAGCTGACACACCACTTCTCTCCTGGTACCAAAAGGTCAGTTGTTTATAAAATTGTCTCTATCGAATGGATAATAATTAATGTTTTTATAATTTTTTCAAATTTTTTCTGTCTATGTCTTCAATTATAAGGGATTTGTTAAGTTTCCAATTAGTGGCCCTAAGGGGAAATGACGGGATTTTTAGTTCAAGCGAAATCGGGGAATGGGTAGACATAGGGGAGGATTCTATGTGAGTGTTGTTGAGTAGTGAAAGGTGATGGTGATCTATAAAGAAATAATCGAGCCTGGAGTACGTGTGATGAACGTGGGAGAAGTGGGTATAATCTTTCGTCCCTGGGTGCATAATCCTCCAAACATCCATTAGTTGGGAGTCTTGTAATCGCTTACGTATAAACGACAATCGATTATGTGAAATACTAGATCTCCCTTTAGACGTGTCTATGCACGGTTCCAAAGGAACATTAAAATCTCCAGCTAGGAGAACGCACCCTTGAGAGAAATCCCTCAGTTTTTTCAGGGTGGTGGTCAAGAATCCTGCCTGATCTCTATTAGGAGCATAGAGATTTGCTAGAGTGCATGGCATACTACCCAGGCTGCCCTTAAGGAACAGAAAATGGCCCATAGGGTCACATAACATCTTATCCAATTTAAACGCCGTATTGCAGCTAAGCCCAATGGCCACACCTTTTGCTTTATGTATGTCAGAAAGACTATAATACCAAGTAGGGTACCTTTTGGAGAATAACTTCACACTAGTAGTATGTGTGAGGTGAGTCTCCTGTAGAAAAATAATATCTCCATGTAGGCGACTCAGCTCTCTATATAAATTATGTCTTTTCCCTGGAGCATAAAGACCTCGTACATTAAATGAAATAAGTTTTACTGTACCCATGGGGAGAAGGAGGAGGATTCAGCTGACATATCTTCGCAATGAAATGGACCTGAGGTAGGGAAAAAAAAAGGTTAGGAGAGAAATAGGGGTGGGGGGGGGGGGAGGGAAGGAAAAGAAGGAATAGAGTAGTAAAGAGAAAAAAAGAAAGCAGGAAAAAGAGGAACAAAAAAGAACAACATCGATAAGTAGAAAAAACTGACCACATAAAAAGGTGGTCAACATGTGCACGCAGAAAACTGCCGTGCATGGAGAGGGTGCAGACGACGCCCAACACCCACACGACCACAGTCCCGTTGGGGACAGGACCGTGAGGGCATGAGGCCACGCTGCACCCTATGTTGGGGGAGTAAGGAGTTCCAGGCATCCAAACGTGGATGCTGGGTAGACGTGCGCATCGTCACGAAGCTCCGACTCCAGCACCACATCTGAAAATAAAAAGTGATGCTAATAAAAAGCACTCGGTATATTGTTTAAGTGTTGTAACATATACTCAGAGAGCGACACTTGGCCCATAAACATCAACGTTAAATAGCAGAACCTTAAAACCTTAAACGTAAAATGGTCTAGGATATTGAAAAAAAAAATGAAAAATAAAATATAATATCAGACCATAGCAAAAAGGAAAAAGAAAGATGAGAATGTTCGGATCAGAGCATGTCTATCATCCTATACAGCCCTGACAGCGTGGTGAGGTGCATCAGAGTCTGTGCCCCCAGCCAGGTACTCAGGGTGGAGGCTGAAGCATAAAAAATACAAATAAAAAGTCAATCAGTAAAAAGAGAAAAAAAAACAAAAAACAAAAAACAGAGGAAGAAAGAGGCGATACTTATGGGCCACATTGCTCCGGTACAGGCAGGTAAAATGAATGGAGTGGGCAAGGCCATTTTGGTTAGAAACTAATCCCCCAGGGGTGAACTCCCAGCAGGGGAGGTTCGGTGCTTGCGGTCCACTTTCTGCCATCTAGGCTCTGAGTTGTTGGGCAGAGCCGGGATAGCCTCTTGCCAGCCGGGTAGTTCAGGCGGTATTATGTTGACATCCATGCAAAACTTCTCAAGGTCCTCTGGGAACCGTAAGATCGCCATCTTACCATCTCTGCTTGCAATCAACGCCGCTGGAAAGCCCCTTCTGTATTTAATAGAAGCAGCTCGCAGCTTCTCCGTCAGGGGACGCAGGGCCCTGCGCCGTTCCAAGGTTTCCCTGGCCAGGTCTGGGTAGAAAGACAGAATGGCGCCATCAAAGTCCAGTGATGCAGCTTCCTTGGCTTTTTTCATAATAAGTTCTTTTTCATCATAATAATGAACTTGGCATATGACATCGCGGGGGGTGTCTGAGGAGAGGTTGCAGGGTCTGAGGGCCCTGTGAACCCGGTCAATTTTTAGAGGGTAGTCAGCGGCCTGGCCCAACATGCCATTAAAGATCCCACGGATGGATGGGAGGAGATCTTCATCTCCAGTCGCTTCAGGCAGTCCTCTAATGCGAATATTGTTACGCCTGTTACGGTTTTCCTGATCTTCGATCTTGTATAAAGCCATTCTATGGGCTATTGTAAGTGTGCGGGTGGTGGACTGTAGGTTTCTTATGGCCGCCGCGTGGCGATCCAAGCATTGCTCTGACTCCTCCACCCGCTCAAGTACCTGGGATAGATCAGAGCGCACAGCGGAGACCTCTTTCTTAATGGCCCGCTCCAGGCTCAGTAACATGGAGTCAAGTTCTGTTTTAGTGGGCAAGTCACTCACCAGGGCCGCGATTCCAGAGTGTCTGGATGCGATATCCTCCTCCTCCGTGCAGGCTGAAGATGCCGGCGAGCAATGTCTGCGTTCGGGTCTGAGTCGAGGGGCGGGGCTTGTGCCGGAGCTCACGCCACGAGGTGAGCGGCCTAGGTCATCCATGTCCCCTGGATCGTCTGGATCCACAGCGAGAAATCGCTTAATCGAGCCGGTTGAAGATCCCTTTTTAGGTAGGGGCTTGCCAGACCTCTTCCTCATCTTAGTTCAAAAATAAAAAGAAAAACTGCGCTGCAGAGCAAAAAATGTCAAAGGTAAAAGCTGCACACAAAATACACCAATATCTGTGTATACCATGAAAAATAAAAAATAAATAAAGTGCGCTAATTATATGAAAATACACACATAGATGTGAATACATGTGGGTGGTAGTAAAAACCACAATCTACTGAGAGCAAGTAAATGACTCCATGAGTGGTAGAAATATATAAGTGCAAAACATAAAAACTCAAATAAAAAGAAGAAACAAAAAATGTGTACATGTGAAGTACAATGATATTAATAGCGTGAAAATCTGAAAATCAAACAAACTCAGTCCATGGGTTCAAACATAAAAAGTTCATCAGTGAAAAAAAGCTTCCATCCACTATACAGCTCAGCAGCAACTAATCCCCCTATGAGTGGATTGACAAAGGAGAGAGATGTGCAGGATGGTGCAAATCCACTGACGGTGACTCCAATAAGTGAGAAAGTGATAAAGGTGGACTCTTACCCTCCGTGTTGGACCCCCTCCTTGGCAGGGTCTATCAGGCATGCAGATTTTTGCCCTCTGCAGGGACCGTGTAATGAGAAGATCTCCCCAGCAGCTGTCAGGAATGTTGTCTCCGATCCGGGCTGGTCCAAGTGAAACGCCTGGAGAGGGGGGAAGGAAAGCTCTCTTGCTCCCAGTGTGGCAAAGGAAAAAGCAAAAGAGCGGAGCTCCAATAGTGTAAAAAGTTTCGGAATTTATTCAATAAAAGTACGGACCGCAACGGAGAGTGCACGCTCCGTGAGGTAAAAATACAATTAAAAACAAGCCGGCATATAAGAATCGTAATAACCCGTGCATAACATGGGGCAATCGTGACGGCTTACAACGTAGCCACGCCCTACATGTTTCGTCATTAGTAGACGTCTTCAAAGGGGCCATCTTAGTTAGAGAAAGGATGGTGGTAAAAGATAAAACGAGTGCTGTAAACCTGGTGTCAGCACCGGAGCTCGGGAGAGACGCGTCCTCATTGCAGCATGTCGAAACCACGCCCCTCGTGAATGGCTTTATATGTTGTGGTTAGTATTTTGAATTTAATTCACTGGGTGATTGGGAGCCAGTGTAGGGATTGGAGGAGAGGGTTGGCAGACACTGAGTGGTTGGTAAGGTGGATAAGTCTGGCAGCAGCATTCATGATAGCCTGAAGAGGGGATAGCCTATGGAGAGGTAGGCCAATGAGAAGGGAGTTGCAATAGTCAAGGCAAGAGATAACAAGGGAGTGAATGAGGAGCTTGGTGGTTTCATTTGATAAAAAGGGGTGAATTTTAGAGATGTTACAGAGGTGAATTCTACAAACTTTTGACAATGATTGGATTTGAGGCTGAAATGACAAGTCAGAGTCTAGGATTACACCTAGTACCCTGGCATAAGGGGAAGGACTGATGGTTGCATTGTTGATTTTGATGGAAAAGTCATGGAGGGGGGCACGGGCGGGGGGGAATATCAATAGCTCAGTTTTAGAGAGATGTCGTTTAAGGAAGTGGTGCGACATCCATGCTGATATGTCAGTTAGTAAGTTAGTAATGCGAGAGGAGAATGAAGGAGTGAGGTGAGGAGTAGACAGATAGATTTGGGTGTCATCAGCGTATAAGTGGTATTGGAAGCCGTGGGCGGTTATCAAGTGACCAAGGGAGGAGGTGTAGATAGAGAAGAGAAGGGGTCCAAGAACAGAGCCTTGGGGGACCCCCAGAGAAAGGGGCAATAGAGAAGAGGAGACAGAGTTGTAGGTGACACTGAAGGAGCGCTGTGATAAATAGGCAGAGAACCAGGATAGAGCAGAATCTGGGAGGCCAAGGGAATGTAGTTTATTGAGAAGGAGCGGGTGGTCAACAGTATCAAAAGCCGCAGAGAGGTCAAGTAGTAGGAGTATGGAGTACTGGCTGTTGGTTTTAGCAGTTAGTAAATCGTTAGTGAGTTTTAGTAAGGCAGTTCTGTGGAATACTGCGAGCGAAAGCCAGACTGTAAGAGGTCAAGAAGGTTATTTTCACTGAGGTAGGAGCTAAGACGGTTGTAGACTAAGTGTTCTAGAAGTTTAGAGGTGAATGGGAGTAATGAGATGGGTCTTAAGTTGTTCATGTTGGTAGGGTCCAGTGAGGGCTTTTTAAGTATGGGAGTGATCTGCGCATGTTTTAGAGGGGAGGGGAAGGGGCCACTAGAGAGGGAGAGATTGAAGATGTGAGTGAGGGAGCATAGGATAGAAGAAGAGGGTGACCATAGTAGTTGTGAGGGAACAGGATCCAAGGGAGAATTGGTTAGGTGGGCATCTGAGAAAAGTTTTGTAACCTTTTCAGTAGTAGCCAATTCAAAAGAGGAGAGTGTTGAATGTGCTGCTAGGCAAGGTTTGTTGGGGGGGAAGACGTACGCACAGTGGAGGTGTCCTAACAAATTGCATCGATCTTGTCTTTGAAGTGATTGGCAATCTCTTGGGCAGTGAGTGTGTTAGTGGGTAGAAGGGGTGGGGGACGAAGCAGAAAGTTAAAGGTTGAGAAGAGCCAACGGGGACTGGATGACAAGGAATTAATAAGAGAGAAAAAGTATGCTTGTTTGGCAGCATGGAGGCAGGAATTGTATTTTAGAAGGGCAGATTTATATAGGGTGAAGTCTTGCAGGCATTTGGTTTTACGCCACAGTCAGTCAAGAGCACAGCAATGTCTCGAGATTTCTAGTGTTGTCAGTTTGCCAGGGTTGTAACAGTCGGGGCCGATTCTACGTATGGTTAGAATAGCAAGTGCATCTAGTGATGATGAGAGTGAACTGTTGTAGACAGAGTTGCCAGGTCAGGACAAGACAGGTGAGAGATTATGTCATATAGGTGGTCAGTAGCAGAATAGAGAAGAGAAGGGTTAAAGTGGCGAAGGTTTCTACAAGTAATTGTTTGCTGCTTGGAGGGATGGGTGGTTGGATGCAAGGATACAGTGAAAGTAATGAGGTTGTGATCAGAGAGAGGAAAGGGGGTGCTGGTGAGGTTGCCAGGGTTGCAGAGATGGGAGAATACAAGGTCAAGGGTATTACCATTGGAGTGAGTGGAAGTATGTGTCCATTGGGTTAGGTCAAAAGATGAAGTTAAGTCGAGAAGTTTAGCTGTAGTTGGGAGGATAACATTGACAGGAATGTTGAAGTCACCAAGAATAATGGTGGGTATTTCAGAGGAGATAAAGTAGGGTAGCCAGGCAGCAAAGTCATCAAGAAAGCGTGATACCGGTCCTGGAGGCTGATAAATTGCTGCAATCCTCAGAGAAATGGGAGAAAACAGACGAATACAGTGCATCTCGAAAGAAGAGAGGGATAGAGAGGAAGGGACAGGAAGGATTTGGAAGGTACTTTTTGGGGATAGAGGGAAGCCAACTCCACCTCCTTTCTGTCTGTTGGGTCTGGTGGAGTGAGTCCAATGGAGACCACCATCGGAGAGAGCAGCAGGAGAAGCTGAGTCAAAATTTTGAAGCCAGTTTTCTGTCATGGCGAGTATGTTGAAGCCATGAGAGATGAAGAGGTCGTGTACAGATGTTAGCTTGTTACAGATGGAGCGGGCGTTCCAAAGGGTGCATGAGATTGGTGGGCTGCTTTGAGGAAGCAGGGGGATAGAAATTAAACTGAGTGGATTGCGGTGGTTGCCAGAGGGGGAGGGGTATTGGATATGTGGCTTGCAGTTGGAAAATGGTGGACCAGGATTAGGAGAAATGTCACCTGAGACTAGGAGAAGGAGGAGGGCGAGGAAGGCAAGATGGGAGTGGGATGTGCATGAGCACACATGTCTAGTGGCCCTGGTGTTTATGTCAGCATGTGGGTGCAGCAAATGCAGGAGATGATGGGTGCCATAGTAGGGAGAGGGTAGGAGTGAGGGTGATATGTGCATGCTGCAGGGAAGAGAGGAGGGGTAGAGTAAAGATAATTTGAGGATAGAAGACACCAATGTGAGAAGGAAGAGTATAAGGAGCATGTTAGTGGATAGAGAGTGGGAAACAAACTTTATATAATGTCAAATGCTGGTTGCTTGTCGTCTTGCAGAGTGGAGCAGAGTTCTTGTTGTATCTCCATCCAGGTTTAGTTATCCTGCTTTCGTTAAACTGTGGCGGTGAAACTGTGCATTACTCGTGACAGAGCCACTCAGGACAGAGCCATTATGTCTGCGCCTTGCCCCTGTCTGCGCCACCCCATAGGCTGCTTTAAATTTATAGGGAGACTAAGCAGGCATACATTTCTCATTTGGTCATTATTAGGTCACCATATACAAGTTTAGAATTATAGGAGCTAATGGTTTGACCAAAAGTGATTGTTCAAATGTGGGTATGGGCGTGTGTGTGAATGGTATGCGCAACTGCAATCCCCATTTTTAATACAGTGGGGACGGAAAGTATTCAGACCCCCTTACATTTGTCACTCTTTGTTATATTGCAGCCATTTGCTAAAATCATTTAAGTTCATTTTTTTCTTCATTAATGTACACACAGCACCCCATATTGACAGAAAAACACAGAATTGTTGACATTTTTGCAGATTCATTAAAAAAGAAAAACTGAAATATCTCATGGTCCCAAGTATTCAGACCCTTTGCTGTGACACTCATATATTTAACTCAGGTGCTGTCCATTTCTTATGATCATCCTTGAGATGGTTCTACACCTTCATTTGAGTCCAGCTGTTTTTGATTATACTGATTGGACTTGATTAGGAAAGCCACACACCTGTCTATATAAGACCTTACAGCTCACAGTGCATGTCAGAGCAAATGAGGATCATGAGGTCAAAGGAACTGCCTGAAGAGCTCAGAGACAGAATTGTGGCAAGTCAGAGATCTTCCCAAGGTTAAAAAAAATTTCTGCTGCACTTAAGGTCCCTAAGAGCACAGTGGCCTCCATAATCCTTAAATGGAAGACGTTTGGGACGACCAGAACCCTTCCTAGAGCTGGCCGTCTGGCCAAACTGAGCTATTGGGGGAGAAGAGCCTTGGTGAGAGAGGTAAAGAAGAACCAAAGATCACTGTGGCTGAGCTCCAGAGATGCAGTCGGGAGATGGGAGAAAGTTGTAGAAAGTCAACCATCACTGCAGCCCTCCACCAGTTGGGGCTTTATGGCAGAGTGGCCCGACAGAAGCCTCTCCTCAGTGCAAGACACATGAAAGCCCGCATGGAGTTTGCTAAAAAACACCTGAAGGACTCCAAGATGGTGAGAAATAAGATTCTCTGATTTGATGAGACCAAGATAGAACTCTTTGGCCTTAATTCTAAGCGGTATATGTAGAGAAAACCAGGCATTGCTCATCACCTGTCCAATACAGTCCCAACAGTGAAGCATGGTGGTGGCAGCATCATGTTGTGGGGGTGTTTTTCAGTTGCAGGGACAGGACGACTGATTGCAATCAAGGGAAAAATGAGTGCGGCCAAGTACAGGGATATCCTGGACGAAAACCTTCTGCTCAGGACCTCAGACTGGGCCGAAGGTTTACCTTCCAACAAGAAAATGACCCTAAGCACACAGCTAAAATAACGAAGGAGTGGCTTCACAACAACTCTGTGACTGTTCTTGAATGGCCCAGCCAGAGCCCTGACTTAAACCCAATTGAGCATCTCTGGAGAGACCTAAAAATGGCTGTCCACCAACGTTTACCATCTAACCTGACAGAACTGGAGAGGATCTGCAAGGAGGAATGGCAGAGAATCCCCAAATCCAGGTGTGAAAAACTTGTTGCATCTTTCCCAAAAAGACTCATGGCTGTATTAGATCAAAAGGGTGCTTCTATTGAATACTAAGCAAAGGGTCTGAATACTCAGGACCATGTGATATTTCAGTTTTTCTTTTTTAATAAATCTGCAAAAATGTCAACAATTCTGTGTTTTTCTGTCAATATGGGGTGCTGTGTGTACATTAATGAGGAAAAAAAATGAACTTAAATGATGTTAGCAAATGGCTGCAATACAACAAAGAGTGAAAAATTTAAGGGGGTCTGAATACTTTCCGTCCCCGCTGTATATGTCCTATTTTTAAACTACCTGTGAGGTAAACTATCAGTCCCCCCCTTTTTCATTATTATGTGGTGTGGTTTTTCTACTTAATAAAACTTTTTGATTCAATCACTGTGTCCTAGAATCGGCCCTCTTGGGAGAACTATATTCTCTCCTTTTTTGTTATATGCATTTTAGGGTCACTAGGACTGCGTCCTTTGGTTATACCACCTGGACGAAAGATTGACAAATTATTTATATATTTTTCTTACTTTGATGATTATAATCAATAATTAACGGTTGATCCAGGCAATCAATTTGTATTTTTTGGAGCGGTGACATCAACCACAGGTTCCCATATTTCCCTTCTGTTGGAGGTTTTAAGGTCACATACCACAGAACCCCTAAACCTCGGGTGCTCCATTATGCAAATCTTGACCAGCCACTGTTGTAAAAAGCTTGGGCCCGCCCTCTCCACCCTACTGGTAAAGGAGGCCATCCATCAAAGTTAGAAGCCAATAACAACCATTGGAGCCTTACCACTTCCCATGGCTGGTCTAGATCTGTATATAATAGAGTTTTTGGGGGCTCAGGGCTCCTGAATGTTTAACCAAGTAGGTAAGAGGAATGCAGCACCTATAGGGCCTCTTTTGTACCCTGAGATAGTTTGGAAGGCTTAAATGGCAAGTTCACCTTTTCACAAAAAATGAAAAGCTGAACTGACTCCCAGTATCCTGGCTATCCCTCTGGACCTCACTGTTCATAGTGCCCATGAGATCCCATGCTTCTGGTGTAGAGGGCTGGGGTCTTTAGATAATACATGACCCTGGAGGGGAGGGAGGGAGGGGGGAGAGGACAGAGGAAGGGGAGTAGAGAGGATATGGGTAGGCAAAAGAAGACAGAAGGAGGGGAGGTGAGAGGACAGAGGGAGGGGGAGAGAGAACAGAGAGGGAGGGGGAGAAAGGACGGGGGAGAGAGAGCAGAGGGGGAGGACAGAGACAGAGAAGGGAGGGAGAGGGGGGAGAGGGAGGGGGGAGAGAGAATGGGGGGGCAGAGAGAGAAAGGGAGAGGAGAGAGAGGACAGAGAGAGGGAGGGCAGAGAGAGGGGGGAGAGAGGGAGGGGGGAGAGAGGACATGGGGGAAGGACAGAGAAAGGGAGGGAGAGAGGGAAGAGAGCAAATTGGGGAGCAGAGAGAGCGAGGGAAGGGAGATAGGAAAGAAGGGGGAAGAGGAGAGTATGGACAGAGGGAGGGGGAAGAGGATAGAGAGAGGGGGGAGGGGATAGAAAGAGGGAGGGGGGAGGATAGAAAGAGGGAGGGGGGAGAGGAGAGAGAGAGAGAGAGAGGGAGGGAGGGATGGATGGGGAGAGGAGAGAGTGGACAGAGGGAGGGGGAGAGGGAGGGGGAGAGGATAAAGAGAGGGAGGGGGAAAGGGGAGAGAGAGGGAGGGGGGAGAGGATAGAGAGTGAGGGGGGAGAGGATAGAGAGAGGAAGGGGGACAGGAGAGACAGAGGGAGGGGGGAGGAGAGACAGAGGGACAGAGGGAGGTGGGGGAGAGGAGAGAGGGAGGAGGAGAGGGGAGAGAGGGATCGGGAGAGGGGACAGAGAGAGGAGGTGAAGAGGATAGAGAGAGGGAGGGGGGAGAAAAGACAGGGGACGGACAGAGAGAGGGAGGGAGAGAGGGAAGAGAGCAAATGGGGGGCAGAGAGAGGAAGGGAAGGGAGAGAGGATAGAGGGGGGAGAGGCGAGTGTGGACAGAGGGAGGGGGGAGAGGATAGAGAGGTGGGGAGAGGATAGAAAGAGGGAAGGGGAGAGGAGAGAGATAGAGGGATGGGGAGAGGAGAGAGTGGACAGAGGGAGGGGAGAGGGAGGGGGGAGAGGATAGAGAGAGGGAGGGGAGAGGGTAAAGAGAGGGAGGGGGAGAGGATAGAGAGAGGGAGGGGGAAAGGGGACAGAGAGAGGGAGGTGAAGAGGATAGAGAGGGGGGAGGGGGGAGAAAGGACAGGGGAAGGACAGAGAGAGGGAGGTAGAGAGGGAAGAGAGCAAATGGGGGGCAGAGAGAGGGAGGGAAGGGAAAGAGGATAGAGGGGGGAGAGGCGAGTGTGGACAGAGGGAGGGGGGAGAGGATAGAGAGGGGGGAGAGGACAGAAAGAGGGAGGAGGAGAGGATAAAAAGAGGGAGGGGGGGAGAGGAGAGAGATAGAGGAATGGGGAGAGGAGAGAGTGGACAGAGGGAGGGGAGAGGGAGGGGAGAGGGAGGGGGGAGAGGATAGAGAGAGGGAGGGGAGAGGGTAAAGAGAGGGAGGGGGAGAGGATAGAGAGAGGGAGGGGGGAGAAAGGACAGGGGAAGGACAAAGAGAGGGAGGGAGAGAGGGAAGAGAGCAAATGGGGGCAGAGAGAGGGAGGGAAGGGAGAGAGGATAGAGGGGGGAGAGGCGAGTGTGGACAGAGGGAGGGGAGAGAGGATAGAAAGAGGGAGGAGGAGAGGATAAAAAGAGGGAGGGGGAGAGGAGAGAGATAGAGGGATGGGGAGAGGAGAGAGTGGACAGAGGGAGGGGAGAGGAGAGAGTGGACAGAGGGAGGGGAGAGGGAGGGTAAAGAGAGGGAGGGGGAGAGGATAGAGAGGGGGAGGGGGAAAGGGGAGAGAGAGGGAGGGGCAGAGGAGAGACAGAGGGAGGTGGGGGAGAGGAGAGAGGGAGGGAGAGAGGATAGAGAGGGAGGGGGAGAGGGGAGAGAGAGGGAGGGGGAGAGGGGAGAGAGAGGGGGGATAGAGAGAATGAGGGAGAAGAGGATAGAGAGAACGAGGGGGGAGATGGACATGGGGTTGGTGGAGAGAGGACATGGGAGGGGGGAATGATAGAGAGAGGGAGGGGGGGAGAGAAGAGAAAGCGAGGGATGATGGAAACAATGGGGGGGAGAGGGATAGGAGGGTTAGAGGGCAGAGGGAGGGGGAATAGAGGGGGGTAGGAGGTGAGGCAGAAGGAGAAGAGGAGGAGGGGCTGATGTGATAATTAGGATATGTGCACAGTGTTGTACCACTGTAGGATTGCAGACAGTGGCGGCCCATCCATTAGGGGCACAGGGGCGCCGACCCCTATCCGTGTGCTCGGCCCCCTGATCTACATACCCGGGGCTAAATGCATGGATTCCAATGGGAGGGTTTGAAGCACATGATTAGAGCCAGAGGCTCTTATAGGCTTCAAAAAAAGGGTGGTCTTGGGGCGCAGAGCATTGCGCTCCAAGCCCACCCAGTTGTGTGAGAATAGCAAATGAATATTCACTATTCTCACAGTGATCCTCCTCCCGGCCAATCAGGAAGTGGGTCATTAGACCCGATTGGCCAAAATGAAGAGGAGGGAGGAGACCTTGTTGAACAGGGGGACGAGATGCCTGCAGGCTGGAGAGAAGCCGCCGTCGCTGCCCGTGAGATGGGGTAAGTGTGGGCCCTAACTGACTAACCTGACCGACCAGGGGGTGCCACCCACGACCTGGGGGGCCTCTGTGCCTTCTGTGACCTGACGGGATGGGACGGGGGGCTGGCAGGGGTGGATTGTTTGCCATGCCCCCCAAACAAAATACCAGCCACCACTGATTGCAGATATATATCAGGGTGTTCTGAGCTCCTCCTCCTGCCATCCAGACACATGTGATCTCACCTACACTGCAAGTGGGACTGATACACCATGCTTTCACCTCCAGCCTCATACTAAGTGCTCCTCCTCCATAGACATTGCTGGAGATTGTATTCCGTAGTCCCGCCGAGCCTCTATCACACAGAGCCCTCTACTCACCATGCATGTACTTCTTCCAGGGCTCCCGAGTCATGCTACCTCTGCCCGTAGGTCCTGTTCTCTTTATCAGCAGCACTTGATGTGATGTGTCGGGCAGAGAAGAAGAATCCGCCTGACATGAGACTTTGATAGAGACGAGACTGCGAGGAACAATTACAGGAACCATGCCCTGTATCTGTGTCCGTCCAGTGGGGAAGGGGGGGGCGGCCACGGGTGGCAGGGCTTTCAGCTGCTGGATGGACACAGATACAGGGCATGGTTGTCAGTAGTATCCCGACTCCCGTGGCTGGCTGGGGCATCAGACTCATGGACAGCGTGGGTCCACCAGCTGCCCATGCTAAGCCAGTGCTCCCCTTCCTTCAGTAGATAAATTAGGCGGTCACAAGGCCCCTGTGAGCGCAAGGCCTTAGGCGACCACCTAATTAAAGAGCCGCCTTTGTTCATGCTCATCAACTCTACCGAGTCTGGCTAGATACACATGTACACCCTCTTTCTATAGAATTCTCTTCAACGTGTCATTTGTTGCACCCGAACCCTTCAAACCATTTGATGAGCCCTAAAAGCTAGGGTGATCAGACATCCGCGGTTTCTGGGGACAATGCCCGGACTGAGGACACTGTTCCCGGACGAAGTCTGACGCCGGTTTTGTCCCTGCATTCAGGCACGGCGCCAGATAGGAGCTCAAGCACCCTCACAAATTCTTTAAGCACTCCCACACAAGACCCAATTCGCATACAAAATTCACATACAGTTCTTGTATGTGTCATGGGTTTTTTTTAAAATTTTATTCTACCTGTAAATCCTGAATAAAATATTTATTTTATTTTGGTACACATTTTTGTCACATGGTTTGTAGCAGCTTATTCAATGTTTTTTTTAGGGTAGCGCATTAACCATCCCCCTCCTTTTTTGAACTACCTGTAAATCCTGTGCTGATGCCAGAAATCTGGGGACTCTTTTTTCCTGCACTTGGTCTAAAGAGAGAGAGGAACAGCTTCTGTCAGCATGAAGAGCACATGCTTGTTTTTGCAGTGTGGCACAGTGGAAATTAATAGGGCAGCTCCAGAGAACAAGACCATCCAGGCTGTATTCTGACACCAGCAAGGCTTTTGGTAAAGCTCCTCTTTGGGGTAGACAGAGCACACACATCCATAGCTCCCAACTGTCCCTGATTTCGAGGGGCTGTCCCTGATTTGAAGAAATGTCCCTCTGTCCCTCTTTCCTCCTCATTTGTCCCTCATTTTAATCTGATCTATATAGTTGTATATAAAATGCACTTTTCCAGCGCTAAATCTTTTTTCTGATTTCTAAATTGCTGCATTTGTAAATTCCAAAAGCCAATATAAAGGAATATTAATGGTAAAAAAAAACATTTGTGGGTTTAACAAATCTTGTTTTTTTGTACAATTCTCCTTTAAGGGGTGTGTCCTATGCCTGCCAACTTTTGCTGATAGGTGTCCCTCATTCCCATCTCAAAAAGTTGGGAGGTATGCACATTCTGCATTACTTTCTGCCAGAACAAGGCTCCTGGCTCTTACAGAGACTCTGACAGGGAGAATGTTGGATCTCTGTGTGTTATGTTTGTCCATCCATCTGCTTCCCTTATCTTTATAATAAACATTGCTGGTGTGACAACAAGATAAATAGGTTGAAACAAAGGATTTTGTCCTCTGGTGTTATTCCAACGCTGTTTCCCACTCCTTAGAAACAAACCAGGTCTCTTGCAGACAGGTGGCTGAGCCCATTTTGTGTAGTTGCAGTTGAATTTCCTCCAACCAAGGGGCCCAGGTGCAGTGTACAACCTGTCATTGGCATGAATGATTGTATGCTGCTGTATTCCTTTATATAGGGTTGCCATCATAAACATAAATACTGCAGAATACAACCATTCATGTCAATGACAGGCTGTATGCTGCACCTGGGCTGAATGGAAGGAGGAAATTCAACTGCAATTACACAGAATGGGCTCAGCCACCTGTGTGTAAGACACACGAATCTCAATAAAAGTAACGTGAACTTTCCCTCTGTACTCTCTCCCTCCTCATGTCATGCAATCTATTCAAGAGAATCAGCCAATTCGCTACTGTGCACTCCATGTAGTACACTCTTGAACTCTGCACCCTGTACATAGCATCCTCCTGAGCCCTGCACCCTGTACATAATACACTCTTGAGCCCTGCACTCTGTATGTAGCATCCTCCTGAGCTCTGCACCCTGCACATAGCATCCTCCTGAACCCTGCACATAGAATCCTCCTGCACCCTGCACGTAGCATCCTCATGAACTATGCACTTTGCATGTAGCATCCTCCTGAACCCTGCATGTAGCATTCGCCAGGCACCCTGCACGTAGCATCCTCCTGCAACCTAAACATAGCATCCTCCTGCAACCTAAACATAGCATCCGCCTGCATGTAGCACCAGCATACAGGGGCACACTGACCACCAGAATGCCGAGGCACACTGACCAACAGCATACAGGGGCATACTGATTACCAACATGCAGGGCCAGTGGTTACCAGTATACAGAGGACATAACACCAGTATACAGGGGCATACTGATCACCAATATGCAGGGCCAGTGGTAGTAAAACAACTACCATGCAACTAAAAAAAATCTCAAAAGCAATAAGAGAATCTTGTTAGCTGGTTCCCTCATCTAACGCAAATCAATAAAAAGCAAAAAATGCAGCACTGCCCTACACTTCATCTACAGCATATGTAGCAGTACCCTCGTAGGGGCTGCTGAGAGTTGTGGCCCACCTGTCACCCTGCCCAGCCCGACATTCTCTTCCCAGTCACTTTGAGACAATTAACAGCCTATGTGGTTGTCTTGTATTTTTATTGAGGGATTTGTGTTCTGTCTCAAGGAGCAGATAGTTAAACATCCTTATCCCAATAACTGTGGATACCATATTTCTTTGATCTCAGTTTTATTAGAACAAGCCAGATGAAACTACAAAATAACAGAAATAGACCTCAATAAGTATAATATTGCATACAATACAGCATACATTGCATAAACAATGATATACAGTACAAGATGAGATAATAAAAACTTGCTTTTTTAAGTTCTCTAAGGGGTGATGGCGATAGATTGCAAAATACATGTGTTGCACCCTGCAATGTGTTGAAAAGAATGGTGACTGGTTAACTTCCTGCCAAGATTCTACCCATAATTCCCTGCTTGCTGACAACTTCCTATTTACACATACATTAAAAAAAAAACAGAACTGCAGCAATACCAAAAAGGAACGCTAGATGGAGCCTGCACACCACATATGATTGTCTTAAGTAAATTACACATTTTGCATGTAAATTTAACACAGGTACAAATAACCAGTATAAAACATCAGCAAGACATCTGGTGGACAGAACAATTTGAACTTATAGGGATGGGAATATATGGGATGCCAAGTAGAACAAGCAATTGGTTGTTTGTATATCAATCAGTTGGGACAACTGTATATACTTGACTTACTCCAGTCTCCTCCAGCACATCACTTGCTTCAGCAACTGCCTTTTACTGGCAGGGACCGCAGGTCCCTTTGATGTAACAAAAATAGAAATAGGAAGTCTTTTAGTGCTAGCTGTCCTATGGTGGACTACTGCTCCCAGTAAGTCCTCTTCAGGCCCTGCCAGCCCTCCTGGCTGCAGCTGCCCGACTCCACTGCCCATGACATCACAGTCCTTATGGCTGGCTCTGCACCCATCCCAAACTGCACACTCTCAGTCCTCTCAGGCGTGCCTCCCCAGTCCTCCCGACTATACTTGTCATTCACCGACCCTCCTGACCACACATACACCGGTGGTTCCCTCCTGAAGACTTGCATGGCAGTACTAGCTCCCACTGTCCTCTCTAACTCCTCTCTGTGCCTCCTGTCCAGATCCTTCATGCGTTCTTGAAGGGATCCTTCCTGCACCCGAGTCCAAGGCCCAAGGTCACCCCCCAAGACTGGGGGGGCACCCTCAAAGGCCCCGACAGCCTAGCACTCCATCCTCAGTTCTTCCATCCGACAAATCCTCCCCAGCTGGGCTGACCCTGGGTATATCAAGGAGGCCTGCCCTCTGACAATCCTAAATGGGGATTGGTCATGGCTCCCTCAGACAGCTCCACCTCTCTTCCCCTCCTCTCTTCTAGAATCCTCTAGAAGGCAGAGGGTGGTAACCAAGAAGTGATGCTATCTGTGAGTCACCAGCCTACTCTGAGCCACTCCAAGCCCACACAGATCAAAACAAACAGGCTTAGCTTCTAGCTAGGCCTGACTAAATTTACCTGTACTCACCAAAAATCTACCTCTAGCACTTACCTAGGATCCTCACCCCTCACCAGAATCCAGCTGGTCCCTCAGCTGGGAAAATTTACAAAAATATGGCTCCTGGGCCCAAGAGCAAGGGCATCCCATTAGATAAAATGGAATGGGGAAAGAGAAATAACTTGGATGGGTAACTGTACAAATACATACAGAAATAGAATCGATTTTGTGGGTATTTACAGTATTCACATCACTGTACACTCCTAACTACAGGTCCCTATAGCTGACATCAACATCACACAATATACACATTTAGGCCAGAGCATCTCTCCCACAAGAAAGATACTCCTCCCGCAGGAAAATCTAGACTCCAGCCAGAGGGGATGGACAGCCGTCCCATTCCAGAAGATCCTAAGAGAAGACAAAACATCATCCTATTCTTGTCCTATCTTCATACTGACAGTTTCTGTTGGGGGGGTTAGCATCTGCCCAATAGAAATAGAGAAGAGAAACGCATGTTTTTTTTTCCTGTTTGTTCTGTCGGGAGGGGGTTATGACCTGCTGGTAGAAACAATAAGGGGGGAAAACACATGAAATTAAAGCAAAGTCTTTCTTTAGAGTTCCTCATGGGAGGGGCCCCTCCCGAAGCAGACAGGCTCCTAAAGGATCAGTTCAAGAAAAGGCCTCACCCAAGTGTCCTTGCAACATAGAAAAAAAAGATCCATCCATCGGGCACACGGGTGGCTGGCTGGCCTGTTCCTGCAAAGTCAGGGAGGAAAAAGAACTCCCCTGCAGTCTCTGTGATTTTTTTTTTCTATGATGGCTATACACTCACAGTCCTCTCATACATACAGGGGAGAATCAGGTAGTCTCCTCCTGCCTGCCCCATCCTCTCTGATGGAGACCGAATGGCTCTTTGTAGGCCGTCCCGCCTTCACAATGGAGCACCTGGTCTTTGTAAAAGGCTCTCCCCAGCCTCCATTACGGACGAAAGTCCACAAAACGGACCCAGGCTTCACTCTCCGGTGTTCGCACAGGCTTGGGGATATTCAAATAGTCCCAGACCAGGTCATCCTCCCACTCATCCCAGGAGTGTTCGTGTACGTAGGGAGAGTCCAGACCCCACTCCAGAGCAACTTTCCTCTGCACCTCCCTGGGCATCTCCTTGGGGCTCCCATTTCCCAGCAGGACATAGGCATCCTGGGATCTCACAACCCATTGCCGATAGGTGGGTGTTCTGGTCTGGGTGGTTGAAAGTCTGTTCACAAAGAGTTTACTGCTGTCGACAAGGGTTCCTGTGGCTTCCTCTGTTCCCAGCACTGGCTCTGGTCCATCTCCTCCCTCAGACTGAGTATGGGAACCTCCCGTCTCCCATTCCTCCTCATCCAAGCTCTCTTCAGGGGATGACCACTCCACCAATCTCTCCAGGGACCCAAATTCTGCCAATAGTCTGGGGGAACCCCAATCGATGACCCTGCCCTCATACTCCCCATTCAGCACACCTGAGGGTGCACCCCCTCCTGCATTGGCTCTGATGGAATTTAAAGGCGAGGGGCATAGGGGAAGCCGGCATTTCAGGGACTTCTGGCTCCTGCTGGGCAGTACTTACAGTTACCAGGTCCCCGACCAGGCCGCCAGTCATGACAGTCCTCTCTTTCCCAATGTCTTCTTTCTTCACAGGGGAATCACCAGGCCGCAACTCCACTCCACCTTTAGGGGATAATCCAAGGCCGTCTCGCGTCTTCCAGGACATTCGAGGCTGTAACTGGCACAGTGCTGAGAGCAGGTCCACATTGTAATATCATGGCTTCTGCTAGGCAGATGCTTGCCGTATCAGCGGTTTGCCGCAATGGCCACACCGGACCCATGCGTTGACCTTCGCTGTCGGTATCTGGCACTCGGGACACTGTAGGCAGAGTCGCTCTGTCCCATCGACCATCCCCAGGGCAAATCCCCCGTGATGCTCCAATCAGACACCAGACTAAAAGCAGAATTAAAGATAAACAAAAAAACAAAAAAAAAAACAATGCTAGCAGGTAGATGTTTATTTTTTAGTGGAAATTACTTTTTTTGTCTCTTTAGCCATGAAACTACACTGTACTTCCTGTTTTTTAAACACTGCTTGAGGCACATGCGCAGTGCAGTGTACTCTTTCTGTAAGGTGCCAAGTGCTAAGAGTCAGGTGCTGGGACAACTCCAGGGTACATGCCTGCACTTTTTTTGTGTCAGCAACTTTTAGTATTCCTAATGTGACAGTCCTATTATACACAAAGGAGGAGATGCACTTGGTCACAACTAAAAAGTGCAAACATACAGTTTGGCTATGAATATATTCCAAATACTGGAAAACTGTTATTTATATATTTATTTTTACTTATTTCTAATTGGCTCTCAATTTTACTTGCAGGTTGATCCAGCGAAAGAAAGATACTGGGCCCATGTCAGTTCTGATGCTTGCAGGCTAGCTTTGCTTTGGAAACATGGTGGCATTTACATGGACACTGATTTCATATCACTTCGACCCATACCACATCACAACTTTCTGGCTGCAGAGTCAAAGCAGTATTCTAGCAATGCTGTTGTAGGTTTCTCTTCGAACCATGAGTTCACCTGGAAATGTATGGAAGACTTTGTTAAAAATTATCATGGTGAAATATGGGGCTACCAAGGGCCATTTTTGTTTACTCGTATTCGAAATAAGTTTTGTAGTATGGCTTCCTTTACTGGGAAAGAGGATTTTATGTGTGGCAATATCACTATCCTGAGCCCTGAACATTTTTATCCTATTGGACCTGCATCATTCAAACGGTACTATGAGGTTTGGGACAAAGAACCGACATTTGACACATGTTATGCGCTGCACCTCTGGAATTATGCAAATCGAGGGGATCATAGGACAATGGTCCCTGGAAGTAACACATTGGTGGAGCATCTATACCAAAATAATTGTCCTTCAGTATATGCTGATTTAACTAGAAATGGGACCCTGGTATAAAGAGAAATTACTGTCTTTTTTATGCATTAGAGGCATAAATATGAAAATCACAAGTACAAAAAAAAAAAAAAAAGATTTTTTTTAAACCCCCCCCCCACCACCACTCTAAAGCCTCGTACACAAGATTGGATTTTCCGATGGGAAAGGCTGTTGGTGGAAAATCCGACCGTGTGTATGCTCCATCGGACAATTGTTGGATCGCAGGTTTTAAAATACTCCATGGACAAATGTCTGTTGTAGGATTTTTTTTCTAGTGATATCAAGAATAATATTATTATGCTTTTTTTTTTTTTTTTTTTTTTTTGGGACAAGTTACCACAACACCATTATCCTGTAGTTTTTAAGATCAAAGATACAACTATGTTGGTGTCCCTTGTCAATTTTACATTGTATTTTTTTTAATGTAACTGCCTACTCCCAAACTGTCATTTGAAGTAAAACACATAGCCAAGTATTATTCTCCACAATTTTTTTTATTGTGCATTAAAAAAAGAAAACAAACAAAATTAGACATGCTATCTGCCATTAGAACTTAACCAAAAAATGCATTCTATGCATCCAAAAATATAGAAAATACACCAAATCAAATCATTATTCAACCAAAAAAATAATGTCAAATCAATAACTCCAAGGCTAATAATAAATAAGACATTATCTCCTCTGATTCCGCAACATGGCTGGTTGACGAACGACTGTTCAGAAACTAACTGAAATGCACGAAATGAAAAGCGCGAAATGAAAAAGTGCGAAATGAAAAGCACGAATCAAACACTCACCAAACTTCTACTAACACGAAATTAGCAGAAGGAGCCCAAAGGGTGGCGCTAAAGAGCTGAAAAATAACATAGTAAGTCACTACGTTCGTATTTGTTGGCCAACAATTCCTTGCCATTTGTATGCAAGACAAGTTTGGGCCAACGCCCTTCAGACAAAAGTCCACGGTTTTATTGGCCAACAATCCGATCGTGTGTACGAGGCTTAACACAAATCTCTCTTTTTTCATAAATATTTTAATAACAGGTAATATTTACCTTTATCTGCCATCTCTTGATCTTCCTCTTCATAAGAACCTGTCAAATATGATCCCTCTGCATGCTGCTTTCTGATTGGTCTTGTTGCTGTTATCATGCCTGAACTGTCCAGGACAAACATTAGGTGCTTAAGGTTGAGGTTAAGGCTCAGTCCAAAAAAAAGTTCTGACCTTTGGCTGCTCAAGCATTCTGAGCGCGCTTCCAAATGCTAAACTCAGAGCTACTGCTTCAGGAGAACGAGAGTGCATGGGTGGGGATTTGAATCAAGATAAAAGAGCTTGCTCCTGTGATGGTGGAGGTGAACAGTAACAGCTGGGAGTATCCTAGCAACATCCCAGCAACAAGGCAGGATGGGATGATACCATCTGTGGGAGTTTTTCAGTCAGGCTATCAGTGTGATCAATGCACAGTCACTCCAAACTCACTTAGTCAGACCTTATAGATGCCAAGGTGGTTTGTAAATATTATACTTGTGCATACAAACTTAAAAGACATTCAATACCTTTTTTGTGATACTTTAAAAAATATAAAATACGTAGCAAACTCTTTATACTAAAATACTCTAAACTATTTTCTCAACTAGAAATCCTTTTGTCAGTATCCATAAACCTGTGAGATAGTTTCCACTATTTCAGCAGATAACTCTTGTGCAATTCAACCACTGTCCATATATATACAGTGGGGACGGGAAGTATTCAGACCCCTTTTAATTTTTCACTCTTTGTTATATTGCAGCCATTTGCTAAAATCATTTAAGTTCATTTTTTTTCCTCAATGTACACACAGCACCCCATATTGACAGAAAAACACAGAATTGTTGAAATTTTTACAGATTGATTAAAAAAGAAAAACTGAAATATCACATGGTCCTAAGTATTCAGATCCTTTGCTCAGTATTTAGTAGAAGCAGCCTTTTGATCTAATACAGCCATGAGTCTTTTTGGGAAAGATGCAACAAGTTTTTCACACATGGATTTGGGGATCCTCTGCCATTCCTCCTTGCAGATCCTCTCCAGTTCTGTCAGGTTGGATGGTAAATGTTGGTGGACAGCCATTTTTAGGTCTCTCCAGAGATGCTCAATCAGGGCTCTGGCTGGGCCATTCAAGAACAGTGACGGAGTTGTTGTGAAGCCACTCCTTCGTTATTTTAGCTGCGTGCTTAGGGTCATTGTCTTGTTGGAAGGTAAACCATCGGCCCAGTCTGAGGTCCTGAGCACTCTGGAGAAGGTTTTCGTCCAGGATATCCCTGTACTTGGCTGCATTCATCTTTCCCTCGATTGCAACCAGTCGTCCTGTCCCTGCAGCTGAAAAACACCCCCACAGCATCATGCTGCCACCACCATGCTTCACTGTTGGGACTGTATTGGACAGGTGATGAGCAGTGCCTGGATTTCTCCACACATACCGCTTAGAATTAAAGCCAAAAAGTTCTATCTTGGTCTCATCAGACCAGAGAATCTTATTTCTCACCATCTTGGAGTCCTTCAGGTGTTTTTTAGCAAACTCCATGCGGCCTTTCCTGTGTCTTGCACTGAGGAGAGGCTTCTGTCGGGCCACTCTGCCATAAAGCCCAGAGGGAGGGCTGCAGTGATGGTTGACTTTCTACAACTTTCTCCCATCTCCAGACTGCATCTCTGGAGCTCAGCCACAGTGATCTTTGGGTTCTTCTTTACCTCTCTCACCAAGGCTCTTCTCCCCCTATAGCTCAGTTTGGCCAGACTGCCAGCTCTAGGAAGGTTTCTGGTCGTCCCAAAATTCTTCCATGCAAGGATTATGGAGGCCACTGTGCTCTTAGGAACCTTAAGTGCAGCAGAAACTTTTTGTAACCTTGGCCAGATCTGTGCCTTGCCACAATTCTGTCTCTGAGCTCTTCAGGCAGTTCCTTTGACCTCATGATTCTCATTTGCTCTGACATGCACTGTGAGCAGTAAGGTCTTATATAGACAGGTGTGTGGCTTTCCTAATCAAGTCTAATCAGTATAATCAAACACAACTGGACTCAAATGAAGATGTAGAACCATCTCAAGGATGATCAGAAGAAATGGACAGCACCTGAGTTAAATATATGAGTGTCACAGCAAAGGGTCTGAATACTTAGGACCATGTGATATTTCAGTTTTTCTTTTTTAATAAATCTGCAAAAATGTCAACAATTCTGTGTTTTTCTGTCAATATGGGGTGCTGTGTGTACATTAATGAGGAAAAAATGAACTTAAATGATTTTAGCAAATGGCTGCAATATAACAAAGAGTGAAAAATTTAAGGGGGTCTGAATACTTTCTGTCCCCACTGTATATAACACACACAATGTAGAACTCAATCTAACACGGATGTAGAGACCTCATTAGGGATGAGCTTCGAGTTCGAGTCGAACACATGTTCGACTCGAACATTGGCTGTTCGCAAGTTCGCCGAACAGCGAACAATTTGGGGTGTTCACGGCAAATTCGAATGCCGCAGAACACCCTTTAAAAGTCTATGGGAGAAATCAAAAGTGCTAATTTTAAAGGCTTATATGCAAGTTATTGTCATAAAAAGTGTTTGGGGACCTGGGTCCTGCCCCAGGGGACATGGATCAATGCAAAAAAAGTTTTAAAAACGGCCGTTTTTTCAGGAGCAGTGATTTTAATAATGCTTAAAGTCAAACAATAATAGTGTAATATCCCTTCAAATTTCGTAGCTGGGGGGTGTCTATAGTATGCCTGTAAAGGGGCGCATGTTTCCTGTGTTTAGAACAGTCTGACAGCAAAATGACATTTCAAAGGAAAAAAGCCATTTAAAACTACTCGCGGCTATTGCATTGCCGGTCCGACAATACACATAGAAGTTCATTGATAAAAATGGCATGGGAATTCCCCAAACCAAAATTTAAAAAAAAACGGCGTGGGGTCCCCCCAAATATCCACACTAGACCCTTATCCGAGCATGCAACCTGGCAGGCCACAGGAAAAGAGGGGGGGACGAGAGAGCGCCCCCCCTCCTGAACCGTACCAGGCCACATGCCCTCAACATTGGGAGGGTGCTTTGGGGTAGCCCCCCAAAACACCTTGTCCCCATGTTGATGAGGACAAGGGCCTCATCCCCACAACCCTGGCCAGTGGTTGTGGGGGTCTGCGGGCGGGGGGCTTATCGGAATCTGGAAGCCCCCTTTAACAAGGGGACCCCCAGATCCCGGCCCCCCCTGTGTGAAATGGTAAAGGGTTTTGTACCCCTACCATTTCACTAAAAAACTGTCAAAAATGTTAAAAATGACAAGAGACAGTTTTTGACAATTCCTTTATTTAAATGCTTCTTCTTTCTTCTATCTTCTATCTTCTATCTTCTTTCTTCTATCTTCCTTCATCTTCTTCTTCTTCTTCTGGTTCTTCTGATTCTTCCTCCGGCGTTCTCGTCCAGCATCTCCTCCGCGGCGTCTTCTATCTTCTCCTTGGGCCGCTCCGCACCCATGGCATGGGGGGAGGCTCCCGCTCTTCTCTTCATCTTCCTCTCTTCTTCATCTTCTTCTTCTCTTCTTCTCTTCTACTCTTCTTCATTTTCTTCTCCGGGCCGCTCCGCATCCATGATGGCATGGAGGGAGTCTCCCGCTGTGTGACGGCGTCTCCTCTTCTGACGGTTCTTAAATAACGGGGGGCAGGGCCACCCGGTGACCCCGCCCCCCCCTCTGACGCACGGGACATGACGGGACTTCCCTGTGGCATTCCCCGTGACGTCACAGGGAAGTCCCGTCTAGTCACCGTGCATCAGGGGGGGCGGGGTCACTGGGTGGCCCCGCCCCCCCCGTTATTTAAGAACCGTCAGATGAGGAGACAATGTCACACAGCGGGAGCCTTCCTCCATGCCAGCATGGATGCGGAGCGGCCCGGAGAAGAAAATGAAGAAGAGAAGAAGAGAAGAAGATGAAGCAGAGAAGAAGATGAAGAAGAAGATGAAGAAGAGAAGAAGATGAAGAGAAGAGCGGGAGCCTCCCCCCATGCCATGGGTGCGGAGCGGCCCGAGGAGAAGAAGATAGAAGACGCCGCTGAGGAGATGCTGGACGAGAACGCCGGAGGAAGAACCACGCTGTTTTTTTTTTTTTTGGCCGAGGTTCCCCTTAATATCCATACCAGACCTAAAGGGCCTGGTATGGAATTTAGGGGGACCCCCATATGATTTTTTTTTTTTAATTTTGGTTCGGGGTTCCACTGTGGGGAATTCCCATGCCGTTTTTATCAATGAACTTCTATGTGTATTGTCGGACCGGCAATGCAATAGCCGCGAGTAGTTTTAAATGTCTTTTTTCCTTTGAAATGTCATTTTGCTGTCAGACTGTTCTAAACACGGGAAACATGCACCCCTTTCCAGGCATACTATAGACACCCCCCAGCTACGAAATTTAAAGGGATATTACACTTTTATTGTTTGACTTTAAGCATTATTAAAATCACTGCTCCTGAAAAAACGGCCATTTAAAAAAAAAAAAAGTGCCATCATTAAAATACATGAACATCACAAAGATAAACAATGCATAAAACAAAATATGCGTCTACATAACTATAGACAAACTAGAAGGAGAAAGGACAGGCACTCGATGGAAAGGAAGGGGAGCGATATAATCTGCAAAACCTAGGATATTCAATATTGGGTTGACCCACCCTTTGCAACAGCTTCAACTCTTCTGGGAAGGCTGTCCACAAGGTTTAGGAGTGTGTCTATGGAAATTTTTGACCATTCTTCCAGAAGCGCATTTGTGAGATCAGGCACTGATGTTGGACAAGAAGGCCTGGCTCACAGTCTCCACTCTAATTCATCCCAAAGGTGTTCTATGGGGGTTGAGGTCAGGACTCTGTGCGGGTCAATTTCCTCCACCCCAAAACTCACTCATCCAAGTCTCTATGGACCTTGTTTTGTGCACTAGTGCGCAGTCATGTTGGAAAAGGAAGGAGCCAACCCCAAACTGTTCCCACAAAGCTGGGAGTATGAAATTGTCCAAAATGTCTTGGTATGCTGGGCCTTAAGAGTTCCCTTCACTGGAACTAAATGGCCAAGGCGTCAAGCCCAACCCAAGAAAAACAACCCCACACCATAATCCCACCTCCACCAAATGATTTGGACCAGTGCACAAAGCAAGGTGCATGAAAACATAACAAAAATGTGAGGGAGAGACATTTACCCACTTCAGCTTTCCTCTGAGCTCTACCTGTCTGTTAAATTGATTGTAAACGATCACCTTGTAAAACAGCCCATTCAGTTTAAAATAAAAATGAAAGCCAAAACATTTTTGTATATATTTAAAAGAAACAACATTATCATTACCTTTTTTCCCTTCTTATAAATGATCACATTCCCTCTGTTCTCAGCTGCATAAAGCTGGGGGGAGCAGAAGCAGCAGCACACTTAGCTTGGGTTGTACAGCGGGGGGGTGTCAGGTTACGTCTGATCATTGTAGGAGAGTACACAGAGTTCACAGAATAGCTAGAGAACTGACAACGGTGTGCTCTCCTGCTTAGTGTGGCCAGTTTTTAATAGAAAAGCAAGAAGACAAAAAGAAAGCAATACAAAGAGAACAGGTTACTTTCTCATTCAAGTGCATGGTACCGCAGGCACATGTCAGGAATATGAAGTGTTGAGGTAAGCTGTATTGGCTGAGAGACGCAGGCTCCCATCAATGATTCCTCTTTCCTATGCGGTTCCACACATTACTCTCATTCACACTATCTCTTGGCACCCTCTGCTGGCCTTTTCTAAACCAGCAACACAATTCCATCCCCAGGCTATAATAATAGCACATTAAAGTTTAAACATGTATTGCACTATTGCGCTATCACACAAGAATAAGTAGGGGGCATCTAATTAGTACTAAGCTGCTGAAATAAAAAAAAATGTCTTTTCTTTTTTTTTTCTTAATATTTAATGTTTGTAATATATTCAGGTAATTTGTACAATCTGTTTGTCAAAAAGTAATATTTTTGTTTGTTTATGAAACAAACACAACAGTTAAATCTGTGTCTGTAATGTATGGTCAAACATTAATACCAGTGACGGCCCATCCATTAGGGGCGCAGGGGTGCCGCCCCCCTAATCCATGCATCCGCTCCCTAATTTACATGCAGGGTGCCGGACGCATGGATTTCAATGCCTGAGGCTCTAATTGGTTTCAAAAAAGGGTGGGCTCGGGGCACAGAACACTGCACCTTGAGCCCACCCAGTTGTGTGACAATAGGGAATTAATATTCATCTCCTGTATCATGGTCGCACAGTCTCTGACCATCTTCTGTATCCTGGCTGCACAGTCCCTGACCATCTCCTGTATCCTGGCTGCACAGTCTCTGACCATCTCCTGTATCCTGGCCGCACAGTCTCTGACCATCTCCTGTATCCTGGCCACACAGTCTCTGACCATCTCCTGTATCCTGGCTGCACAGTCTCTGAATATCTCCTGTATCCTGGCCGCATAGTCTCTGACCATCTCCTGTATCCTGGCCGCACAGTCTCTGACCATCTCCTGTATCCTGGCCGCACAGTCTCTGACCATCTCCTGTATCCTGGCCGCACAGTCTCTGACCATCTCCTGTATCCTGGCCGCACAGTCTCTGACCATCTCCTGTATCCTGGCCGCACAGTCTCTGACCATCTCCTGTATCCTGGCCGCACAGTCTCTGACCATCTCCTGTATCCTGGCCGCACAGTCTCTGATCATCTCCTGTATCCTGGCCGCACAGTCTCTGACCATCTCCTGTATCCTGGCCGCACAGTCTCTGACCATCTCCTGTATCCTGGCCGCACAGTCTCTGACCATCTCCTGTATCCTGGCCGCACAGTCTCTGATCATCTCCTGTATCCTGGCCACACAGTCTCTGACCATCTTCTGTATCCTGGCTGCACGGTCTCTGACCATCTCCTGTATCCTGGCTGCACAGTCTCTGACCATCTCCTGTATCATAGCTGCACAGTCTCTGACCATCTCCTGTATCCTGGCCACACAGTCTCTGACCATCTCCTGTATCATAGCCGCACAGTCTTTGACCATCTCCTGTATCCTGGCTGCACAGTCTCCGACCATCTCCTGTATCCTGGCTGCAAAGTCTCTGACCATCTCCTGTATCCTGGCTGCACAGTCTCTCACCATTTCCTGTATCCTGGCTGCACAGTCTCTGACCATCTCCTGTATCCTGGCTGCACAGTCTCTGACCATTTCCTGTATCCTGGCTGCACAGTCTCTCACCATCTCCTGTATCCTGGCTGCACAGTCTCTCACCATCTCCTGTATCCTGGCTGCACAGTCTCTGACCATTTCCTGTATCCTGGCTGCACAGTCTCTGACCATTTCCTGTATCCTGGCTGCACAGTCTCTCACCATCTCCTGTGTCCTGGCTGCACAGTCTCTGACCATTTCCTGTATCCTGGCTGCACATTCTCTGACCATCTCCTGTATCCTGGCTGCACAGTCTCTCACTGTCTCCTGTATCCTGGCTGCACAGTCTTTGACCATCTCCTGTATCATAGCCACACAGTCTCTGACCATCTCCTGTATCCTGGCTGCACAGTCTCTGACCATCTTCTGTATCCTGGTTGCACAGTCTCTGACCATCTCCTGTATCCTGGCTGCACAGTCTCTGACCATCTCCTGTATCATAGCCACACAGTCTCTGACCATCTCCTGTATCCTGGCTGCACATTCTCTGACCATCTCCTGTATCCTGGCTGCACAGTCTCTCACTGTCTCCTGTATCCTGGCCGCACACGCTCTGACTGTCTCCTGTATCATAGCCACACAGTCTCTGACCATCTCCTGTATCCTGGCTGCACAGTCTCTGACCATCTTCTGTATCCTGGCTGCACAGTCTCTGACCATCTCCTGTATCCTGGCTGCACAGTCTCTGACCATCTCCTGTATCATAGCCGCACAGTCTCTGACCATCTCCTGTATCCTGGCCGCACAGTCTCTGACCATCTCCTGTATCATAGCCACACAGTCTCTGACCATCTCCTGTATCCTGGCTGCACAGTCTCTGACCATCTTCTGTATCCTGGCTGCACAGTCTCTGACCATCTCCTGTATCCTGGCTGCACAGTCTCTGACCATCTCCTGTATCCTGGCCGCACAGTCTCTGACCATCTCCTGTATCCTGGCCACACAGTCTCTGACCATCTCCTGTATCCTGGCTGCACAGTCTCTGAATATCTCCTGTATCCTGGCCGCATGGTCTCTGACCATCTCCTGTATCCTGGCCGCACAGTCTCTGACCATCTCCTGTATCCTGGCCGCACAGTCTCTGACCATCTCCTGTATCCTGGCCGCACAGTCTCTGACCATCTCCTGTATCCTGGCCGCACAGTCTCTAACCATCTCCTGTATCCTGGCCGCACAGTCTCTGACCATCTCCTGTATCCTGGCCGCACAGTCTCTGACCATCTCCTGTATCCTGGCCGCACAGTCTCTGATCATCTCCTGTATCATAGCCACACAGTCTCTGACCATCTCCTGTATCCTGGCTGCACATTCTCTGACCATCTCCTGTATCCTGGCTGCACAGTCTCTCACTGTCTCCTGTATCCTGGCCGCACACGCTCTGACTGTCTCCTGTATCATAGCCACACAGTCTCTGACCATCTCCTGTATCCTGGCTGCACAGTCTCTGACCATCTTCTGTATCCTGGCTGCACAGTCTCTGACCATCTCCTGTATCCTGGCTGCACAGTCTCTGACCATCTCCTGTATCATAGCCGCACAGTCTCTGACCATCTCCTGTATCCTGGCCGCACAGTCTCTGACCATCTCCTGTATCATAGCCACACAGTCTCTGACCATCTCCTGTATCCTGGCCGCACAGTCTCTGACCATCTCCTGTATCCTGGCCGCACAGTCTCTGACCATCTCCTGTATCCTGGCCGCACAGTCTCTGACCATCTCCTGTATCCTGGCCGCACAGTCTCTGACCATCTCCTGTATCCTGGCCGCACAGTCTCTGATCATCTCCTGTATCCTGGCCACACAGTCTCTGACCATCTTCTGTATCCTGGCTGCACGGTCTCTGACCATCTCCTGTATCCTGGCTGCACAGTCTCTGACCATCTCCTGTATCATAGCTGCACAGTCTCTGACCATCTCCTGTATCCTGGCCACACAGTCTCTGACCATCTCCTGTATCATAGCCGCACAGTCTTTGACCATCTCCTGTATCCTGGCCACACAGTCTCTGACCATCTCCTGTATCCTGGCTGCACAGTCTCTGAATATCTCCTGTATCCTGGCCGCATAGTCTCTGACCATCTCCTGTATCCTGGCCGCACAGTCTCTGACCATCTCCTGTATCCTGGCCGCACAGTCTCTGACCATCTCCTGTATCCTGGCCGCACAGTCTCTGACCATCTCCTGTATCCTGGCCGCACAGTCTCTGACCATCTCCTGTATCCTGGCCGCACAGTCTCTGACCATCTCCTGTATCCTGGCCGCACAGTCTCTGACCATCTCCTGTATCCTGGCCGCACAGTCTCTGATCATCTCCTGTATCCTGGCCACACAGTCTCTGACCATCTTCTGTATCCTGGCTGCACGGTCTCTGACCATCTCCTGTATCCTGGCTGCACAGTCTCTGACCATCTCCTGTATCATAGCTGCACAGTCTCTGACCATCTCCTGTATCCTGGCCACACAGTCTTTGACCATCTCCTGTATCATAGCCGCACAGTCTTTGACCATCTCCTGTATCCTGGCTGCACAGTCTCCGACCATCTCCTGTATCCTGGCTGCAAAGTCTCTGACCATCTCCTGTATCCTGGCTGCACAGTCTCTCACCATTTCCTGTATCCTGGCTGCACAGTCTCTGACCATCTCCTGTATCCTGGCTGCACAGTCTCTGACCATTTCCTGTATCCTGGCTGCATAGTCTCTCACCATCTCCTGTATCCTTGCTGCACAGTCTCTCACCATCTCCTGTATCCTGGCTGCACAGTCTCTGACCATTTCCTGTATCCTGGCTGCAAAGTCTCTGACCATCTCCTGTATCCTGGCTGCACAGTCTCTCACCATTTCCTGTATCCTGGCTGCACAGTCTCTGACCATCTCCTGTATCCTGGCTGCACAGTCTCTGACCATTTCTTGTATCCTGGCTGCACAGTCTCTCACCATCTCCTGTATCCTGGCTGCACAGTCTCTCACCATCTCCTGTATCCTGGCTGCACAGTCTCTGACCATTTCCTGTATCCTGGCTGCACAGTCTCTGACCATTTCCTGTATCCTGGCTGCACAGTCTCCCACCACCTCCTGTATCCTGGCTGCACAGTCTCTGACTATTTCCTGTATCCTGGCTGCACATTCTCTGACCATCTCCTGTATCCTGGCTGCACAGTCTCTCGCTGTCTCCTGTATCCTGGCCGCACAGTCTTTGACCATCTCCTGTATCATAGCCACACAGTCTCTGACCATCTCCTGTATCCTGGCTGCACAGTCTCTGACCATCTTCTGTATCCTGGCTGCACAGTCTCTGACCATCTCCTGTATCCTGGCTGCACATTCTCTGACCATCTCCTGTATCCTGGCTGCACAGTCTCTCACTGTCTCCTGTATCCTGGCCGCACACGCTCTGACTGTCTCCTGTATGATAGCCACACAGTCTCTGACCATCTCCTGTATCCTGGCTGCACAGTCTCTGACCATCTTCTGTATCCTGGCTGCACAGTCTCTGACCATCTCCTGTATCCTGGCTGCACAGTCTCTGACCATCTCCTGTATCATAGCCGCACAGTCTCTGACCATCTCCTGTATCCTGGCCGCACAGTCTCTGACCATCTCCTGTATCATAGCCACACAGTCTCTGACCATCTCCTGTATCCTGGCTGCACAGTCTCTGACCATCTTCTGTATCCTGGCTGCACAGTCTCTGACCATCTCCTGTATCCTGGCTGCACAGTCTCTAAACCATCTCCTGTATCATAGCCGCACAGTCTCTGACCATCTTCTGTATCCTGGCTGCACAGTCTCTGACCATCTCCTGTATCCTGTCTGCACAGTCTCTTACCATCTCCTGTATCCTGGCCGCACAGTCTCTGACCATCTCCTGTATCCTGGCCACACAGTCTCTGACCATCTCCTGTATCCTGGCTGCACAGTCTCTGACCATCTCCTGTATCTTGGCCGCACAGTCTCTGACCATCTCCTGTATCCTGGCCGCACAGTCTCTGACCATCTCCTGTATCCTGGCCGCACAGTCTCTGACCATCTCCTGTATCCTGGCCGCACAGTCTCTGACCATCTCCTGTATCCTGGCCGCACAGTCTCTGACCATCTCCTGTATCCTGGCCGCACAGTCTCTGACCATCTCCTGTATCCTGGCCGCACAGTCTCTGACCATCTCCTGTATCCTGGCCGCACAGTCTCTGACCATCTCCTGTATCCTGGCCGCACAGTCTCTGACCATCTCCTGTATCCTGGCCGCACAGTCTCTGACCATCTCCTGTATCCTGGCCTCACAGTCTCTGATCATCTCCTGTATCCTGGCCGCACAGTCTCTGACCATCTTCTGTATCCTGGCTGCACAGTCTCTGACCATCTCCTGTATCCTGGCTGCACAGTCTCTGACCATCTCCTGTATCATAGCTGCACAGTCTCTGACCATCTCCTGTATCCTGGCCGCACAGTCTCTGACCATCTCCTGTATCATAGCCGCACAGTCTTTGACCATCTCCTGTATCCTGGCTGCACAGTCTCCGACCATCTCCTGTATCCTGGCTGCAATGTCTCTGACCATCTCCTGTATCCTGGCTGCACAGTCTCTGACCATTTCCTGTATCCTGGCTGCACAGTCTCTGACCATCTCCTGTATCCTGGCCGCACAGTCTCTGACCATCTCCTGTATCCTGGCCACACAGTCTCTGACCATCTCCTGTATCCTGGCTGCACAGTCTCTGAATATCTCCTGTATCCTGGCCGCATAGTCTCTGACCATCTCCTGTATCCTGGCCGCACAGTCTCTGACCATCTCCTGTATCCTGGCCGCACAGTCTCTGACCATCTCCTGTATCCTGGCCGCACAGTCTCTGACCATCTCCTGTATCCTGGCCGCACAGTCTCTGACCATCTCCTGTATCCTGGCCGCACAGTCTCTGACCATCTCCTGTATCCTGGCCGCACAGTCTCTGACCATCTCCTGTATCCTGGCCGCACAGTCTCTGACCATCTCCTGTATCCTGGCCGCACAGTCTCTGATCATCTCCTGTATCCTGGCCGCACAGTCTCTGACCATCTCCTGTATCCTGGCCGCACAGTCTCTGACCATCTCCTGTATCCTGGCCGCACAGTCTCTGACCATCTCCTGTATCCTGGCCGCACAGTCTCTGATCATCTCCTGTATCCTGGCCACACAGTCTCTGACCATCTTCTGTATCCTGGCTGCACGGTCTCTGACCATCTCCTGTATCCTGGCTGCACAGTCTCTGACCATCTCCTGTATCATAGCTGCACAGTCTCTGACCATCTCCTGTATCCTGGCCACACAGTCTCTGACCATCTCCTGTATCATAGCCGCACAGTCTTTGACCATCTCCTGTATCCTGGCTGCACAGTCTCCGACCATCTCCTGTATCCTGGCTGCAAAGTCTCTGACCATCTCCTGTATCCTGGCTGCACAGTCTCTCACCATTTCCTGTATCCTGGCTGCACAGTCTCTGACCATCTCCTGTATCCTGGCTGCACAGTCTCTGACCATTTCCTGTATCCTGTCTGCACAGTCTCTCACCATCTCCTGTATCCTGGCTGCACAGTCTCTCACCATCTCCTGTATCCTGGCTGCACAGTCTCTGACCATTTCCTGTATCCTGGCTGCACAGTCTCTGACCATTTCCTGTATCCTGGCTGCACAGTCTCTCACCATCTCCTGTGTCCTGGCTGCACAGTCTCTGACCATTTCCTGTATCCTGGCTGCACATTCTCTGACCATCTCCTGTATCCTGGCTGCACAGTCTCTCACTGTCTCCTGTATCCTGGCCGCACAGTCTTTGACCATCTCCTGTATCATAGCCACACAGTCTCTGACCATCTCCTGTATTCTGGCTGCACAGTCTCTGACCATCTTCTGTATCCTGGTTGCACAGTCTCTGACCATCTCCTGTATCCTGGCTGCACAGTCTCTGACCATCTCCTGTATCATAGCCACACAGTCTCTGACCATCTCCTGTATCCTGGCTGCACATTCTCTGACCATCTCCTGTATCCTGGCTGCACAGTCTCTCACTGTCTCCTGTATCCTGGCCGCACACGCTCTGACTGTCTCCTGTATCATAGCCACACAGTCTCTGACCATCTCCTGTATCCTGGCTGCACAGTCTCTGACCATCTTCTGTATCCTGGCTGCACAGTCTCTGACCATCTCCTGTATCCTGGCTGCACAGTCTCTGACCATCTCCTGTATCATAGCCGCACAGTCTCTGACCATCTCCTGTATCCTGGCCGCACAGTCTCTGACCATCTCCTGTATCATAGCCACACAGTCTCTGACCATCTCCTGTATCCTGGCTGCACAGTCTCTGACCATCTTCTGTATCCTGGCTGCACAGTCTCTGACCATCTCCTGTATCCTGGCTGCACAGTCTCTGACCATCTCCTGTATCCTGGCCGCACAGTCTCTGACCATCTCCTGTATCCTGGCCACACAGTCTCTGACCATCTCCTGTATCCTGGCTGCACAGTCTCTGAATATCTCCTGTATCCTGGCCGCATAGTCTCTGACCATCTCCTGTATCCTGGCCGCACAGTCTCTGACCATCTCCTGTATCCTGGCCGCACAGTCTCTGACCATCTCCTGTATCCTGGCCGCACAGTCTCTGACCATCTCCTGTATCCTGGCCGCACAGTCTCTGACCATCTCCTGTATCCTGGCCGCACAGTCTCTGACCATCTCCTGTATCCTGGCCGCACAGTCTCTGACCATCTCCTGTATCCTGGCCGCACAGTCTCTGATCATCTCCTGTATCATAGCCACACAGTCTCTGACCATCTCCTGTATCCTGGCTGCACATTCTCTGACCATCTCCTGTATCCTGGCTGCACAGTCTCTCACTGTCTCCTGTATCCTGGCCGCACACGCTCTGACTGTCTCCTGTATCATAGCCACACAGTCTCTGACCATCTCCTGTATCCTGGCTGCACAGTCTCTGACCATCTTCTGTATCCTGGCTGCACAGTCTCTGACCATCTCCTGTATCCTGGCTGCACAGTCTCTGACCATCTCCTGTATCATAGCCGCACAGTCTCTGACCATCTCCTGTATCCTGGCCGCACAGTCTCTGACCATCTCCTGTATCATAGCCACACAGTCTCTGACCATCTCCTGTATCCTGGCTGCACAGTCTCTGACCATCTTCTGTATCCTGGCTGCACAGTCTCTGACCATCTCCTGTATCCTGGCTGCACAGTCTCTGACCATCTCCTGTATCCTGGCCGCACAGTCTCTGACCATCTCCTGTATCCTGGCCACACAGTCTCTGACCATCTCCTGTATCCTGGCTGCACAGTCTCTGAATATCTCCTGTATCCTGGCCGCATAGTCTCTGACCATCTCCTGTATCCTGGCCGCACAGTCTCTGACCATCTCCTGTATCCTGGCCGCACAGTCTCTGACCATCTCCTGTATCCTGGCCGCACAGTCTCTGACCATCTCCTGTATCCTGGCCGCACAGTCTCTGACCATCTCCTGTATCCTGGCCGCACAGTCTCTGACCATCTCCTGTATCCTGGCCGCACAGTCTCTGACCATCTCCTGTATCCTGGCCGCACAGTCTCTGATCATCTCCTGTATCCTGGCCACACAGTCTCTGACCATCTTCTGTATCCTGGCTGCACGGTCTCTGACCATCTCCTGTATCCTGGCTGCACAGTCTCTGACCATCTCCTGTATCATAGCTGCACAGTCTCTGACCATCTCCTGTATCCTGGCCACACAGTCTCTGACCATCTCCTGTATCATAGCCGCACAGTCTTTGACCATCTCCTGTATCCTGGCCACACAGTCTCTGACCATCTCCTGTATCCTGGCTGCACAATCTCTGAATATCTCCTGTATCCTGGCCGCATAGTCTCTGACCATCTCCTGTATCCTGGCCGCACAGTCTCTGACCATCTCCTGTATCCTGGCCGCACAGTCTCTGACCATCTCCTGTATCCTGGCCGCACAGTCTCTGACCATCTCCTGTATCCTGGCCGCACAGTCTCTGACCATCTCCTGTATCCTGGCCGCACAGTCTCTGACCATCTCCTGTATCCTGGCCGCACAGTCTCTGACCATCTCCTGTATCCTGGCCGCACAGTCTCTGATCATCTCCTGTATCCTGGCCACACAGTCTCTGACCATCTTCTGTATCCTGGCTGCACGGTCTCTGACCATCTCCTGTATCCTGGCTGCACAGTCTCTGACCATCTCCTGTATCATAGCTGCACAGTCTCTGACCATCTCCTGTATCCTGGCCACACAGTCTCTGACCATCTCCTGTATCATAGCCGCACAGTCTTTGACCATCTCCTGTATCCTGGCTGCACAGTCTCCGACCATCTCCTGTATCCTGGCTGCAAAGTCTCTGACCATCTCCTGTATCCTGGCTGCACAGTCTCTCACCATTTCCTGTATCCTGGCTGCACAGTCTCTGACCATCTCCTGTATCCTGGCTGCACAGTCTCTGACCATTTCCTGTATCCTGGCTGCATAGTCTCTCACCATCTCCTGTATCCTTGCTGCACAGTCTCTCACCATCTCCTGTATCCTGGCTGCACAGTCTCTGACCATTTCCTGTATCCTGGCTGCAAAGTCTCTGACCATCTCCTGTATCCTGGCTGCACAGTCTCTCACCATTTCCTGTATCCTGGCTGCACAGTCTCTGACCATCTCCTGTATCCTGGCTGCACAGTCTCTGACCATTTCCTGTATCCTGGCTGCACAGTCTCTCACCATCTCCTGTATCCTGGCTGCACAGTCTCTCACCATCTCCTGTATCCTGGCTGCACAGTCTCTGACCATTTCCTGTATCCTGGCTGCACAGTCTCTGACCATTTCCTGTATCCTGGCTGCACAGTCTCTCACCACCTCCTGTATCCTGGCTGCACAGTCTCTGACTATTTCCTGTATCCTGGCTGCACATTCTCTGACCATCTCCTGTATCCTGGCTGCACAGTCTCTCGCTGTCTCCTGTATCCTGGCCGCACAGTCTTTGACCATCTCCTGTATCATAGCCACACAGTCTCTGACCATCTCCTGTATCCTGGCTGCACAGTCTCTGACCATCTTCTGTATCCTGGCTGCACAGTCTCTGACCATCTCCTGTATCCTGGCTGCACAGTCTCTGACCATCTCCTGTATCATAGCCACACAGTCTCTGACCATCTCCTGTATCCTGGCTGCACATTCTCTGACCATCTCCTGTATCCTGGCTGCACAGTCTCTCACTGTCTCCTGTATCCTGGCCGCACACGCTCTGACTGTCTCCTGTATGATAGCCACACAGTCTCTGACCATCTCCTGTATCCTGGCTGCACAGTCTCTGACCATCTTCTGTATCCTGGCTGCACAGTCTCTGACCATCTCCTGTATCCTGGCTGCACAGTCTCTGACCATCTCCTGTATCATAGCCGCACAGTCTCTGACCATCTCCTGTATCCTGGCCGCACAGTCTCTGACCATCTCCTGTATCATAGCCACACAGTCTCTGACCATCTCCTGTATCCTGGCTGCACAGTCTCTGACCATCTTCTGTATCCTGGCTGCACAGTCTCTGACCATCTCCTGTATCCTGGCTGCACAGTCTCTGACCATCTCCTGTATCATAGCCGCACAGTCTCTGACCATCTTCTGTATCCTGGCTGCACAGTCTCTGACCATCTCCTGTATCCTGTCTGCACAGTCTCTTACCATCTCCTGTATCCTGGCCGCACAGTCTCTGACCATCTCCTGTATCCTGGCCACACAGTCTCTGACCATCTCCTGTATCCTGGCTGCACAGTCTCTGACCATCTCCTGTATCCTGGCCGCACAGTCTCTGACCATCTCCTGTATCCTGGCCGCACAGTCTCTGACCATCTCCTGTATCCTGGCCGCACAGTCTCTGACCATCTCCTGTATCCTGGCCGCACAGTCTCTGACCATCTCCTGTATCCTGGCCGCACAGTCTCTGACCATCTCCTGTATCCTGGCCGCACAGTCTCTGACCATCTCCTGTATCCTGGCCGCACAGTCTCTGACCATCTCCTGTATCCTGGCCGCACAGTCTCTGACCATCTCCTGTATCCTGGCCGCACAGTCTCTGACCATCTCCTGTATCCTGGCCGCACAGTCTCTGACCATCTCCTGTATCCTGGCCTCACAGTCTCTGATCATCTCCTGTATCCTGGCCGCACAGTCTCTGACCATCTTCTGTATCCTGGCTGCACAGTCTCTGACCATCTCCTGTATCCTGGCTGCACAGTCTCTGACCATCTCCTGTATCATAGCTGCACAGTCTCTGACCATCTCCTGTATCCTGGCCGCACAGTCTCTGACCATCTCCTGTATCATAGCCGCACAGTCTTTGACCATCTCCTGTATCCTGGCTGCACAGTCTCCGACCATCTCCTGTATCCTGGCTGCAATGTCTCTGACCATCTCCTGTATCCTGGCTGCACAGTCTCTGACCATTTCCTGTATCCTGGCTGCACAGTCTCTGACCATCTCCTGTATCCTGGCTTCACAGTCTCTGACCATTTCCTGTATCCTGGCTGCACAGTCTCTCACCATCTCCTGTATCCTTGCTGCACAGTCTCTCACCATCTCCTGTATCCTGGCTGCACAGTCTCTGACCATTTCCTGTATCCTGGCTGCAAAGTCTCTGACCATCTCCTGTATCCTGGCTGCACAGTTTCTCACCATTTCCTGTATCCTGGCTGCACAGTCTCTGACCATCTCCTGTATCCTGGCTGCACAGTCTCTGACCATCTCCTGTATCCTGGCTGCACAGTCTCTCACCATCTCCTGTATCCTGGCTGCACAGTCTCTGACCGCCTCCTGTATCCTGGCTGCACAGTCTCTGACCGCCTCCTGTATTATGGCCGCACGGTCTCTGACCACCTCCTGTATTATGGCCGCACGGTCTCTGGCCACCTCCTGTATTATGGCCGCACAGCCTCTGACAATCTCCTGTATCATGGCCGCATAGTCTTTTTTTTTTTTTAATACACTAATTGTTTTAGAAATTCCCTGCGAAGGAACCATTATTACACATTGTGGTGTTTTTTTTTTGTTAGTATAGCATACAGGTTAAATGATTTTGTTGTTACACCTGTTCTGTATCTATTTGTTTAATGCATGTGAATTTTGAAAGTGTCCCCGTAAACTGGCACTTTACAATAAATACTGCACTTTACTTGTTAAAAAAGGAGTACGTATCATTTATATATATATATATATATATATATATATATATATATATATATATATATATTTACACACACACACATTTTTTTATTTTTGAGGTGGGGGGCAGCTTGGGTGAGATCGCAAACTTTTTTTTCCCAGGACTTGACCCCTGAAAATACAGCTAAGAATAAAACATTTCAGATGACTAAAATATGACTAAAACTAAAATGGCATTTTACTCAAAAGACTATGACTAAAATTAAATTGAAATTTGAAGTCAAAATTAACACTGTTACATTCACCAGGCAACAAATAGAAACTAACATTACACATAATACAAACATTATAATATTATAATATATTATAATATATAATATTATAATAAATATTATAATATATAATATTATTCTTGAATTTTGTGCATTTTTTTTATACACAGTCTATAAACCCTTTTGATTGAGAGCTGCGGTATATACTGTGAGGGTGTTTATGATTAGTTCACAAGGAATATGCAGCATGTTGTGCTGGTGAGACATAGTTTATGTACATAATGTGTAAGACCATTTAGCAGCTAGTACATTTGTTTACAGTACGGTTCCTGGTTTAACAAACCTAAAAGGATGTGGTTATCTCATGTTTTGTTACTGAAGCTGATTATGAAAAGAACTGAACAATACATTTGACCACAGACCTAAGATAACGCAACAATAATTGCCTTGAGACTGATAACTTGACTATTTAAATTCTACACATGATGTAAGTGTTTCTGTGACAAAGTATTAGGAAAAACAAAGAACGTGATTTTTGCAGCATTTAATTGATAAATTGTATCCACACTCACAACAAAACATGACCAGTCCTTAAATGTGGTGGCTGCATGTGTTTTCCTTTTCATGCTTTGCTTTCTTTAATTACATCTGGTGATTCTGCCAGTAACACATTTCCTGTCTACAGGTGGCAACGCTCACTTATGCCCCGTACACACGGTCGGACTTTGTTCGGACATTCCGACAACAAAATCCTAGGTTTTTTTCCGACGGATGTTGGCTCAAACTTGTTTTGCGTACACACGGTCGCACAAAGTTGTCAGAATTTCCGATCGCCAAGAACGCGGTGATGTCAAGCAAGTACGACGAGACTAGAAAAGGCCAGTTCAGAACCAAGCGCGGCACCCTTTGGGCTCCTTTTGCTAATCTCGTGTTAGTAAAAGTTTGGTGAGAGACAATTCGCGCTTTTTCAGACTCGTGGTTTTCAGATCATTTTCTGACGTTCAGTTTGTGCTTGTGGGTTTGTATCTGCTCTTCAGTGCGTGCAAGCAAGTTCCGCGTGACTTAGTCATTGTGTTCTTGTTCGTTCGTTACTGTTTTTCAGGTCGCTCTTCACAGGCCTTGCTGTTCTTCAGTGCGTTCTGTTACTTCGTTCTGAGCAGCCGACTGTTTTCTAGCCATGTTGCGTATGCGTACTCCTCGTAGAGTTCGTGCTGTGCGGGGGCTTGGTGTTGGGGTCCTGACCTTGACACAAGTCCAGTCCATGAACAGGGTGGGGAGGAGTTCATGGACCAAGAATTGGTTGCTTCAGCGTGACCAGTTCTCTCATATGCCTTTGCTCCGTGAGATCCATGAGAATAATCCTGATGATTTCAGGAACTTTCTCAGGATGACGGACCCCGTGTTTCACCGTCTGTTGGCTTCCCTGACCCCTTATATTAGCAGGCAGGATACCTGCATGAGGCAAGCCATCACTCCGGAGCAGAGGTTGGTCGCTACCCTGCGGTATTTGGTGACAGGGAGAAGTCTGCAGGACTTGAAGTTCTCGACAGGCATCTCCCCCCAGGCTCTGGGTATCATTATCCCAGAGACCTGTTCTGCCATCATCCAGGTCCTGCAGAAGGAGTATCTGAAGGTAAGATTTGTATCCTTTAATCTCACATTTTATTGTATTTAATGTTTGCTAATATATTGTATTTCTTTCCTCATTCCCTAATTACCATGATTGGAATATGCTGTGAATGTCCCCTTTGTCCTCATGCATGCTGGATTTTTATGTAATTAATTTTTTAGGTCCTTCATACAGATTGTCCTTCACTAACCTCCCCAGCATGCTCTACGGGCCCTATATTCACCGCATGTAGTCACTTAACAATGTATTATATCAGCTCCATAGTAGTGCTTTACCCCAAACACCCCCTAAAATGTTTAGAAATGTTATTTTAGCTTTAAATTCTGGCAGAGTGGCAGAGGCTTATTTTTTGTGGTGTCCCCAAATCATTTTTAGTAACCCTCCCTCCCCCAACTGCTAAGTCAGCTGATCCCAATTCTCTATCTATCCTCAATCATCTATCTGCTGACTTTGCCAAACCCATACACACTATACCCATCTCTTTTGTGGTCAGATTTATGGATGAATTCCCCAAAGCATGTAGTGCAAGGGCCTGCCTGTATACTTTCCAATGGTAGTGTTTAAACTTTTTAGATCCTATTATTATCTTGATAGGTAATAGCAGAATGTCCAAATGTGCTCAAATGTGTACAGTGTGTATTTATATCTTTGTATTATGACACTTCTTACCTGTCCAGTGGGCTGCCAATAGTGTAACTAAGGAGGGGCTGTTCCAAGTAATACTCTGTATTTAGGCATTCATCTCTCAATGAAGTGAAGAGGGTTACCTGTCCAAGATCCCCCCCTATAATGTTAGAAATGGCCCATGAGAGGGGGGGGGATATGATAGGTGTACCTTATACTTTGGCGTTATTAAATTCCCCTTACTAAATGCTATCTGAAGGTTGGCCAAGAATGTTTGTGTCTAATCTGCTTGCCATGTTTATGTGCAAAAATACAAATTTTTTTATTTTTTCCTCAACAGTTTCCTTCCACGCCACAGGAATGGCAGACTGTGGCCTCCCACTTTGCCCAGCGGTGGGACTTTCCTAACTGCGGAGGGGCAATTGATGGGAAACACGTCCACATCGTCCCACCACCCAACTCGGGGTCATACTATTTCAACTATAAGGGGTTCAATAGTATAGTGATGTTGGCAGTGGTGTCGGCTAATTACGACTTCTTGTATGTGGACGTGGGGAAGAATGGCTGGATGTCCGATGGTGAAGTCATCGCCCAGACGGAGTTCTACAGGCGTCTCCAGAATGGCAGCTTGGACTTGCCAGCTCCAGAGGACAATGTGGAAGGACTACCATTTGTGTTCGTTGCTGATGAAGCTTTTGCGCTGGGGGACCATCTTATGCGGCCATTCCCTATGAGGACCCTCACCCCCGAACAGAAGGTTTTTAATTACTGGCTGGCCAGAGCCCGAAGAGTGGTGGAGAACACATTTGGAATCCTGGCCAGCCGGTTCCGCCTATTTCTGACACCTATCCATATGGCGGAGTATAAACTTAACCATATCATCATGGCGTGCTGTATTCTCCATAACTTTTTAAGGAAACATTCGGCCAACTATGCTGGCTCTGCTGGGCCTGAGGCCGGAGTGATCCCTGAAACAACACTGATGGCGCTTGAAAGCGACCGTCCTGGCTTGCCCTCCCTGAGTGCCCGTGATGTCCGGTTACGATACCTGGAGTTCTTTGCGGGTAGGGGGGCCATAAATATGCCAGCAAATATGTGAAGCCTTTTTCAAATGAAAAAGCAAAAAAAAGAAAATATTTGTGGACATTTACTGCTTGTGTTTGTTTTAGCTGACCCTGACAGAAATGTGTTTAGTCCAGAAAATGGCGTGATTGTGTAACCTTATACAAAGCACTGTTGGGTGTTATTTACTAAATGCAAAGACACTTTTCACTACAAGTGCAGTTGCAACTGCACTGAAACTGCACTTGTAGTGCCAAGAGGATTTGCCCTTAGGAAATAACCCCCATTTTCACCGAAAAAAACAATTACATCACCACCAAAGTGTTTTAGCGTTGACACAATAATCCACACATTCTTGATTAACACACTTTTTAATACCTGCACAATCACATGTGCATTTACCAAAGGTTTTACTAACAAACCAAAATGTTTGTTGTATAACAATTTTTGGGGTGGCATTATCACAAATAGAAATGTCCATTTAAGATAAAACAGGCCTGTGTAAAACCAACAAGAAAGACACAAATCTTGAACTTACAACGTTCACATTTGGTAGAATTTGAAGGCAATATCACACATAAGTATTTAGGAACTGTGTTCGATATTGCGTTCAGATGGGGTGAAGTCACCCCAGGAAAAGCCAAATTTGGAAGATGCACACCAATTTACGAATGTCAACATGTGCTAGCTGCTATCACGGGGGATCAAGGGACGTGTTTTGGGGGAGAAACCCCTTCCTCTCAGCTACTTTATTATTGAGGAAGGGTTTGCACCCCCAAAACTGATCTCCCGTGATGGCAGATAGCACATGTTGGCACACTGTGTGCATTCTCCAAATTTGGCTTTTGGAAAAATCACAAAAACATTTTTCACATTGTAGTACACCAAAAAACAAAGGGATTTGGAGGGGCTTTAAACTCGCCCCAAAACATTAATGATGTTTTTATTTTTTTGAATAACATCATTGATGTTTTTCTTGAGGTTTTCCAATTGTAAATTACATCCCATGATCTCCCCAATCAGGATCTGGGAACTTTCGGATGTGAAAGGATCTGGATCCACAACCTCACGATCACCTAAAAAGAGAGGAACACACAAAAAAATAGGTATCAAAAATATGCCGCCATACATTTCTTACCTGAGCCTGTGGTCGCAGACACTCACCTGTTGTGGTGACTAGTTCCACCACGTCTTCTTCCTCCTGCTCAGCTTGTGTTGGGGGATTTCCCCTTCTTCCAGAGGGGGGTGGGCTCTGGTCTCCTCGGATGAGGGGTGTCCTCCAAGTCTTTTCTCCCCTATGTAAAACAAAATGGTATAATTAGCACACAGATATTTGATGGCAGAACTATAAATAGGAAACATTGCTTGGAAGTGGGGTACAATTGTCAATTTTAGCAGAGTTCAAAAATGTAGCATTTTCAGTGTCCTTTGTCAAGCTTCAATACTTTACCTGTTTGGTACAAGCTTCACAGATGTAGCCCCCCCTATAGTATACACTGGAGCACCTGTGTGGCCCCCTAATAAAAATGGTGTTCTTGTGTCCCACACTAGTGCTCCAGTGTCCAGATGTGAAAACAGCTGCTGAGTGTCCTCTCCTTAAACAGAATCTAGTTTGCATTTCATTCTAGTAACAAAGCCATCTACACAACCAAATTCGTTTCAGACAAGTATAGGGCGTAAAAATGGTGGCCAAATGCATATGGCCTAAACAATGGTGTTTTATAGGCCGAAAGAAAAATGTTTGATACGAACGAATAATGTGCCCATGAACATGAAAGTTGCCATTTTAAAATGTACACTTGTAATAAAAGCACATGGAGCACCACGAACGTAATAAACACAAAAAAGAATAGGAACACAGCACAACTACTTACTTTTTTGCAGCACTCTCCGGATCTTTCTGTACTGCTTATGTTCTCGTAATTTGAGGTCCGACCACCGCTTCCTGAGCTGATCTTTCGATCGACGTACCCCGAATTTCCGGTGCAGACTCTTGACCACTTTCGCAATGATCTTGGCCTTTCTGACATTGGGGTTGGGGTAAGGTCCATACTTCCCATCATAGTCGACCCTCTTCAGGATGTCCATCATCTTCAACATCTCCCCAAAGGACATATCTGAGGCCTTAAATCTACTCCTTCTGGATTGGGACGTTTCCGGATTCGGCCTTTCCTCCTCCTCCTCCTCGTTGCTACAATTAGCACGATCCTGCTGTGTCTCCGCCATGTGCTCTTCCCCCACTGCGCTGATTGAAAAGGGGCAGGGAATAGACTAGAAAGAACGTCAGGGGCGGGCGGAGTTACACGCATGCGCAGTGTGTATAAAGTGTAACACGCGTGCGTATTACGTACAATTTGTGAGCGGAGGAAGGAGCATCGGAGGCGCCGATCATAATAACGAAGGTAAGATCTAAACTTGCGCCTATACTGCTTCGAAATGGAAGCCTATATTTTAACAAGATTAGGGGAGTTTGGCCTGACCTTAGGGTTTGTCTTGTGTTGTGTCTTGCAGAGAAAATGGATGGGTTCAACGACCACAATTTCCTCCCCCTGTTCATAGACAAGTACAGGGAGCTGCCCTGTCTGTGGCAGGTGAGACATCCCCATTACAATAATAAACAAAAGAGGCAGGCAGCGCTGGAGAAACTGCTGGAGTTGGTGAAGCCGGTGGTCCCCACAGCAACCATCCCCTATTTAAAAAACAAAATTGGTGGCCTGAGGAGCACTTATCTTAGGGAGCGCAAGAAGGTCACAGATTCCCAGAGATCCGGAGCTGCAGCAGATGACGTTTATGTCCCCAGGCTGTGGTACTATGAGAAACTGCGATTTCTGTCAGACCACACTGAAGTCAGGGAATCCCTCTCTACTCTTCCTTCCACGCTTCCTTCCACCCCAGCTGAGGCTTCCGATGTCCAACTTGGGCCTTCCAGCCAGGAAGAAGTGGAGGAGCCCAGCTGGAGTCAGGTATAGCATTCCTCTACAGATTTCTGGTCAATAAAGAAATGATGTTTACTATAGATGTTATTATTAATCACTAATTGCTGATTGAAAAAAAGTGTTTTACATATTAATAGACAGTAGTGGGCACCCAAAATTGGTAAAAAAGAAACAAAAATGCTGGGCTCAGAATGATAGTCTGTTATATTTGTTAACATTCAATTTGCAACAGTCAGGAGGTGACAATTGTGTGTTATTGATGAAGAAAATACTAAAACTATGTCCCTTTTTCATACACAGGAAGACCTCAGCCAGGAGGAGGTTGTGGAATGTGGCAGTCAGGAGGAGGCGGGGATTAGTGGCAGCCAAGAGGAGGCGGGGCTAAGTGTCAGCCAAGAGAAGCCTGGGACAAGTCGAAGCCTGACTAAATCTCAGGTTCCTCCCCTCCGCCTTCCATATAAAAGAGCCAGGAAGACGACTCCCATGCAGGATTCAGCGTTCAGGCTAATTCAGGAGGCTTCGGCGTCCCTACGAGCCTTACCCACTCCTGAAGAGGCCTTTGCCTGCATGGCTGCCACCAAACTGAAGTGCATGCAGGAGAGTCAACGCCCCCTATGTGAGCAACTGCTTTATAAAGTACTAACTAAGGGGGTGAGTGGGAAACTAACACCCAAGACCGACGTGGTTGAGTTGGACCATCCTCCTCCTCCTCCTGCTGCCACAACTCCACCACCACAGCCACAGCGTGGAAGGAAGCGTGGAAAGAAGACCTGAGAGTGATGACCCTGGGTTCAGTCTGGTCTGACAGAAGATGCAGTCTCTCGTATGACCACAGCCTGGGGACACAGATGTCATCTGCTGCTTTCCGGATCTCTGGGACTTCTGGACCAGACTGCACTCCCTTAGATAAGGACTCCTCAGGCCACTAATTTTGCTTTAAAATAATTGATGTCCGCCCTGGGGGTCCAAGGCTTTGCCAATTTCTGCAGTTTCTCCAGCGTTGCCTCCCTCTTTGTTTAGTTGTGAGCCCTTAATAAAAGTTTTTTGTTGTGAAATTCTACTCTCCTGTGTGTGTTTTCAACCAAAAAAGACAGTTTGTTGGTGAGGATTCAGGTACATTTCTAACATAAAATGTGAAATTAACAAGGGACAACAACACCAAACAATCTCCTACAGATTAAATATAACAACATATCAATGGTGTTGTGGTAACTTGACACAAAAAACACACTCAAACATTTTAGGGAGTACAAATAAAAATCCTAAAAAAAAAAAAAAACCCTTCCAAAAAATACAAACACAAAAAAAATCATCTACATTAAACCCAAAAAAAAAATAAATAAACACCAAAATAATGTGGTCAGATGTGAGAAATCAAAATATATTGACTGAATCACGATAAATAGTAACGAAATAAGTTTGTGAGAAATGTGTGTGAATATGAGCAGCAAAACTACTTAATTCTTGTCAAATTATAAAGAAGAAGAGAGTGCGCTGTATTAAACCATTTTTAACATTGCAGCGTGACGAAAGTGCTGTATCCATTGCGAACGCTAAGTTTACCAGACCGAGCTGTTCCGTGTCGGAATTTCTTCTGAGCATGCGTGGCACTTTGTGCGTCGGAACAGGCCACACACGGTCGGAATTGACGCGATCGGATTTTGTTGTCGAAAAATTTTATCTCCTGCTCTCCAACTTTGTGTGTCGGAAAATCCGATGGAAAATGTCTGAAAAAAAATCCACACTATAGAACTTCCTCTTCTCCATAACATAGAGGGGTATGGTACTCAGCGACAACAACTGACAACAATGTAATTGATAATGATGCAGCACAGGCAGAGAGTAGAGAAAGATTATCAACTGGCAAGATTTATGAAAGGACCAACAGGTATGTTTTCCACCTATCTAGCAGATATAACAAAACACTTTCCATGGTATTTTTAACTTTTTTTAACAATTCTGAGATTTACTGAGATAGTATTTTTTTGCTAGAAAATTACTTGGAACTCCCCAAACATTATATATGTTTTTTAGCAGAGACCTTAGAGCAGGGGTCGCCAAACTTTCTAACCAAAGGGCCAGGTTACTGTCCTTCATACTTTAGGGGGGCCAGACTGTGGCCATTGGGAGGAGAAATTGTCTTGGTGTCTGTGGGAGTAAACAATACATCTTTGGTATTAAGGGGAAAAATAGTGCCTTATTGGTGTCAGTTGGAGGAATAGTGCCCCATTGTTGGTGGCAGTGGGAAGGATAGGGCCTCATTGTTGGTGTCAGTGGGAGGAATACTGCCCCATTGTCGGTGTCAGTGGGAGAAATAGTGATCCATCATTGGTAACCGTGGGAGAAATGGTGCCCCATTATTGGTATCCGTGGAAGAAATGGTGCCCCATCATTGGTGTAAGTGAGAGGAATAGTGCCACATCATTGATATCATTGAGAGGAATAGCACCCCTTCATTGTTGTCATTGGGAGTTATAATGCCCCATTGTTGGTGTCAGTGGGAAGAATGGTGTATTGTATCAGTGGAAGGAAAAGTTCCCCAATAGCAAGAAAGAGTCAAGCAGTCAGGGTTGCAGTTTGGAGACCACTGCCCTAGAGAATAAAATGGTTGTTGTTGCAATTTGTTATGTCACACGATATTTGGCCAGCAATTTTTTAAATGCAATTTTTTGGAGAAAAAAATACACTTTAATGAATTTAAATACAAAAAAACACAATACATACGGTGTCCTGAAAAAGTATTCACAACCCTGAAATTTTGTCATATTACAACCAAAAACGTAAATGTATTTTATTTTGATTTTATGTGATAGACCAGCACATAATTGTGAAGTGGAAGGAAAATGACAAATGGTTTTTACTTTTTTTTACAAATACATATGTGAAAGTGTGACGTGCATTTGTATTCAGCCCCCTTTACTCTGATACCCCTAACTAAAATCTAGTGGAACCAATAGCCTTCAGAAGTCACCTATTTAGTAAATAGAGTACACCTGTGTGTAATTTAATCTCAGTATAAATACAGCTATTCTATGAAGCCCTCCGAGGTTTGTTAGAAAACCTTAATGAATAAACAGCATTATGAAGGCCAGGGAACACACCAGACAGGTCAAGGATAAAGTTGTAGAAACATTTAAAGCAGGGTTACGTTATAAAAAAAAAATATCCCAAGCTTTGAACATCTCACTGTTCAATCCATCATCCGAAAATGGAAAGAATATGGCACAACTGCAAACCTACCAAGACATGGCCATCCACCTAAACTGACAGGCCGGGCAAGGAGAGCATTAATCAGAGAAGCAGTCAAGAGGCCCATGGTAACTCTGGAGGAGCTGCAGAGATCCACAGTTCAGATGGAAGAATCTGTCCACAGAACAACTATTAGTCATGCACTCCACAAATCTGGCCTTTATGGAAGAGTGGCAAGAAGAAAACCATTGTTGAAAGAAAGCCATCAAAAGTCCAGTTTGCAGGTTGCGAGAAGCCATGTGGGGGACACAGAAAACATGTGGAAGAAGGTGCTCTGGTCAGATGAGACCAAAATTGAACTTTTTGGCCTAAAAGCAAAATGCTAACACTGCACATCACCCTGAACACACCATCCCACCGTGAAACATGGTGGTGGCAGCATCATGTTGTGGAGATGCTTTTCCTCAGTGGGGACAGGGAAGCTAGTCAGAGTTTATGGGAAGATGGAAGGAGCCAAATACAGGGCAATCTTAGAACAAAACCTGTTGGAGTCTGCAACAGACTTGAGACTGGGGCGGAGGTTTACCTTCCAGCAGGACAACGACCCTAAACATACAGCCAGAGCTACAATGGAATGGTCTAGATCAATGGCATGATATGATAATGAATGATAGAATGGCTCATTCAAAGTCCAGACCTAAATCCAATTGAGAATCTGTGGCAAGACTTGGAAATTGTGTTTCACAGACGCTCTCCGTTCAATCTGAGAGAGCTTGGGCTATTTTGCAAAGTAGACTTGGCACAAATGTCACTCCGTAGATGTGCAAAGCTGGTAGAGACATCCCCAAAAAGACTTGCAGCTGTAATTGCAGTGAAAGGTGGTTCTACAAGGTATTGACTCAGGGAGGCTGAATACAAATGCACAACACACTTTTCACATATTTATTTGTAAAAAAAATGAAACCCATTTATCATTTTCCTTCCACTTCACAATTATGTGCCACTATGTGTTGGTCTATCACGTAAAATCCCAATAAAATACATTTACGTTTTTTGATTGTAACATGACAAAATGTGGAAAATTTTAAGTGGTATGAATACTTTTTCAAGGCACTGTAACCCAATTTTTTTGTAAAATATAAAAGATGATGTTACGCGGAGTAAATAGATACCTAACATGTCATGCTTTAAAAGTTTGCATGCTCATGGAATTTTTAAAATCTCCATAGGCAAAGCTTTACATTTTTTTACAGGTTACCAGTTTAGAGTTACAGAGGAGGTCTAGTGGTGGAATTATTACTCTCTCTTTAATGATCACGGCGATACCTCACATGGGTGTTACAAACACGGTTACATTATGTGGGCACGACCTATGTATGCGTTTGCTTATGCGTGCGAGCACGAGGGGACAGGGCGCTTTAAACCTTTTTTTAATTATTATTTATTTTGTTTTTATTTTTTTATTTTTACACTGCCACTTTAATTTTTTATTTCTATTTTTTATGATCACTTTTATTCCTATCACAAGAAATGTAAACATCCCTTGTGATAGAAATAATGCATGACAGATTCTCTTTATGGACCTGAGAAAGCATGAGATCAATAAAAATACACTGCTCTCTGATTTCTAGGGGGGAACAAAATGGTAGTGTTTACATCTGCCAGAGCCGGAAGTGACATCATGGCGTTGCTTCCAGCTTCCGAGGGCCATAGAGATAACCTGGGACCATCCAGTCCTCAGCCAGCTCTAAGGTAATCCGGAGCCGCCATCGCTGACTTGAGTCTTTGGCTTCCCGATCGAACGGGAGAGCTCAGGAAGCGCCGGTGGGTGGTCGGAGGGGAAGGGACATCCCCTCCCACTGCCTGTAAAAGCCATCCAGTGGCTTATCAGCCACTAGGATGGCTTTAACTGTGTAGGAAATTGGTAGCTGAAAAAACAAGATATCTGGATGATGCATGTAGCTGTAGGCATCATCCAGATATAGACCCTTAAATTTCAAGACGTCATATGACAACATGTGGACAGGCAGTCGTTAACAGATCAAAAGAGAAAATAAGTTTGTTTGATAGTGTTTACATATGATTTAAAGCTTAAGCTATAAATGGGCCATTTTTTTCAAACAGCCAGTGGGCCACACGTTCAAGATGTCAAGAGCGGAGATGAAGATATTTTATGATCTGGGCTTCACTGAGGTGGCTGGCAAGTAGCATCCACTGAAATTTTATAGTAGAACTAATGGTAAAACTTTTCTTTTTTCATTTTTAATAGTGTAAAAGTGTAAAAGTTATAATCCCTGTCAGGTTTTTTTTTTTTATTTTGCCACCTTTGTCTTATTGGTGAGATTTCCCTTTACTTCCTTTCCCATAGTAAAAAGAGGAAGTGAGAAGAAATCCGTCCAAAGTTAGAGAATCCCTGGGTGTCACCAGGGTTACCAGAACTACTGTAGTATCCTCATTGGAAGATCTCTATTCTTGTTCTGGTGACACCCTAAAATTTAGGATTTTCTTTTCACTTTCTGTTTAAATAATACCAATAAACAGAGCAATTACAAAAGATGAATCTTCCTAACAGGGGCACAGATAGCAATACAAATCGGGCAGGTGTTCTAATCCCTCTGTGCTCTACCCAAAACTAAGAAAAAAAACTTTAGCCTTTAGTAAAAGGGCACACATTGTTCTTTGCATACTTATTCACTGGACTTTCCAGTTTGTGGTTTAGATTTAGTTGGGATTTTATATTACCTGCAAAAAACTGTCTATAATGTTGAGGTGTAAAAAATCTACATAGCTTTCCAAATTATTTTCATGTAAACAGCAGAAAAGTATTGCACCGCTGATTGCAAACAAGTGTAAACAAATGTAATTGTTTACATTCTTTACTGTGAAACCCCTAAAAAAAACTCTGGTTTAATGAATTGCCTGCAGAAGTCACATAATTGGTGTCACATGAAGTCACATGATCTCAGAATAACTACTTCTGTTTCTTTAAGGTCACAGAATGTTTTAAGTAAAATACCCAGACTGATGAAGACCAAGGATCATTCAAAACAAATCCAGGGAAATTTCTGGAGAAGATTGAGCTGGCAAAAAAATACCAATCTTTGAACATCTCCTAGGGCACCATTAAAGTGGTTCTAAAGGCAGAAGTTTTTTTTTTAACTTAATGCATTCTATGCATTAGAATAAAAACCTTCTGTGTGCAGCAGCCCCCCTAAAACTTACCTGAGCCCCGTCTCAATCCAGCGATGTGCACAAGAGCCTTGGCTGTCCAGAACTCTGCCTCCTGATTAGCTGAGACACAGCAGCAGGCACCATTGGCTCCTGCTGCTGTCAATCAAAGTTAGTGAGCCAACGAGGGGAGAAAGGGGGCTTCTTGCTGTGGGAGCACTCGGCAGGAGGGAGCACAAAACTAGAAACAACCTCTAAATGTGACTTTGTAGAGCATCAATCACTTCAATTATATATAAAAGAGTATAAAAATATATTCCATAGCATAATACAATAAAAGAAAAGATGCAGTTCACATGACAGATAACCATTGATCAATCAACACATTGGTTTGATGAAGATAGTTATAGCCCAACACCTTTCGAAATGTAATATATTTTAGCCTTTTCTTCTTTACGGGAAAATTAAATGTCAAAAATAGTTATCCCTTAAGGTGAGAGGAATTGCAAATGGTAGCGCATCAATACTTAAAAGGGAAGGTTTATCCCTTGATGCTGTGAGTTATAGGTGGAACAACCAAACAGGGGGGGGGGCGTGAGAGCACCCGCTCCCCCAGCCACTGAGGGATAAGTGATCCCTACCACGTGGTGCCTAATGATAGTATATAGTCAGCATGGTCAGCCCAATTTGAATTTTCTAACGGTGTAAATAGGCACAGAAAAAGTCTTTATTAAAGGACAACAAGCCCTGGGATTTTGTGGCAAGATTCACTGGAATAAAGTTATTACATAAGCTTGTTGAAGTTTAGACCATTCATCCATAAGGGTAACAATATGAAGCAAGGTCAGTCCAAATATTCACAAAGTGTGTGAAGATTATCAATGGTGTGAATACCTGTAAAATCCAGACCTGGTTGTCAACAGTGGAGCAGCAATGCTGGCAGGAGGGAGGGGCCAGGAGCACTGGCAAGGGACCCAATAAGAGGAGGATCGGGGCTGCTCTGTGTAAAACCAGTGCACAGAACAGGTAAGTATAACATGTTTGTTATTTTTAAACAAAAAAAAGCAAGACTTTAAAGCAGTTGTTAACTGTTAAAAAATACATTTTCCTTTTTCTTTTTTTCTTTTCCAAAACAAATGAGAGCTGCAAAATACTCACCATACCTCTTAGCAAATATCTTGGGGTGTCTATTTCCAAAATAGGGTAATTCCGGGGGGGGTTTGTGCTATCTTCACATTTCAGGGCCTCCGAAATGATAGGTAGTGAGGAGTAAAATCACCATTTTCCACCCTGGAAGGCTGCTTTCACACTGGGGCATTGGGGCGTCGGCGGTAAAGCGCCGCTATTTTTAGCACTGCTTTACTGTCGTTTTAGCGGTGCTATTTGGCCGGGACGCTTTTAACCCCTGCTAGCATCCGAAAAAGGGTTAAAACCGGCGGCGCTTTGCCGGTGGTTTGGTGGCGCTGCCCATTGATTTCAATAGGCAGGTGCGCTTTAGGAGCGGTGTATACACCGCTCCTACAGCACTGCAAAGATGCTGCTGGCAGGACTTTTTTTTACCACCCTACAAGTGCACCGCTCCAGCGTGAAAGCACTCAGGCTTTCACATTGGAGTGAGAGGAGAGGCTCTTTACAGGCGCTATGCAGGTGCTAGCTTTAGCGCTGTAGCACCTGTAAAGCACCTCAGTGTGAAAGCAGTCTTAGGCCCCATTCACACCTGAGTGTAATGTTTTCAGGCAGAAAGTTGCGCGATTTTACCAGGATTTTGTCGCAATTTTTGTCACGCTTTTACCGCATTTTGTACAGGTCAAAAGATCACCACTGTAAAAAGCAGAAAAACGCTCAAATCTGCCTAAAAAAGGTTCCAGAACTTTTTTGAGCTTCAGGCGTTTTGGAGCTTCTGGCTTCAGGCGTTTTGGAGTGGAGATGTGAACCATCTCCATAGAGAATAATTGATTTTTTCCCTTCCAGCGTTTTGTAGCTTGAGGCTTCAAGCTACAAAACGCTCAGGTGTGAATGGGGCCTTAGAAAGCCCGAAGGCGGTGATTGATTTTCGGGGTCCTGTATGCAGCTAAGCTCCCAAAAAGTCTCACACATGTTGTATCCCCATACTCAGGAGAAGCAGCAGAATGTATTTTGGGGTGTAATTTCACACATACCCATGCTATGTCTAAGCAATATATCATTTAGTGACAACTTTGTGTAAAAAAAAAAAAAATTAATTTTCTAATTTTCCTGAAACCTGTGACAAACTATAAAATATTCCATGGACTCAACATTCCTCTCAGCAAATAGCTTGGGGTGTTTACTTTCCAAAATAGGGTCATTCGGGGGGGGGGTTGCTATCTTGACATTTCAGGTCCTCCAAAACTGTGATAGGTATTGAGGAGTAAAATCACCATTTTCCGCCCTTAGGCTGCTTTCACACTGGGGCATTTTTACCGTTGTTCTAGCGGTGCTGTTCAGCCACTAACCCCCGCTAGTGGGCGATAAAGGGTTAAAACCTCCCATTGCAGCGGCACTTTGCCAGTGGTTTGGCGGTGCTGCAGATTGATTTCAGTGAGCAGGGGCACTTCAGGAGCGGTGTATACAACGCTCCTACAGAGCTGCAAAGATGCTGCTTTGAGGACTTTTTTTACTGTCCTGCAAGCGCATCACTCCAATGTGAAAGCACTCAGGCTTTCACACTGGACTGAGAGGAGAGGCTCTTTACAGGGCTATGTAGGCGCTAGTTTTAGCGCTGTAGCGCCTGTAAAGCACCTCAGTGTGATAGCAGTCTTAGGCCCCATTCACACCTGTGCGTAGCGTTTTCAGGCAGAAAGTCTCTATGTTATACCCATGCTATGTCTGAGCAATATATCATTTAGTGACAACTTTGTGTAAAAAAAAAAAAAAAGAAATTAATTTCTAATATTCCCGAACTTGTGGCAAAATATAAAATATTCCATGGACTCAACATGCCTCTCAGCAAATAGCTTGGGGTGTCTACATTCCAAAATGGGGTCATTTGGGGGGGTTTTGTGCTATCCTGACATTTCAGGGCCTCCGAAACTATGGCAGCTTGAACTGCACTTATGGGACTCACCACGTCAACAAGTATTATTACAGTGCTGGTTTGTCTATAACCAGGATGTACTAGGCCGCTGGTGCTTGCCAGTTCACCAGAAGGTTGAGCGGCCCTATTACTGGCTCTCTGCTGCATACGAGAACCATGCGGTTGTTGCACCTCAGCAACATAAGAACGGGGTCGGGTACGCCTGACCTTAACACGGACCACTACTCCTTAGAGCTATCTGTCAGGGTGCCGCTGCTCTCTACAGGTTTGTATAGTGAGCCTGAATCAGATTGTGATTCTGACAGTGAGGCTTCCCCTGCGCTCTCATCTGTCATGCTCAGTAATCCTGTAGGCCTCTTCACTAGTGTATCTTTCATTTGACATTTTGGTCATTATATTTACAGGTACAGCTAGTGGGACTCACAGATAAAAAAGAGCACCTGTTTGTCAGAGACTGCTAGAATCGCTACAAAAATGAACTGTTAGCACTAGCAGGGATCAGGCATGATTCTGCTAATGCTGCAGTTTTGTGTTCTATGTTTTGTAAAGTGATCGATTGATACTGCACTTTGGGTGGGCTGGGCAGAGGGGTTAAATGCAGGTGCTGGCAGGAGTCTGAGCTGATCCTGCTAACGTTGTGTTTTTGGGAACACTATACTACTGGGGACGCTAGTATAGATCTTGAGCCGTTCAAACGCTTTTCTAGTAAAAGTGGTGTATGCATGTGTGTTAGTGCTACTGTTAATCAAAGGGTTAAAATCTGATGCTGTCTGGGATTAACCTTACCACTAACTGACCCTAACACCTAACTGATGTCACCTGTGACACTAATACAGTGATCAGAAAAAAGATCTGTACACTATACTAATGATACAGTAACAGGGAGTGAAAGGGTTAACTGGGGTGAGATGAAGGGGTTAAATCTTTATTGGGAAATATATGGTGGTTACCTTGACGCTATACAAGGCTAATGCTGCCGCTAACTAGTGTCAGCCGTGACACTAAATACAGTGATCAGACAATAGATCTGTACACTATACTAGTGACACTGTGACAGGGGGTGAAAGGGTTAACTGGGGGGGGCAATTTATTGGGAAATATATGGGGGGTACCCTAAACCTACCTGGGCCTACCGCTAACTGCCACTAACTGCCCTAACGCTGTTTAGTGTCATGAGTGACACCAATACAGTGATCAGTGAAAAATCTGAAAAGTGCACTTGGTGACACTGTGACAGGGAGTGAAAGGGTAAACCGGGGGGGGGGGTGATCAGGAGGTGATCAGGGGGTTAAAAGTGTGCCTACATGTCCTGGTGTCAGTGTAGTGCTTGGTGTACTCACTGTAGATGTATATCGTGTAGTAAAGTAGCGCTAAATATAGCACATCCAAAAAAAAAGAAATATATATATATATATATATAAAGGAATTTCTCAGATGCTCATGGCAAATATAAACTCATATAAAAGTGTTCAAAGTCCTAAAAGGTGCATCCCATAATATATATCTGAGTAATAATGCAATGAAATCCAGTAAAGCTAAACTAAAAGTAAATTGTTTCCCAGGAGTAATCAGCATCCAAAAAAAATCAGGTGACTCAGAGAGATGATCAGTTCCAAAGTTAAAAATATAAATCAGAGTAGATAAGGGGGATAAGGACAGGTGAAAGAGTCCAAATTAAAAATGTGAGATGTCTTTCTGCAATCCTCCCCCAGTAGTGCTAGCTTCTCACCTTATAGATAGACCCCAACGGGTCTAATGGGGCAACAGTGAACGACCAGCCTGTTTTTGAAGCTTTCCTCACAGCTTTCAAGGGATCACTGCAGCTTTTGTCCGGTCTCCACAGTCTTTTCCTAGAAGAAAGTTTTCTCCCAATCCTATAGGTGTCTTTCTGCAATCCTCCCCCGGTAGTGCTAGCCTCTCACCTTATAGATAGACCCCAACGGGTCTAATGGGGCAACAGTAAACGACCAGCCTGTTGTTGAAGCTTTCCTCACAAGGTCCAAGGGATCACTGTAACTTTTTCTCTGGTCTCCACGGTCCTTTGTTAGAAAAAAGTTTCTCCCAATCCGCAAGATAGAAAATAAAAAAGAAGGCTCTCCATAGTGTAGTAGGTTTTAAGGTTCAAAAGTAGTTTATTAAAAAAATCTAAAAACTCCTTTACAATAAAAATGGCAACAGCAGGCCAGGCAACAAAAAATTGTGTCAAACAAATGAAGAGACTTCCGGTCACGTCCGTAGCAGAAGTGAAGTCACCAAGCTCCTCCCAAATTGCACTCGATCCCAAGTCCTGCTTTATGTGTCTATTAGACACACAGTGAGGGGCTCAGCCCTACCCCTGCTTTCTCTTCACTGGTGGTGATTGACAGTAGGGAGAACCAATGGCTCCTTCTGCTTTGTCTATGCCAATGAGGAGGGGAAGAGCCGGGAGAGCAGCTGCTCTTGTGGTCATCACTGGATCAAGATCGGGCTCAGGTAAGTATAAGGGAGCGGAGAGAGCTACATACTGAATATTTTTTACATTCAGCCTTTAGAATCACGCTAATTAAAACCAGGAGTACATAACACACAAGTCCAAGGTTCAGGAATGGGTTATGCTCAGAATGCAGGCTCCGGGAGTGCGTTACACACAGAATGCAGGGTTTAGCAGTGCACTACATACAGAGTACAGGGTTCAGGAGTGCGTTACACTCATAATGCAGGGTTCAGGAGTGCGTTATTCTCATAATGCAGGGTTCAGTAGTGTGTTGCACTCAGAAGGCAGGGTTCAGGAGTACATTATGCTTAGAATGCAGGGTTCAGGAGTACACCTCTGAATCCCCATCCAAAGCCCACCTCTGCACCCCTTTTCCACAGCTTATCTCTGCAACTCTCCCCAACCTCCTCAAAAACTAAGCTCTGCAGACATCTTCCTCAGTTCTGACCTCTGCATCCCCATATCCCTCACCTTCTCACCCCCCCACTCCTCTACTATCCTCATATGCTCACCTTTCAGCAGCCACCCTGTCTTATTTTGGGGCTCTGCCTCTTCTCCAGTGGCCAGCACCTGCAGCCACAGCAAGATCAACCAGCAGGGGCCATCGGCATTCAAACACAAGGCTGCAGCTCATCATGGCATTACCTCCCTAAAGCCTATATACACACTGTGTATCCACAGCTGTCCCTTCCATGTCCCTGCTCCAAGTGGCAGGCAGAGACAGTTCTGTTTGAGTTGCCGGGAGTGATGAGTGGTCACCTGTAACAGAGAAGAAAGGCTTCTGTGTTTACAAGTGACAGTAAATAGCAGGTTATACAGGGACACTGACAGATGTGGTGGAACTCTGTTCTTCCACATTCTGTCTGAAAAAAAAGGCCATGTGTACAGGTTGCTAAAAAAATGTTGTTGGATCTATATGTACATGTACTGTATATCACTGTTAACAGTTTGTCTATTGTAAATTTTAACCATTTGCAGTAGTATAACTTTTGGATAAAAAAGTAAAAAAAAAAAAAAAACTAACAAAAAACGGTTATCGTTCTGAATATGTGCATGTCCCAATGAATGAATGGTTGAACAATTGTAAATTTTATTTGAAAATTTTGTAATACATTTTTATTTTATTTATTTTTCTAAAAAATTATTATCATTATTATTATTATTATTATTATTATTATTATTATTATTATTATTATTATCAGTCAGACACCAGCTGTAATGTGTGTGGCCAACATAAAAATAAGGTTTGTCATCTCTCTAAATCTTTATACCTTACCATCATTGGATACAATAGGAAAATTTACATATCTGAAGAAAGTTTGCATTCCACATCTGCCTCAATTTCAGTATTTTTTATTAGAAGCTGCAGGTATTAGTATGTTAGGTTTATTGAAAAAAGAGATTTGGTATCATTGCTCCTGTTTATGTAAATGTAATCCTGTGGTTTTACAATTGTTAAGCTTTTATTCACACAAGGCTTCTCAGTTTGTTTAACTATTTCTTATGTAATCAATTTCCATTTATACACACACATTTAGCTAGATGGTCTGGCACAGTTAAACAAAAAGGTGGAACTCTATTAGAGATCAAACAGAAGATGGTAAATAGAGTTAGTAATATGTGGGAAAGCCAGATATCGGACTACACAGAAATACCACTGGGTCTATATTTTCTGAACAATGACAGGGAAAGATTTAACAATTGTAGAATTTCATTCAAAACAGTTGATTTTCTAATAGTTTATGTCGTCAAACTTACAATAGTTTTCAACCGTAATAACAAGGAAATTCATAGGAGAAGGATGGAGATTTCTTCTTGTATTTGACTTCTGTCCATCCAGAAATGAAATGTTAAAATTTGCAAAATCATTATGACAATTGAGCACATTTTTTCAGGACTTTCATACAAAATGTGTATATTCACCAATGTTATTATCAATATGTTCTGACAAATGATCTTTGCAACTGTTCCCATGAAAATCTAACAGTGCATGAACAGCTTTTGCAGTAAACAATGTTTATTCTTCCATTTCTCTTACATTAATAACAGGTTTAGCATTCTTTAGACAGGTACCAATGTAGTTCCACAGCCAAGGTGCAACTGATATAGCTACGATAAATGTGCAGCTAAATGTTTGAATTTATCCAGAGTTATGCATTAGAAATTAGCATAAATATTACATTTTTAGTTTGAACGCTGGTTTGCGACAAAATAGAAAATTCAGAGTTGAAAAAATAATGACGCAGTTATGTTGGTAAAATTAGCATCATGTTTTGATAGAAGAACTTGGACAAGCTAATAATACTAGCAATGACAACATTTCTCAAAAGTCACACGAAGGTTTTGGGATTGGCATTTACTAATGCATGCGCAGAGAAGAGCAGGCATTTCAAGTCCCCAGACTGGTGGGCTGCCTGCGTGGGCACTGACAGCTCAGCATCCATGGAGGTAGGTACAGCGCGGACTGGGGAGGTGAAGAGGGTGCATGGTGTTAGTTCACTTTTTCATTTTTTTCTGAAATGGAGAACTTACACTTTAGTGAATAAGGTGACACTAAGTGAATTTACTTTGCTAAGAATACCCAATCACGTGCAAGAATGTTGAAGAAAATAGGATTTTTGAGTTAGGGAACTTAGATTGTAAGCTCCTTGAGGGCAGGAACTGATATTTATGTACAATATACGTACATGTAAAGTGCTGCATAAATTGACGGCGCTATATAAGTACCTATAATAAATAAAATAAATAATAAATAAATGCATGCAATCTGGACTATCATTATAAAGTCCATTACAAAGTAAACACTATTTAAATCAGATTTTTAAAAGATCAACCAGAATTCATCCAAAAAACACCTCTGAATGTTTACAGATATCAAAATATAAGTCCAATAAAACAAAAAGGAGCCAAAAAAGGATACAAGAGAAATCTGCTTATGTTGAGAAGAATTCTGATATTATAGATTTTCAAGTGTGCCACATCCCATAAAGGACAAAAAGGAAAGAAACCCCTGGGGGTGGGACTTTAAAGGTACTACCAAAAACAATTGAAGTAAAAAAGTTGATTTTTTAAAGAAAAAATATACATAGGATACTGAACATGGTCATGAATACTGAAGAACCAAGATATACAACATAGAGATACAGGATCCTATACCCAACGTGTTTCAGAGATGAATGTTGTCTCCTTCATCAGGAGTTAACAGGATGTATATAGTCTATAAAATTCAAATACAAATAGTCAACAGTAGGGATGGGCTTCGCGTTCGAGTCGAACCCATGTTCGACTCGAACATCGGCTGTTCGATCGTTCGCCGAATTGCGAACGTTATGGGCCGTTCGCACCAAATTAGTGTGGCGCGTCACGGCCCATAATTCACTGTGGCATCACAGTGCATTGCTGGCTGATGATTGGCCAAGCATGCATTATGACCCGCATGCTTGGCCAATCACAGCGCCGTCAGTAGAGAGAGCTGTAATTAGCCAAAGCCAGGGTGGCTTTGGCCAATTATAGCTCAGGGGGTTTAAAACACGCCCCACACTATATAAGGCCGCCTACAAGGCGGCCCTGTGTAGTGTGTTCCAGCGTGCTTAGATAGACAGAGAGACAGTGTCATTTCATTTGAGTTAGCTAGATTAGGCAGGACAGTCAGTGAGTTAGCTGCACTTACAGTGTATTGTGTATATATATGCATCCCAGGTGTTGTATATATATATATATATATATATATATATATATATATATACACTGTATTCAGTTTAGCTAGATCTGTTCCTGTTATCTTCCTACTGACAGGCAGGCTTGTCTTGTTACAGTATTTACAGCTATCTGAAGAAAATTGCTGGTGTTCTTTTGATCCTATTAGTACCACAGTCAGACAGCTAGACTATTTACAATTAGTGTAGTGCGTCCTCCTCACAGTGTTCAGTTAAAGCTACAAGTTAGTTTAGTGTGACCTCTGCACAGTGTTCAGCTAAAGCTACAAGTTAGGGTAGTGCGTCCTCCTCACAGTGTTCAGCTAAAGCTACAAGTTAGTGCAGTGCGTCCTTTGAACAGTGTTCAGCTAAAACTACAAGTTAGCGTAGTGCGACCTCTGCACAGTGTACAGCTAAAGCTACAAGTTAGTTTAGTGCATCCTCTGAACAGTGTTCAGCTAAAGCTACAAGTTAGTGTAGTGCGTCCTCCTCACAGTGTTCAGCTAAAACTACAAGTTAGTGTAGTGCGAGCTCTGCACAGTGTTCAGCTAAAGCTACCTGTAGAAGGTTGGTGGTGTTTTCCTGATCCTATCACTACAGCAGGCAGCTAAATAAGCTACAAGTTAGTTTTTTGCGAGCTCTGCACAGTGTTCAGCTAAAGCTACCTGTAGAAGGCTGGTGGGGTTTTCCTGATCCTATCACTACCGCAGGCAGCTAAATAAGCTACAAGTTAGTTTTTTGCGAGCTCTGCACAGTGTTCAGCTAAAGCTACCTGTAGAAGGTTGGTGGTGTTTTCCTGATCCTATCACTACCGCAGGCAGCTAAATAAGCTACAAGTTAGTCTTTTGCAAGCTCTGCACAGTGTTCACCTAAAGCTAGCTGTCGAAGGTTGGTGGTGTTTTCCTGATCCTATCACTACCGCAGGCAGCTAAATAAGCTACAAGTTAGTTTTTTGCGAGGTCTGCACAGTGTTCACCTAAAGCTACCTGTAGAAGTTTGGTGGTGTTTTCCTGATCCTCTCACTACCGCATGCAGCTAAATAAGCTACAAGTTAGTTTTTTGCGAGCTCTGCACAGTGTTCAGCTAAAGCTACCTGTAGAAGGTTGGTGGTGTTCTCATACTACAGGCAGGCAGTTGATTTTGCTAGCTGCAGTATGAGTATATATATATATATATATATATATATATATATATATATATATATATATATATATATATATATATATATATATATATATATATATATATATATATATATATATATATCTCAGCTTAGTGCAGCTACAGGCCATTAGTATGTCTGGAAAGCCAACAAGGAGAGGCAGACAGTCACAAGCCAATAAAAGATGGCAAGCAGGCTCTGTGTCTAGAGGCAACAGTGCTGGTCGTGGAGACGGTGCATCCTCATCAGCACGTGGCCGTGGGACTTGCTTGGTCTTTTTTTCGGCAGCTGGCCGTGTTGAGCCGCAACATGTGGAAGACTTGGTCGAGTGGATGACCAAGCCGTCCTCATCCTCCTCATCCTCTCTCACCCATGCTCAGGGTACTTTGTCTGGCAAACGCGGCCTCTTCCCTTGGCTCAATGGCATCAGTGACTCCTTCCCTAGCCCCACCATGTTCTCCTGTGGAGTCCCTCGAACTGTTTGACCACAGTGTTGGGTACATGCTCCAGGAGGATGCCCAGCGTTTAGAAGGCTCTGATGATGATACTGAGCTAGATGAAGGCAGTAACGTGAGCACGGACAGAGCGGGTGCCCAAGAAGAACAGCAATCTGGCAGTCATGCTCCCCCTGCTGCAGCATACTGCCAGGTTTGCTCCAGTAATGAGGAGGGAGGGGATGATGAGGTCACTGACTCAACGTGGGTGCCTGATAGGAGAGAGGAGGAGAGAGGAGGAGGAGGAGGCACATCACCAACGAGGCAGGATGCCCTCCAGGGGCCAGCCTAGGGCAGCACACTGACTGCATCACACCCCAAAGCTCCGCATGTGCAGGGCACTGCTGTCTCTGTGCGTTATTCCAAAAGTTCTTTGGTGTGGGCCTTTTTTGAGACGAGTGCATCAGATCGCACCACTGCTATTTGCAACATATGTCTCAAGCGTATCTCATGTGGCCAAAACATCTCCCGCTTGGGTACCACATGCTTGACCAGACATATGTTGACCTGCCATGCAGTTCGTTGGCAAGCGTATCTAAAAGACCCACACCAAAGAACAAAGAGGACCTCTCCTTGCTCCTCATCAGCTGAGATCTCCAACCCCACTATACCTTCAGTCCTCTCTGAGACCTGCACTGAGAGGAATGAAGGTGTAGAATTAGGTGTGTCACAGCCAAGTACTTGTGGGCAATCTGCTTTCGGTACACCGACGTCAGATTGTACCAGGCAAATTTCCCTGCCCCAGCTGCTGCACCGCCGAAAGAAATTCACTCCCAGCCATCCACATGCCCAGCGGTTGAATGCTAGCTTGGCAAAATTGCTAGCACTTCAACTGCTGCCTTTTCAGTTGAGGTAGACTCTGCCCCCTTCCGTGAGTTTGTGGAATGTGCTGTACCTCAGTGGCAGGTACCCAAATGCCACTTTTTCTTACGGAAGGCGATTCCGGCTCTCTACCGGCATGTGGAAGGCAATGTCCATGCCTCGCTGGACAGGGCGGTCAGCGGTAAGGTGCATATTACCACTGACTCATGGTCCAGCAGGCATGGACAGGGTCGTTACCTAAGTTTCACCGCGCATTGGGTGACTCTGCTGGCAGCTGAGAAGGATGCAGGACAAGGTGCAGTAGTGTTGGAGGTTGTTCCGCCACCACACCTCCAAAATGCCACTACTAATGATTGTGACACACCTCTCTCCTCCACCCCCTCTTCTTCTTCTTCCTCCATGGCCTCTTCCTGTGCTTTGTCCTCGGAACCAGCGGTGCTCCGTAGCCATTCAAGGGGCTACACAAGTATGCAGGCCAAAAGATGCCATGCGGTGCTTGAGCTGGTGTGCTTGGGGGACAGGAGCCACACTGGGGCAGAGGTTCTGTCAGCTCTGCAGGGGCAGGTTCAGAGGTGGTTGACGCCACCCCAACTTAAGGCAGGAATGGTGGTTTGCGACAATAGCACCAACCTCCTCTCTGCCCTCCGACAGGGACAAATGACCCATGTGCCCTGTTTGGCTCACGTCCTTAACTTGGTGGTGCAGCGGTTCTTGGGCAGGACCCGGGCTTAAAGGATGTCCTGAGGCAGGCCAGGAAAGTCTGTGTGCATTTCCGCTGGTCATATAATGCCAGTGCTCGGCTGGCAGACCAACAAAAGGAGTTTAATCTGCCCAAAAACCGCCTATTCTGTGACATGCCCACCAGGTGGAACTCAATGAGTACCTGTGCGACTATGGCACCAGGACAGGGTCAAGGGAGCTTGGTTTTTTTCCCCACACCAGTGGGCCATGATCAGGGATGCATGCACTGTCCTGTCACCATTTGAGGAGGCCACAAGGATGGTGAGCAGTGACAGTGCATGCATCAGTGACACTGTCCCCCTTGTCCACCTGTTGGAGCACACGCTGTGTGGAATAATGGACAGGGCACCTGAGGCAGAACAGAGGCAGGAAGAGGAGGACTTCCTTAGCTCTCAAGGCCCCCTTTATCCAGACTGTGTTCCTGCGTGCCCGCTGATCACACAGGAAGAGGACGAGGAGGAGGAGGATTGTGTCAGTATGGAGGTGGAGCCTGGCACTCAGCATCAGCAGCAGTCTTTAAGGGATCAGTCCCAAGAAACACATGGACTTGTACGTGACTGAGAGGAGGTGGCTGCGGATCATGTCATCCTTAGTGACCCAGAGGACTCCGGACCGAATGCCTCAGCAAACCTATGCTGCATGGCCTCCCTGATCCTGCAAAGACTGCGTAAGGATCCTCGTATTCGTGGTATCAAGAAGAAGGACCAATACTGGCTGGCAACCCTCCTTGATCCACGTTACAAGGGTAAGGTTGCGGACCTTATCTTGCCATCGCAGAGGGAGCAGAGGATGAAACATCTTCGGGAGGCCTTGCAGAAAGGTCTGTGCAACGCGTTCCCAGACACTGGGAGGTTACAAACTCCTTTTTCTGGACAACGTGTTGCTGAGGCTTCGGTCAGTCAAAGAAGGAGCGGTGGAGAAGGTGGCCGTCTGACCGATGCGTTCAGACAATTTTTTGGTCCGCAGCCCCAAGGTATGATCGGTTGCAGCAACCATCGCCAGCGTCTGTTTTACATGGTGCAGGAATACCTAGGGGCAAGATCTGACTTGGACACCTTTCCCACTGAAAATCCTCTGGGTTACTGGGTCTTGAGGATGGATCACTGGCCAGAGCTTGCACAGTATGCAATTGAGCTACTGGCCTGTCCTGCATCCAGCGTTCTTTCAGAATGCACATTCAGTGCTGCTGGAGGCTTTGTAACCGATCACAGGGTGCGTCTGTCCACCGACTCAGTCGATCGACTGACCTTCATAAAAATGAATCAGTCTTGGATCACCACCAGCTACCAAGCACCTGATGCTGATGTAACCGAATAATTTTTTTTGAAATCTCAGATCCCTTCAGAGACTGCCTATGCTGATGCTGAGTGACTCTCCTGATTAATTATCCTCTTCCTCCTCAATGATCACTCTGATAGCTTGTAAGAACATTTTTGGTTCTAGGCGCCACCACCAGTGCCTAAGGCCCAATTTTTTAGCCCCTGTTTAACAGGGGCATGTAATTACAATTTTTGATGCAATACTTTGCAGCAGGGCTCGTTTCTGCGTTCCAACTAGAGTATCTGTGAGGGGTTGCAGTGTTGTGGCACCAGCACCAGTGCCTAAGGCCCAATTTATCAGCCCCTGTTTAACAGGGGCGTGTAATTACAATTTTTGATGCAATACTTTGCAGCAGGGCTCATTTCTGCGTTCCAACTAGAATATCTGTGAGGGGTTGCAGTGTTGTGGCACCAGCACCAGTGCCTAAGGCCAAATTTTTCAGCCCCTGTTCAACAGGGGCATGTAATTACAATTCTTGATCTAATATTTCACAGCAGGGCCCGTTTCTGCGCCCACCAAGAGCGAGTGAGGACTTACAGTGTTGTGGCACTAGCACCACCACCACCAAAGGCCCAATTTTTCTGCCCCTGTTCAACAGGGGCATGTAATTACAATTCTTGATCTAATATTTCACAGCAGGGCCCTGTGAGGGCTTACAGTGTTGTGGCCACAACAACACCTAAGGCCCAAATTTCTGCTGAGTATATAGGGCAGGCCCCTACTTTCAAACATCCAACTTACAAACAACTCCTACTTGCAAACGGAAGGAGACAACAGGAAGTGAGATGAAATCTACCCCTAGGAAGGGAAATTCTCTCCTGTAAGAGTTAATATGGGAAAAACGTTTCTCCTTTCCACTGATGCTTTATCACCAATCCTTGTTTCACAAAAAACCCCAAATTTTCAAAAAACATTTGTCATTGGGACAAAAAGTGAGGTGAAATCTTCTAAAGAGGAGCACAGACAGCAAAACAAATGTCACAGGGGTGATAACCCTTCCCTATGTTTTCCAAAAAGCTTAAAATAGATTTTTTGGCTGGAGCTAAACACGTTAAAAATGTACCAGTTCAAAATTACAAACAGATTCTACTTAACAACAAACCTACAGTCCCTGTCTTGTTTGCACCGCCTATATACTGCTGTTCAGAGTATATAGGGCCTGGTGGCCCCACGCCTTTCCTTTTTTTAATTTGGGTGCGGGGTTCCCCTTAATATCCATACAAGACCCAAAGGGCCTGGTAATGGACTGGGGGGTACCCATGCTGTCTGTCTCACTGATTTTCATCCATATTGCCAGGACCCGACATTACATTAAAGCCGCAAGCAGTTTTAAATGACTTTTTTTCCTTTAAAAATGACATTTTGTGCAGGGACTGTTCTAAGCACGGGAAACACGCGCCACTTTACAGGCATACTATAGACACCCCCCAGGTACGATATTTAAAGGAATATTTCACTTTTTTTTTTTTTTAACTTTAAGCATCATTAAAATCACTGCTCCCAAAAAAACGTCCGTTTTTAAAAGTTTTTTTTGCATTGATACATGTCCCCTGGGGCAGGACCCGGGTCCCCAAACCCTTTTTACGACAATACCATGCAAATTAGCCTTTAAAATGAGCACTTTTGATTTCGAACGTTCGAGTCCCATAGACGTCAATGGGGTTCTAACGTTCGTGCAAATTTTCGGTCCGTTCGCAGGTTCTGGTGCGAACCGAACCGGGGGGGGTGTTCGGCTCATCCCTAATCTCTATGTTGCATATCTTGATTCTTCAGTATTCATGACTATGTTGAGTATCCTATGTATATTTTCTCTTTAATAAATCAAACTTTTTTACTTCAATTGTTTTTTAGTAGTGCCTTTGAAGTCCCACCCCTAGGGGTTGCTTTCCTTTTATTTGCTTAGGTTGGACATAAAAAGTTACAAGTTAGATATAAACTTGCAGAAATGGATTATGATTTCCTTGGTTTCTTTTCATGCATTGCCCTTAAAGGGGAACTTTACCCATAACAGCTTGAAAAAAAATAATGTTATTGAACAAGGAACATACATTCCACATTAAAATGTATGCTACCAAAATCAGTGTGTGTTGTAAATAGCCTCCAGCATTGTTGCTGTTTCTTCCTGCTGGAGGCTGCATTTTGCTGAAGCCCAGAGCCCCAGCAGTAAATCGGAATTAAACCTATTGATTTAACAGTTTAAAAAAACAGTTATATTCCTGGAATGCCAGGAACTATCAAACCATCAAACCATTAATTCCGCTTTAGGGCCAGTTCACACCATGGAAACACATTCCGGATGCGTTCCAGATGTATTTCTGCATGCAGGTTTTTGGTGTGTTTCCGGTATGCTTTTGATGCATTCTGATGCTTTCCATTGCATTTCTCCCCTCTTTTTTCTTTACGTTAAATAGGAACATGTGCGTTCTGGTGCATTTTTGATGTGTTTTACCATGTTTCCAGTACAGTTCAGTGCAGAAAAAATGCAGCATGTTCTACTTTTTTTTTCTGGAACACACCTGAACTGACCGCACAGGTGTGAACTATGTCATTGGAAACCATATAACCCTGTCCTCAGGGCCCACTAACAGGCCTGGTTTTATGTATTACCTTGGGGAGATGCAGACTAGAATACTGCAATCACTGAGCAGCAAATTATATCACCTGTGATATATTTCAATTATCTTGCAAACCTGGCCTGTTAGTGGGCCCTGAGGACAGGGCTGATGACCACTGCTATAAACTACTATCCATGCATTTCTGATGTACAAAAAAATGCACTGGACTGCATGTGGTGTGAACCGGCCCTTAGGCTGTCAGCAGATTGGCTTATATAAACTCGTCAGTACCTGAAAATAAAGCGCAACTGAGCATGTGCAGAGCATATATTAAAACAAAGCACTTATTATTAATGTTTTACATATATACTACACAATACCTGCAAAGGGGGCCAGTCTTAAGTGATCAAGCAGGACTTATTTTTCTGCCTAATGTTTCCCTTCTGCCTAAAGTTCCACTTTAAGCAAAGGAAGCAGCAATGGCTGCAAAAAGAGGTTTCTGTGGATCAGGGGACAAGTATGGGAAGAGACCAGGGCCAAAGGAAACTGGAGGAGAGAACACTAAATGGGTGTTAAGCTCAATAGAGCTGTGGCACCATAGAAGAGGATACAGCGAAGAATGGGAAACAACCAGCAGTAGTTTGAAATCACTTTATCAGAGACGTGCAGTCAGGGGAGGCAGATGAGGCCGAGCCTCACCTGCCATGAACATACAAAAAAACCCAGAAAAAACGATTGAGCAGTGAGGGTCGTAGTTCGACGAGCTGGGGTCACAGAGACCCCAGATTTGGGGATTAGGCAGCTGAAGTCCTACTCCCACTACTGCCACCTATAGTTACACAGATAGGGGACTTCTTGTGCAGCCTGTCAGAAGCTGCCTACAGAGTGGCCAGTTTAAATACAAGCTGGCATATTCTGTTTGCAGCAGACTGAGAGGATGAGCTCACAGTGCCTCTCACTTCTTGTCAGAAGCACTGAGCTTATTGGACAGCTTGGAGCCTTGGACCAATGGTAAAGCACCATTGGAACAAGCTGTCCAATACAAATGCTGCAGTGGAGGCTGTCCTCTCACTGCAGTGTCATAGAAGGGGGTATGTGTCTAAAAAACACATGCTCCCTTCCAGCCCAGCCCTCTTAACTAGACGGAAAAAGCATGGGTTTATGGGTATAATATTTACCCATAATCCCATGTTTTTCAAGCTAAATAATATATTATTAGGCTATATGTTATAACAATAATTTATTATTTATCTACAGTATATATACTGTGAAATTACTGGTTTGAAGTTATAACTTCAAACTTTAGTAATTTGTCCATTGCCACCCAAGCCAATTCTGAAACTTCTCTCCTACATGTAAAAAACATTATTTTTTGCTAGAAAATTACTCAGAACCCCCAAACATTATATATATTGTATTACCAGACACCCTAGGGAATAAAATGGTGTTCATTGCAACTTTTTATGTTACAGGGTATTTGCGCAGCAATTTTTCAAACTTTTTTGGGGAAAAATTTTCATGAATATAAAAAAAAAACACTAATTTTAGCCCAATTTTTTGTAAAATGTGAAAGATGATGTTATGCCAAGTAAATAGATACCTAACATGTCATGCTTTAAAATCGCGCACACTTGTGGAATGGCGCCAAACTTCGGTATTTAAAAACCTCCGTAGGTGATGGTTTAAAATTTTTTACCGGTTACACGTTTAGAGTTATAGAGGAGGTCTAGTGCTAGAATTATTGCTCTCGCTCTAATGTTTGTGTTGTATCTAACCTGTGTGTATCTGGCTCTGATACTAGCCAGTGCCTCACCAGCCACTGACCTCACCGCACGTCCCTGCACTCTATTATACACAGATAGACTCTGCTCTATTTCAACATTATATTTAAGAGACTGAAGACCAGCAGTAGTAATACAGGATAACACTATGGGGTTGATTTTCTATAAAAGCAGGTTCACTGTTTAAAGTATATTTTCGTTTGAAAAATGAATTTTCACTTAGCTTAATAAATAGGGTTAAAGAGGTGGTAAAATCTAGAAAAAAAAATCTGGTCCCCTGCAAGTTGATGTCATAATGTGATTGTATGCATCACATACTAGCACATAATGAAAGACTCAGCTTAAAATGAAGCCCTCCAGCAGCATGCTGTCACCACTAACAGGGCTTCCATCTTCACCCGGTCTTCCTTACGGGTTTGCGGGCTCCGGTCATTTGAATGCCTAAGCCCCGATGACAACACAGCACCCTTAATGTATGGCACTGTAATTTATGCCTTCCATTCAGAGCGCAGTGCACCGGTAAAGCCACCGGCTGCAAAACATGCAAATAGCTCCTATACGGTGCATGCTTAGGAGATATTCATTTTACCTACAGGTAAACCTTATTATATCTCTTAAATCACCCACATGAGTAATGACTCATGGGGTACTATGAGTAAAACCAGACATACATGAAATTAAATTTGGTTGGTCCAGCAGGGACCAGATGAAATTCGATCCATGTATGGGCAGGCTGGATTTACAGTCGATCTACCGACGTCAGGTTTTTCCCAATCGACCAATGCCGCCGACCATAGCCAACAGCACTAATCAGTGTATTCTGATGGTGGAGAAGTCTCCCCGCTGGCAGGATACAATTACTTATTAGGAAGGATTCCCCCATCCACACACTCCACTCCATTGGATCTTTGTTTTGTTTTTTTCAACCCTCAACTGAAAAAAATGTATGGGCTGCCTTGGGTACAGAGAGGTTAGAAAGATCTTTTTCCTGGAATCCTTAAAACTGTTCCTTCCTCCTATGATGATCATGCATGTAAATTTTATTTGCCCATGATGCTTGTGAGAGATTGAGTTTACTGTTTTTAAAGTTAGGAAAAGCTAAATTCATATTATTTGCTATGAGTTTTTTTTGCACATTGCTTGTACCTTGGGAAATCAGCACTAGTAAATGATGATAACAGCTTTCAATCAGAGTCTCTGTTGTACATGTGCACTGTACATTAGGAAAATGGTTTTCTACCTCCATCCCCTCTCCTCCCCCCCACAAAAAAAGAAGACTCTTACTGATCCCAAAAACCTATGAGCTGAAAAAGGCAGACTTATTAATAATATCAACAGTGAACAGTGAAGAATTTGAAGAGTCTTCATTTCATTATATCTTCTGAATCAGCTGTGTCAAAAATGTACAATAAAAAGGGGGTCCTCTATACTCTTCCACAAAAAGAATGCATGCTCTTAATAAAAATGGCACACTCTCCAAAATAACCACAGTGACCCAAAAATATGCTTTACAACAGAAAAAGGTCACCCCCTTCACGAAAAAGGGCAGATTTCCTTAAAGTGGAGTTCCACCCAAAAGTGGAATTTCCGCTTTACGTACTCCTCGCCCCCTGACATGCCAGAATTGGCATGTCATTTTTTTTGGGGGGGGGGGGCTGGGTACCTGTCCCACTTCCTCTTTCCGACTTTTGGCCACCTAGGCGACACCTAGGCGGCCCCTCCCTCCCGGCAATGTTCTGGGACACGTCACAGGTCCCATAACATTGCCTGGCCATTGATGGAGCGCAGTGCGGCTCGCGCATGTGCAGTGCGCATCCGGCTGTGAAGCCGCAAACTGTCACAGCCGGGCGCCCACACTTACAATGTCGGTGCCGCAAAGAGGAGGGGGAGAGAACAGAGGCTTCGGGCGGCCGCATCACTAGACCATGGGATAGGTGAGTGTCTGTTTATTAAAAGTCAGCAGCTACACTTTTTGTAGCTGCTGACTTTTAATAGGATCAAAAACCAGTGGAACTCCGCTTTAATAGCCTCACAAAATGAGAAGCAGTAAAACATTTGTACAAATTATGGATGTTTTTTACATACTGTTCTGATAACTGTACACATGGTGAACTAGTTAGGGGTTTGCAACTAATTAACCAGGAAAAGGGCACATAATACCCCCCCCACACACACACACACACATTCCGCGCTAGAGAACTCTCCTAAGGCACTGGGATTGTTGAAGAATCAGGCATCAGTGCTTTGGTAGGGGTATCTCCATTTTTGGGAAACCATTCAACCACTCAAAGCACCTTCGTTAATGATCAAGTACAGGCTGTAATCAACATAGCAGGAGTGTGCATGCTCACTTCCCCCTTGCTATGGGTTTAGCAGCCTACATGCCAGCATGTCTACTTGGCAAACAGCAACTGTTGAGACAATAAACAGTTGGCAGCATAATCCCAGGTATTGTGCTCACATTATACATTTTAAAATGGCAAAAAATAAATGCTTAAGGTTCCATTGTTAAGAACATGGGTACCTAGCAGGAGTTGCAGGACATGTGCCCTGTGTGCTTGGTGCTAGTTGTGCCCCTTGCTGGAAGAGAGGTAATAATGGTAAAAATAAGTACTCTGCAGCTGACTTTTGGAAGGGCACAGTTGGTTAATTTTGGTTTTGGTCGGTTGGTAAATTTGGTTAAAGGGTGAAAATGTATAAACCTTTTTTTGATTGTATAGAACAGATTATAGGGCTCACAACTAGTAAATGGTGCCCTGTTGCTCACAAAGAATGCAGTGCTTATTATAACTGGTTGTATTTAGACATATGAATAGCAGTGATCATAACTTGAATAAATTAAGCACACATATAAAGAAAAAATACTCCTGGATAAACAAAGAACAGCTAGTTTTAACACATCCACATTTTTCTTGCCAAGATTCTCAGAACATGGGGAGGAAGACTGGGAGGAATTTTACTTAATAAAATAATAAAATAATAAAATACACATATTCAAAGCTGAGACAGTTATAAAATATTTAGATTTAAACACAATTTATTACAATTGGCAACGGTCATACAATTTTTTCTTTTAGTTTTCTAAAAGAAATGAATGAGGAGAATTAAAAAACAATTAGAAATATTATTTTGAAGCAACAGCATCATTTATCAAGTGTTATGAATGATACAATAAGGAAAAGAAAATGGATTGGCAAAAATATGAAATATGAAAATGAAAGGCAGGATACTAAAGATAGCACAACACATCCTGGAAAATGTTCAATATATTAATAACAAACATACAAGGCTTCAGAATGTAAGTCACATACAGAAAATGACACAACTGAAGGGGTGATAGGAGGCAAGGAGGAGGCAAATTTTCCATTATGTAGGCAAAGGATGTAAAAGCACAGGAAACAAAAAATAAAAGGCACTTGCAAAAGAAGAACATGAGAATCTGTGTAGCTGCCATCAGTTCAATAATAAAAGTGAATAGGTCAAGGGCATTTAATGATAATGGCAATCTTGATGAGCAGTATTATGATGGCAGTGACACAACTGCAAATGCCCCATAGTGGAATATTTCACAAAACAAAGGTGTTCAAGATACATGAGGCTGAGGACATACACGCATGGGTTCTCAAAGAGATAAGTTTGTTGATCTGCAATTTTAAGAGACAATTTAAAGCCAAACTCCATCCTTCCCTTCAGTCTTGCATAGTCGTACAGGCCCCTCTCCTGTACTGAAATAGCTTACTATGATCTCACTATGCATTGTGCATTTCTGACAGTGTGCATTGGAAGCTGCAGCAAGATATTCACCATCACATAACCCTTTTCTCCCCAGGCTTACTGTCTCTGGCCCATGTTTTCATTCATTGAATTTCATTTTTTTTAGTCAAGGAAGCTCAGCAATACCTGAGTGTTATATAGGGAAGTCTGCAAGCAAATGCAGCCCACTCATCCAGACTGTCATTCGCCTGTAAGGGCATATTGATAGAACTGCTCTCAGGAGCCTGCCCATTGCTTGCATAAGAACTGGGGGCTCTTGAAAGGATTATTACGTTATTGTGCTGTGATGTTTTCAAAGAAGCTATGTACAGCACCCTGCTGGCTCCTCCCACAAGCCAATATCTGCCTGAATTGCATAGAGAAGCACGGAGACCTAGTGGTAACATCAGTGGGTGTAATATGTAATAAAAAAAATGGTTTTCTTTAAAAATTGTCATTAATAAAATTTGTGTGGGTGGGAGACCAGGAAAGCCAAAATATAAGTGTAGCACCCTCTACCTTAGGTACGTTCTAAGTGTAAGGTTTTTTTTTTTTGTGTAAGCTGCCAGCACAGGTAAATTTAAGCAGGCCTTTGCTGTGAACTAGGCCTGTTTGTTTTGATCTGGGGGCAGGGGAGTGGTTTAGTGTAGCAGTAGGTGACTGACATGTACTTCAGCTCTTGGACGCCTCCTCTGTTTCCAGGGAGAATGTTCTGGAAAAGGGGCAGGGCAGGGAGCTGGAGTGATATGGGGTGCTTGTGAGGAGCTCTGACCAATCCCCAACTAGGATTGGCAGGGGGCAAGCCTCCTATGTATACCCATGGTCAGCCTGTTGGGGGGGGAGTTGTCAGCTGGGTGAACTGAATGATGGAGTGTTAGACTGTCGTGTCTGAGGGAACCCCTTTTCTGTGGGGGGGGTGTATGTCAGGTGGGGAGCTCGGGAGCTGGGAGGGAGCCTCTCCTTACACGGTCATGGAGAGGTGTCCTGGAACAGGAGCTGAAGGAGACAGTTGGTACGAACGTCCAGAGTAAAGTAATTCAGGAAGGATCCAGGGCAGGTGTCGTTGAGTGGAAAGCACAGTGGAAAGCTCTGGAAGAGTAATGCCAAGGGAGCTGGATGTAGAGCCAGAGGGGGAGATTATGGGAGTTTGTGTCAAATCAATACAGCCAGGAGGGCGGGCAGGATTTGCAAGTCGGACTTGCTGGGATCAGTAGTCCATCTACATTTATTCTTCTCAAGTAAATCGGTTGATACCACAAAGGGGTACTGCAGGCCCCAGCCTACAAAGGGCCATCAAATAAAGACACTGGGACTTATTCAGAGTGAGGCCTAGTCATGTTCTGACGGTGTGACAGGATTACTAAAATTGGAAAGTGAAGTAGCATGCTGGAGGAAGTGAGCTGGAAGAAGTGTTCTGAGGTAAAAGTCTGTCTAGTTTAAGGTCAGCCATCTTGTTTCTACTGAGAAGCGTGACGCAGTTACTTTTATTCTACAAAGTACAATTTATCCTATGGGCATCCCATGTCCCTTTTCCCAAACCAAGTTCAATCCCCTAATAAAACAACAGGAAAAAAACAAGCAAGAGACTGTTCATTAACTGAGAAGTGTGTCTAATGGATGTCTGGCAGCAGAGTGAATTGTGTAGATGCTGTAACACGTAGCAACCCTGCGGGGCCATAAGCAGCTACATAAGCAGCTTCATAAGCAGATTTAGGCTGGGTTCACACTATTGCGAATTGGATATGGATTACTCCGCTTCCAATTCGCATAGCAGAAGATTGTGACCTGCTCTCTATGGTGTCAGTTCACACATCTCCGCAGCGGCTCTGGAGCGAATTGCACAGGAGCCATGTGAGTCTTTTGGTCCATTTCAGGTCAGAATTCAGCCAAAAATGCGGGCTGAAATCGAACCTAAAACGTGAATGGAGACGCACTGGACTCCTGCTGTGAGCCTCTGTGTTCTCCATTGTGAACCCAGCCTAAATGTCAGCTTTAAGGGCAGAAACAAAAAAAAAGTGATCAAGGTCTACTCTCCACCTCAAAGTTATATTTGAAATTATATCTTCACTGCTAGAAAGATTTGAAAGGATGTGCACATGCAGGAATACGCTGCAGAAAGTAATATGTCGAGCAGTCAAAAGCAGTGTGGTTTTATGATAAGATTTACAATGTAATTAATGCATAGATAAAACTTTTCCTATATGTACTTCCTTTAGAAACATTTACATGTTATCTCACACTGAAGAAGTTGATAACACCACTTTAACGGCACCTTTGGTGTTTGTATGTCATATCACAGTTATGTGTATTGTGCAGACTAACAGAGATTGCACTTTACATTTCAGAAACCAGTCACATTACTTTATCTTCAAAGTGTATCTGTATTTTTTAGTTTGTATATGTAATAAAGTCTTTTACCTCTTTTGGTCTAATGAGGACCTCCAAGGCCAAAGATACTGTAGCTGACATCCTTCCATATGTGGTGGGTTGTGAGGCATAGTGGGTAGGGATGGGCGAAAGGTTCGGCCCGAGCATAAGTTCGGGCTGAACTTTCGTTGTTCGGTCGTTCACAGAACAGCCCAACAAACGGGTCATTCAACCATTTGTTCCGCCCCCCGAACTGACCACAATGCATTGAGGTGCTGAACAGTGCATTGCAAGCCATGATTGGCTGAAGCAGTGAAAGCTTCAGCCAATCAGGGCACAGAGCATTGTCAGAGTCATGATTGGACACTGTCATCATGACTTTATCCAATCATGGCTTATTCCCACCCCACAGTATAAAAGTATTCTTTCAATGGCAGCTATTTTCAGTGTGATTTTGGTGTGGAGAGAGATACAACAGGGCTCTGATCAGTGCTATTAGTTAGTTAGTGTGCTATACTCTGCTATTTTGCTTCAATTGTCAGTGTAGAATATTAGTTTAGTGTCAGTCTAGTGATAGTGTGAGTGTAGCGAGGAGGACCATCATTCAGCTTTGCATAGTGTGCCGCTAGAGTAGGGACAGGTCAGATAGTTTCACTGTAGTGTAGTCAGACTGTGTCATTCATACATATGTTAGTGTAGAGTAGGGACAGCTCATATAGTTTCAGTGTAGTGTAGTGAGACCGTGTCAGTAATCTTTACATTAGTGTACAGCTAGAGTAGGGACAGTTCAGTGTAGTGACGGTTAAACACCGTCTATTTGATTGCGTTACTGCCATTTTAACGCCATTTATTTCTGTGTGTTACTGTCAGTTTAACGCCATTTACTTCTGTGTGCGTTACTATCAGTTTAACACCATATAGTTCTGCATGCGTTACTGCCAGTTTAACGCCATATAGTTTTGTGCATTACTGCCAGTTTAACACCATATAGTTCTGTGTGCGTTACTGCCAGTTTAACGCCATATCGTTTTGTGTGCGTTACTGCCAGTTTAACGCCATATAGTTTTGTGTGCGTTACTGCCAGTTTAACGCCATATAGTTCTGTGTGCGTTACTGCAAGTTTAACGCCATATCGTTTTGCGCGCATTACTGCCAGTTTAACGCCATATAGCTCTGTGTGCATTACTGACAGTTTAACGCCATATAGTTTTGTGTGCATTACTGACAGTTTAACGCCATATAGTTCTGTTTGTCACTGTACGTTTGGCGCATTATATTGCAGTATATTATAGTGTATCCATAGAGTGTATCTGGGTAGTGTGAGTACTCAAATTAAAGTGCACCAAACACCTCTTCACATTGATTAAAGTGCATCTACGTACAGATTTCAACTTCTTCTTTGCATTTGCTTATAAGAACCGCCCCCTCCCTCCCAATAATGTCTGGGATGACAACAAGGAGAGGCAGAGATTCTCTTGGCACTGTAAGGGTGCCAGCAACAAATGTGTCCACAGGCAAAGGTGGATGTGGTGGTCAGTCCTCAGGCAGGGCATCATTTCATCTGTTTAGTGAGTTTGCCCATGCTATCCAAGCACAGAATGCAGAGGAGGTGGTGGACTGGCTTACTAAACCTTCCTCATCCTCCTTCTCCTCTGCCATGCATGCAGAGACAAGTATGCAGTCCCCTGCAGTTGCCAGAGTGGATAAACCTTGTCCACATCTATTTCTGCCATAGTCCCAATATCAGCCATTGAGGAGTCAGCTGAGTTACTTGACCACAGCATCAGCCACTTGCTGCTTGATGATGCCCAGCCATTAGTGGATTCAGATGTTGGTTCTGAGGTTGAGGATGACAGGAACATGAGCCTAGAGAGAGGGAAGAACACATGGTAGACAAATTGGCATTCATGTTCCCCAAGCCGCAGCGTATTGCCAAGTTGTCTCCAGTGGTAATGATGAAGATGGAGGAGATGGAGATGATGATGATAATGAGGTCACTGATGCGACTTTGGTGCCAGATAGAGCAGAGGAGGAAACTGAAGGTGAGGCGGCACAACCCCAAGGAGGCCGACATCAAGAAAGAGTAGAGAGCAGCCACCCTATTCCATGACATTCTGCAGCTGTTATCTCCCAGCCCACTCCCCAAAGCTCAGATGTCTGGGGCTTTTTCAGCACATCTACAGCAGATCGCACTATTGCTATATGCAAACTGTGTCTCAGGCACATCAAACTTGGCAAAAACACCAACCATTTGGGTACCACATGCTTAACAAGGCATTTAACGTCCAACCACTCAGCCCGTTGGCAACAGCACCTAAAAGCCACACAAAAGGGGCACAAATCTGTCCCTCCTCCTCCTTACCCCCTTCAGTCTGCCCCTGCGATACTGAGTCATTACCTTTCAGCAGCCCCCACTGACACGGATGATGGTATAGCACAGGGTTTCCCAGCTCCTAGCAGCACATCTGCCAGCAGCACACCACCAGCTGTAGACTGTAGCCAGGAAATTTCTCTGCCCCATCTGCTGCAGCGGAAAAAAAATACAGTCCCTGCCACCCACATGCCCAGCATCTGAATGCAAGCTTATCAAAGCTGTTGGCTCTCCAACTTCTGCCTTTCAGCCTGGTGGATTCTGCCCCCTTCCGTGAATTCACACAATGTGCTGTACCACAATGGCAGGTTCCTAGTCGCTACTACTTTTCACGTAAAGCCGTTCCATCTCTATAACATCTCGTGGAAGGGAATGTTCTGGCATCGTTGGACAAGGTAGTCAGCCGTAAAATCCACCTTACTGCTGACACGTGGTCCAGCAAGCATGGGCAGGGACGATATATTTAGTTCACGGCACACTGGGTTACGCTGCTTGCAACTCAAAAGGATGCAGGACAGGGCTCGGTGCTGCAGTTTGTTGTGCCCCCATGTCTCCATACAGCTGGTGGTGATGATGCCAGACCTGTGAGCTCTACCCCCCTCTCCTCCAACACCTCCATGCCCTCCTCTGCAGAATTGTCCTTTGAACATCAGGTACCCCCTAAGCATTCAAAGGGCTATTCCATGAGTCAGGCTAAAAGGTGTCATGCAGTGCTTCAGCTGGTGTGTTTAGGGGACAGGAACCACACCGGGGCAGAGATCCTTACAGCTCTGCAGGGACAGGCCCAGAGGTTGTTCACACCACATCAGCTGTAGGCAGGAATGGTGGTATGCGATAATGGCTCAAACCTCCTGTCCATCCTTAGACAGGGAAAGTTGACACATATGCCATGCCTGGCACATGTCCTCAATTTGGTGGTGCAGCGTTTCCTAAGTAGGTACCCAGGGTTGCAAAATGTACTAAAGCAGGCCAGAAGAGTTTGTAGCCATTTCAGGCAGTCATACATAGCCAGTGCTCGGTTGGCTGAAATTCAGCGGGAATTCCACCTGATTTGTGACATGCCCACCAGGTGGAACTCAAATTTGGGAATGCTGCAGCAGCTATACATGCAGCAGAGGGCCATCAACGAATACCTGTGCTCAGGCCACCTTGTCTTTTTTCTCCCACGCCAATGGCTGATCATTAAGGATGCATGCACTGTATTGTCACCATTTGAGGTGGCCACAAGGATGGTGAGCAGTGACAATGCATGCATCAGTGACATAATCCCTGTTGTGTTCCTGCTGGAGCAGACTCTGCGTAGAATTATGGGCAGGGCACTGGAGGCAGAGCAGCAGGAGGAAGAGGAGGACTTCCTTTCCTCTCAAGGCCCACTTTATCCAGACACCATCATTCCTATGTCACAGAACACACAGGAGGAAGATGAGGAGGAGGATTCTGGCACTTTCATAGGCTTCGAAGAAGAGGAAAACATGCGTCAATCTGTAAGCAATGGCTTTCTAACCCCAGGACCCTTGGGAGTAGTACATGTCTGGGAGGAGGAAGTTCCAGATGATGTCATCCTGAGTGATCCCGAGGAGTCTGCTTCTCAAGCCTCGGCAAATTTGAGGCGCATGGGCAACCTCATGCTTCAAAGCCCGCAAAAGGACCCAAGAATACGTGGCACAAAGGAAAAGATGATTACTGACTGGCAACCCTCCTTGACCACCGTTATAAGGGGAAGGTCTCAGAACTCATCCCGTCCCTACAGAGAGTGTAGAAGATACAATTTCTTGAGAACAGTTAAAGAGGATTTTAGTGAATGTTTTTCCTGACTCCAGTAGGTTACAGTGTTGTGGAAAACGTAGTTTTGAGTCTTCTGTTAGTCAAGAGAGGAGCATTGGAGAAGGCGTCTGCCTAAGTGAGGCATTTCGGAATTTCTTTAGTCCTCGCCGCCCAGGGCTGTCAGCTTCCACATCCCATTGGCAGTGTCTGCATCACATGGTGGACGATTACCTTGGGGCCAAAACAGAGATGGAGAACTTTCCAGCTGATGATCCACTGACTTACTGGGTCATGAGAACGGACCACTGTCCAGAACTTGCCCAGTAGGGATGAGCTTCGTGTTCGAGTCGAACCCATGTTCGACTCGAACATCGGCTGTTCGATCGTTCGCCGAATTGCGAACGTTATGGGCCGTTCGCGCTAAATTCGTGTGGCGCGTCACGGCCCATAATTCACTGCGGCATCGCAGTGCATTGCTGGCTGATGATTGGCCAAGCATGCACTATGACCCGCATGCTTGGCCAATCACAGCGCCGTCAGTAGAGAGAGCTGTAATTGGCCAAAGCCAGGGTGGCTTTGGCCAATTATGGCTCAGGGGATTTAGTACACACCCCACACTATATAAGGCCGCCTGCACGGCGGCCCTGTGTAGTGTGTGTTCCGGTGTGCTGAGAGATAGAGAGAGAGAGAGACAGTGTCATTTGATTTGAGTTAGATAGATTAGGCAGAACAGTCAGTCAGTTAGCTGCACTTACAGTGTATTGTGTATATATATGCATCCCAGGTGTTGCATATATATATATACACTGTATTCAGTTTAGCTAGATCCGTTCCTGTTATCTTCTATCTAGACTATTTACATTTAATGCAGTGCGTCCTGCTCACAGTGTTCAGCTAGATCCGTTCCTGCTATTTACATTTAGTGCAGTGCGTCCTGCTCACAGTGTTCAGCTAGATCCGTTCCTGTTATCTTCTAGACTATTTACATTTAGTGCAGTGCGTCCTGCTCACAGTGTTCAGCTAGATCCGTTCCTGCAATTTACATTTAGTGCAGTGCGTCCTGCTCACAGTGTTCAGCTAGATCCGTTCCTGCTATTTACATTTAGTGCAGTGCGTCCTGCTCACAGTGTTCAGCTAGATCCGTTCCTGCTATTTACATTTAGTGCAGTGCGTCCTGCTCACAGTGTTCAGCTAGATCCGTTCCTGTTATCTTCTAGACTATTTACATTTAGTGCAGTGCGTCCTGCTCACAGTGTTCAGCTAGATCCGTTCCTGCAATTTACATTTAGTGCAGTGCGTCCTGCTCACAGTGTTCAGCTAGATCCGTTCCTGCTATTTACATTTAGTGCAGTGCGTCCTGCTCACAGTGTTCAGCTAGATCCGTTCCTGCTATTTACATTTAGTGCAGTGCGTCCTGCTCACAGTGTTCAGCTAGATCCGTTCCTGCTATTTACATTTAGTGCAGTGCGTCCTGCTCACAGTGTTCAGCTAGATCCGTTCCTGCTATTTACATTTAGTGCAGTGCGTCCTGCTCACAGTGTTCAGCTAGATCCGTTCCTGTTAAATTCCTACTGACCGGCAGGCTTGTCTGGTTACAGTATATAAAGCTACCTGAAGAAAATTACAGGTGTTCTATTTGATCCTATTAGTACCACGGTCAGGCAGCTAGACTATTTACATTTAGTACAGTGCGTCCTGCTCACAGTGTTCAGCTAGATCCGTTCCTGTTATCTTCCTACTGACAGGCAGGCTTGTCTGGTTACAGTATATAAAGCTACCTGAAGAAAATTACAGGTGTTCTATTTGATCCTATTAGTACCACGGTCAGGCAGCTAGACTATTTACATTTAGTACAGTGCGTCCTGCTCACAGTGTACAGCTAGATCCGTTCCTGTTATCTTCCTACTGACAGGCAGGCTTGTCTGGTTACAGTATATAAAGCTACCTGAAGAAAATTACAGGTGTTCTATTTGATCCTATTAGTACCACGGTCAGGCAGCTAGACTATTTACATTTAGTACAGTGCGTCCTGCTCACAGTGTTCAGCTAGATCCGTTCCTGTTATCTTCCTACTGACAGGCAGGCTTGTCTGGTTACAGTATATAAAGCTACTTGAAGAAAATTACAGGTGTTCTATCCCAGCTTAGTGCAGCTACAGGCCATTAGTATGTCTGGAAGGCCAAGAAGGAGAGGCAGACAGTCACAAGCCAATAAGAGAGGGCAAGCAGGCTCTGTGTCTAGTGCTGGTCGTGGAGACGGTGCATCCTCATCAGCACGTGGCCATGGGACACGCTTGGCCTTTTTTTCGGCAGCTGGCCATGTTGAGCCGCAACATGCGGAAGACTTGGTCGAGTGGATGACCAAGCCGTCCTCATCCTCCTCATCCTCTCTCACCCATGCCCAGGGTGCTTTGTCTGGCAAAGCAGCGGCCTCTTCCCTCAGCTCAATGTCATCAGTGACTCCTTCCCTAGCTCCACCATGTCCTCATGAGGATTCCCTCGAACTGTTTGACCACAGTGTTGGGTACATGCTCCAGGAGGATGCCCAGCGTTTGGAAGGCTCTGATGACGATACTGAGCTCGATGAAGGCAGTAACATGAGCGCGGACAGAGGGGGTGCCCAAGAAGGACAGCAATCTGGCAGTCATGCTCCCCCTGCTGCAGCATACTGCCAGGTTTGCTCCAGTGATGAGGAGGGAGGGGATGATGAGGTCACTGACTCAACGTGGGTGCCTGATAGGAGAGAGGAGGAGGAGGAGGAGGAGGAGGAGGAGGAGGAGGAGGAGGCGGCAGCACATCACCAACGAGGCAGGATGCCCTCCAGGGGCCAGCCTAAGGGCAGCACATTGACTGCATCACACCCCAAAGCTCCACATGTGCAGGGCGCTGCAGTCTCTGCGCGTTATTCAAAAAGTTCTTTGGTGTGGGCCTTTTTTGAGACGAGTGCATCAGATCGCACCGCTGCTATTTGCAACATATGTCTCAAGCGTATCTCGCGTGGCCAAAATATCTCCCGCTTGGGTACCACATGCTTGACCAGACATATGTTGACCTGCCATGCAGTTCGTTGGCAAGCGTATCTAAAAGACCCACACCAAAGAACAAAGAGGATCTCTCCTTGCTCCTCATCAGCTGAGATTTCCAACCCCACTAGACCTTCAGTCCTCTCTGAGACCTGCAGTGAGAGGAATGAAGGTGTAGAATTAGGTGTGTCACAGCCAAGTACTTGTGGGCAATCTGCTTTTGGTACACCGACGTCAGATTGTACCAGGCAAATTTCCCTGCCCCAGCTGCTGCACCGCCGAAAGAAGTTTGCTCCCAGCCATCCACATGCCCAGCGGTTGAATGCTAGCTTGGCAAAATTGCTAGCACTTCAACTGCTGCCTTTTCAGTTGGTAGACTCTGCCCCCTTCCGTGAGTTTGTGGAATGTGCGGTTCCTCAGTGGCAGGTACCCAAACGCCACTTTTTCTCACGGAAGGCGATTCCGGCTCTCTACCGGCATGTGGAAGGCAATGTCCATGCCTCGCTGGACAGGGCGGTCAGCGGTAAGGTGCATATTACCGCTGACTCATGGTCCAGCAGGCATGGACAGGGTTTCACGGCGCATTGGGTGACTCTGCTGGCAGCTGGGAAGGATGCAGGACAAGGTGCAGTAGTGTTGGAGGTTGTTCCGCCACCACGCCTCCAAAATGCTGATTGTGACACACCTCTCTCCTCCACCCCCTCCTCTTCTTCTTCCTCCATGGCCTCTTCCTCGGAACCAGCGGTGCTCCGTAGGCGTTCAAGGGGCTACGCAAGTACGCAGGCCAAAAGATGCCATGCGGTGCTTGAGCTGGTGTGCTTGGGGGACAGGAGCCACACTGGGGCAGAGGTTCTGTCAGCTCTGCAGGGGCAGGTTCAGAGGTGGTTGACGCCACGCCAACTTAAGGCAGGAATGGTGGTTTGCGACAATGGCACCAACCTCCTCTCTGCCCTCCGACAGGGACAAATGACCCATGTGCCCTGTTTGGCTCACGTCCTTAACTTGGTGGTGCAGCGGTTCTTGGGCAGGTACCCGGGCTTACAGGATGTCCTGAGGCAGGCCAGGAAAGTCTGTGTGCATTTCCGCCGGTCATATAATGCCAGTGCTCGGCTGACGGACCTCCAAAAGGAGTTTAACCTGCCCAAGAACCGCCTAATCTGTGACATGCCCACCAGGTGGAACTCAACGTTGGCCATGCTGCAGCGGCTGCACACGCAGCAGAGGGCCATCAATGAGTACCTGTGCGACTATGGCACCAGGACAGGGTCAGGGGAGCTTGGTTTTTTTTCCCCACGCCAGTGGGCCATGATCAGGGATGCATGCACTGTCCTGTCACCATTCGAGGAGGCCACGAGGATGGTGAGCAGTGACAGTGCATGCATCAGTGACACTGTCCCCCTTGTCCACCTGTTGGAGCACACGCTGCGTGGAATAATGGACAGGGCACTTGAGGCAGAACAGAGGCAGGAAGAGGAGGACTTCCTTAGCTCTCAAGGCCCCCTTTATCCAGACAGTGTTCCTGCGTGCCCGCCGATCACACAGGAAGAGGACGAGGAGGAAGAGGAGGAGGAGGAAGATTGTGTCAGTATGGAGGTGGAGCCTGGCACTCAGCATCAGCAGCAGTCTTTAAGGGATCAGTCCCAAGAAACACATGGACTTGTACGTGGCTGGGAGGAGGTGGCTGCGGACCATGTCGTTCTTAGTGACCCAGAGGACTCCGGACCGAATGCCTCAGCAAACCTACGCTGCATGGCCTCCCTGATCCTGCAAAGCCTGCGTAAGGATCCTCGTATTCGTGGTATCAAGGAGAAGGACCAATACTGGCTGGCAACCCTCCTTGATCCACGTTACAAGGGTAAGGTTGCGGACCTTATCTTGCCATCGCAGAGGGAGCAGAGGATGAAACATCTTCGGGAGGCCTTGCAGAAAGGTCTGTGCAACGCGTTCCCAGAGACTGGGAGGTTACAAACTCCTGTTTCTGGACAACGTGTTGCTGAGGCTTCGGTCAGTCAAAGAAGGAGCGGTGGAGAAGGTGGCCGTCTGACCGATGCGTTCAGACAATTTTTTGGTCCGCAGCCCCAAGGTATGATCGGTTCCAGCAACCATCGCCAGCGTCTGTTTTACATGGTGCAGGAATACCTAGGGGCAAGATCAGACTTGGACACCTTTCCCACCGAAAATCCTCTGGGTTACTGGGTCTTGAGGATGGATCACTGGCCAGAGCTTGCACAGTATGCAATTGAGCTACTGGCCTGTCCTGCATCCAGCGTTCTTTCGGAACGCACATTCAGTGCTGCTGGAGGCGTGGTAACCGATCACAGGGTGCGTCTGTCCACCGACTCGGTCGATCGGCTGACCTTCATAAAAATGAATGAGTCTTGGATCACCACCAGCTACCAAGCACCTGATGCTGATGTAACCGAATAATTTTTTTTGAAATCTCAGATCCCTTCAAAGACTGCCTATGCTGATGCTGAGTGACTATCCCTGAGTAATTATCCTCTTCCTCCTCAATCATCACGCTGATAGCTTGTAAGAACATTTTTGGTTCTGGGCGCCACCACCAGTGCCTAAGGCACAATTTTTCAGCCCCTGTTTAACAGGGGCGTGTAATTACAATTTTTGATGTAATACTTTGCAGCAGGGCTCGTTCCTGCATTCCAACTAGAGTGTCTGTGAGGGGTTGCAGTGTTGTGGCACCAGCACCAGTGCCTAGGGCCCAATTTTTCTGCCCCTGTCTAACAGGGGCGTGTAATTACAATTTTTGATGCAATACTTTGCAGCAGGGCTCGTTCCTGCGTTCCAACTAGAGTGTCTGTGAGGGGTTGCAGTGTTGTGGCACCAGCACCAGTGCCTAAGGCCCAATTTTTCTGCCCCTGTCTAACAGGGGCGTGTAATTACAATTTTTGAAGCAATAATTTGCAGCAGGGCTCGTTCCTGCGTTCCAACTAGAGTGTCTGTGAGGGGTTGCAGTGTTGTGGCACCAGCACCAGTGCCTAAGGCCTAATTTTTCAGCTCCTGTTCAACAGGGGCATGTAATTACAATTCTTGATCTAATATTTCACAGCAGGGCCCTGTGAGGGCTTACAGTGTTGTGGCCACAGCAACACCTAAGGCCCAAATTTCTGCTGAGTATATAGGGCAGGACCCTACTTTCAAACATCTAACTTACAAACGACTCCTACTTGCAAACGGAAGGAGACAACAGGAAGTGAGATGAAATCTACCCCTAGGAAGGGAAATTCTCTCCTGTAAGAGTTAATATGGGAAAACAATTTCTCCTTTCCACTGATGCTTTCCAATCCTTGTTCCACAAAAAAACCCAAATTTTCAAAAAACATTTTTCATTGGGACAAAAAAGTGAGGTGAAATCTTCTGAAGAGGAGGAAAGACAGCAAAACAAATGTCACAGGGGTGATAACCCTTCCCTATGTTTTCCAAAAAGCTTAGAAAAGATTTTTTGGCTGGAGCTAAACACGTTAAAAATGTTCAAAATTACAAACAGATTCTACTTAACAACAAACCTACAGTCCCTGTCTTGTTTGCACCGCCTGTATACTGCTGTTCAGAGTATATAGGGCCTGGTGGCCCCACACCTTTCCTTATTTTAATTTGGGTGCGGGGTTCCCCTTAATATCCATACAAGACCCAAAGGGCCTGGTAATGGACTGGGGGGTACCCATGCCGTTTGTCTCACTGATTTTCATCCATATTGCCATGACCCGACATGACATTAAACCCGCAAGCAGTTTTAAATGAGATTTTTTCCTTTAAAAATGACATTTGGTGCAGGGACTGTTCTAAACATGGGAAACACGCGTCACTTTACAGGCATACTATAGACACCCCCCAGGTACGATATTTAAAGGAATATTTCACTTTTTTTTTTTTACTTTAAGCATCATTAAAATCACTGCTCCCGAAAAAACGGCCGTTTTTAAAAGTTTTTTTTGCATTGATACATGTCCCCTGGGGTAGGACCCGGGTCCCCAAACCCTTTTTAGGACAATACCATGCAAATTAGCCTTTAAAATGAGCACTTTTGATTTCGAACGTTCGAGTCCCATAGACGTCAATGGGGTTCTAACGTTCGTGCGAACTTTCGGTCCGATCGCGGGTTCTGGTGCGAACCGAACCGGGGGGTGTTCGGCTCATCCCTATTGCCCAGTATGCTATTGAGTTGTTGCTTTCAGAACAGCATTCAGTGCTGCAGGAGGTTTTGTTATTGATCATAGAACGCGTCTGTCCATAGACTCCGTGGACCGTTTGACTTTCATAAAAATGAATCAGTCCTGGATTACCAGCTATGAAGCCCCTGATGCCGATGTCACTGATTAAGTCTTTTTGGGAAGTGGAATCTCTGCAGGACTTTGAGGCTGCCTAGCTTTGAGGGTGTTCAATCATTTCATCTGGAAGAATGTTTGTGGTATAGGTTTCATGGGCACAATTACAACCCAAAGAGTAATTTTTCTGCACCTGTTTGACAGGTGCATATCATTGCAATTCCTTACAGCAATGCCAATTCTAGCTTTCATCAAGAGTACATCTATAGGGTTACGGTGGGAAAGTGTCACCAACACCCAAAGACCAATTTTTCTGCACCTGTTTGACAGGTGCATATGATTGCAATTTTTTACAGCAAGGCCAATTCTGGCTTTCATCAAGAGGAGCTCTATAGGGTTACGGTGGGAAGGCATCCCCTTTTTTTTATTGATACATGTCCCCCGAGGGCAGGACCCGCACCCCTATAACCATTGTATGCCTAATTACTTGCATTTAAGCCTTCAAAATGGGCACTTTTGATATTTGACGTTTAGGTCCCAATGATTTTAAAGGGGTGTATGTTATTCAGGTCCGAATTTTCACGGTGTTCGAAAGTTCTGGTGCGAACCGAACAGGGGTCCGTTCTGCCCATCGCTAATAGTGGGTGCAAAGATGGTGAAAGTCATTGGGTGCCAGATACTTCATGGATGTTAAAGAGGTTTTATTTCTTTTGACAGTCCTTTTTATATATTTTGGGGGGGAAGAGGGTTAGGGCCAGGATGCCCTTACATAGTTGCAAACTCGATTGGCAGACTCCTAGACTTCAATAGAAGGACAGCTGCACAGGGAAAGGCCTCAGCAAGGCGCCACTTCTACACGTGCAAGATTGTTGTCTATTATGATAACAGTCCTTACTCATACATAACAGCTCTTTCAGCTCCACTACAACTGCACCTTGTAGTTCTTCAATACTGAGCTCCTGGTCTCTCGCTAGACTCTCTGATTCACTAACGCTGAATCCCGTGAGCTCCTCAAGGCTTTTGCAGTGGTATCTCCCTCAAGCGTCACCCACGCTTCCCTGCTGGGTCCCTAGCTTGGCACTACGGATACCTTCAAGCTTTACCCCTGCTGACCGGCTCAGTCCCTAGCTTGACACACAAGGTGCTCTGCAAGCATCACCTCCGCTGGTTGGGTCCCTGGCTTGATCACAGCCTGAAGTTTCCCAATTCTCCACTGTGCCCTTTCAGTGAGAATGTGATTTCGGTACTTTCTCCAGTTACTCACTGTGGTCCCTGGTAAAGGTGACTGGTTCCTTCGTGGTGACAGCTTCCCTTCTACCTCCGACCACTGACAGGTTCTCCGGCCGACAGCACTGTCACTTTTGGTTGGACTGCAAGCGGCAGTCCCAACCCTGCGCTGCCCTCTTACTTCTGGATAGGCCCTCACGCAGCCTGGCAGCTAGATGCCCCTGGGATAGGCCCAATCTCTGGCCTAGCAGCCTGGGGCAGATGACACACGTCCACCCAGACAGCCCTCCAGGTGTCACAGAACACCCATTACCTGACCTCACCCAAATATATAGGCTCTCCCAGCAGGCCAAGGGATTAAAGAAAACCCCTGCCCATTGGCTGGGACACCCACATACCTATAACCTGACCTTAGGTTGCCCTTCTTGTATCTAGTACCACCAAGTACCCGGCCACCTAGTGGTAGAAGAGAAAAGTGCAACAAGGCCAAGCTTAGGGAGAAATCAATAGATTCCTATCAATCGACCAAGATAACTACTCTTGGCAAGTAAATTTGTAAGGAGCTTCCTGACTAAACTCAAGGGTGCTACATCCTCCCTCTGCCCAAGAAACTATGTCTTGGAGTTTGCAGAAAAATAATTTGAGCTCCCAAGCCTGAGAGCGAATGTCCTGGCAAAAACTGGGATAGGTGGGGAAACAGGGAAAGGGTTAACAGTATAACAGTAGAAAAACATATATGTGGCATGCCACATGAATAAACATTGGTATCACAAGAAACAGTGAGTCACATATGACATTCAAGTATAAAAAATAGTTATGTACATTTTAAGGCAAGTAAGCAATAATGCTATCACCTACCTATCTATCTATCTATCTATCTATCTATCTATCTATCTATCTATCTATCTATCTATCTATCTATCTATCTATCTATCTATCTATCTATCTATCTATCTATCTATCTATCTATCTATCTATCTATCTATCTATCTATCTATCTATCTAATATATACAGTCGTAGCAAATATATATAGGGTTAGTGTTGTTATCCAGATAGATCCCTGTCTCTCCTTAGCCAAGGAAGATGCACTGACACAGCAGCAACTGAAAGAGAGAAATCAGAACAATGCAAATTGCATACTATTCTATAAAAACTTGGTGCGATATGTACACAGTGATTTGACTGCTCCTTAGCCGAAGGAGCGCAATGTGATACACTGAGGCTCAGTCTGAGTGCTGACACTCTGCAGAGCAGACCTCTATCTAGCAGCTCCGTGAAGAGCTCGGCCTGTGGCCACCCCTTCCTCGGCTCTCCCCCCCTCCTCTAACCCACATCCCCTACTTCCTATCCCCCTACCGACCTACTCCAGACGCCGTTCTTAGTCGGCCAGCCGCTCAGGACACTCCGCGGCTCCGGCCCAGCCCCCCCCCCCCCCGCATTACCACGCCAGTCCCTCTCCCATCTGACTCTCCGGCGGCCACCTTCAGCAGCCGGTCGGCCGCTCAGGACACTCCGCGGCTCCGGCCGCCCTCGGCTGGCTAGCCCGCAGCTCTCCACTTCTCCCCCCTGCAGCATTCAGCCGGTCCCCCCTCTATCCATCCGGACGCCGCCTAGTCAGCTGGCCGGCCGCCCGGGACTCTTCGCGGCTCCTGGTCGGCAGATTACAGCACTTACCGTCCCCTCTACTGACCAACCGCTCCGGCGGGTCCGCACCCCTCTTCCAACTGATCATCTCCACCGGACGGTGTGGGCAACAACGTTAGGACAGCCCGCGGCTCGGGCCTAGCCGGCGGCCATCTTGGTACTCCCTCTGCCGGCCAGCCACGGCTTAGCCCCAGCCGGCGGCCATATTGGCACACCCAGGAAAACGGTGCAGCATCCTAGGACTTCCTCCTGAGGCCATCAGCCCCCAGCCATCACCGCCCGATTGGACCCACTACCCCCTAGTCATCTATCCAGCCATACCCCCCCTCCCCCCTCTGTGGCCTCCACCGCAGCCGCGGTCTCAATCACCACGTTCTAGCCACTAGAGTCGGTGGGACGGACCACGGCTGCAGCCTAGCCCAGCCAGCTTGCCACCACAACCCCTCACTGTTGTCCAACAGAGCCCCGTGCCCTCTGCACCGAGAATCGCCCCTCCTGCTACTGGACCTCACTGCGGGGGCACTAGAGATTCACCGGGGGCCAGTCTACCTCAAATCGCCTGAGACGCAGCCACCGCACCACCCACCGCACCAGCTCCCCCTCCTTCACCTTCGGGACCTTCAGCACAGGTAAGCCACCGGGGGCACTCGAGAAGTTGATCCAGGGGCCCTTGTCCGATCGCCCCTCGGGGGGGTCAGGAAGGAATTTTTTCCTCGACTGCACCATTGGCCTACGCAGCCAGGGGTTTTTTTTGCCTTCCTCTGGATCAACGAGAGGGAGGTAGGCAGCCTCCTCCCTCCAGTACTTCCGCTCCAACACTCAGCCGTCACTCTCACCACTCCAGAGCAGTGGTCAGCCATCCGATCCCTCCATCCCCCTGCAAGGCTAGCATCGCCACACCAGTGCCTTCGTCATACAAATTTCTTTTCTAGCAACGCCGCCTTCCGCATCATGTGCAACTTCAAGTACACACCAGATACCCTCCACAGGCTAAGATACACGGCCGCAACTTTACCGACCACCACGCAAAAAAGACTAAAAAAAGAACAATTACTAAGGACCAACCCACAATCAACCATCAAAGGCAGGGAGACACCGATCCAACCACAACAACTAGCATGTGCCCTGATCAACACCAGATCTGCAGTCAAGCACAGGCTGGAAATCCGCGAGTTCATCACCGAAAACAACATAGACTGCCTCTTCATTACAGAAAGCTGGCTAACTTCCGACTGCAACACCATCCTAACTGAATTGGTGCCCAAGAACTACAGTATCCTATCTGAGCATAGAATAGGAAAAAAAGGAGGAGGTCTAGCAGTGATTTTCAAATCGCACCTGGGGCTCACCAAACCAAACTTACAGAACTCAGTGCCTTTCATGGAAACACTCTCACTGCACCTTCAAACAACACCTCAAGACACCATTCACATACTACTATGCTACAGACCACCTGGACCAAAGACCAATCTCCTCACACCGCTCACTGAATTCTTCTCAATGCACACCTTGAAAACCAAAAACCTTCTGGTACTTGGGGATTTCAATCTATGGGCAAACTCCGCCCAAGACCCTATGGCAACCGCCTGCGTTAACCAAATGGAAGAACTTGGCCTGCAACAACTGATAAATGCTCCTACGCATGGTTCAGGACACACTTTAGATCTCATCTTCAAACAGAATATGGACATCGAAGTATTGAACATCACCCCACTACCATGGACGGACCACCATGCTATCAAATTTAAAATCACCACCAACACCACTCTCCAAAAACAGAAACGGGCAATAGCAACACACTGGAATAGATCTCAGAAGAAACTACACTCTGAACTCTTCAAAACTACATTGTCGAGCAAAATTCTTCTGCTAAACCCAAACCTCTCAACGGAACAAACACTCAACTCCCTAAACAATGCTTTACTACAAACAGCAGACTCCGTGGCGCCAAAACGCAGAACACCCGTCCGCACAAAAAACTCGAGTTGGTTTAATGGCACTCTCACCCTACTCAAGCAAGAACGCAGAAGAGCTGAGAGAACTTGGAGAAGAAACCCCACCAAGGAAAACCATGCTAACTACAAAGCACTCACGGTGAAATACCACAAGGCAATCTTCAAAGCCAAAAAAGAACATATTGCAGACACCATCTCATCCGCCTTAAACCGCCCACGGGAACTTTTCAAAATAGTTGCTCAATCAATGAACCCGGCCTGCCTAGAGCCCCCTGCAAACGATACTCAAGAATTCTGCAATGAGTTATCAGATTTCTTCATCAACAAAATCGACAACATTCGGAAAGCAATTCATCAGAAAATAACAACCAACCTCACCCAACCGATGCAAAAAGAGGATATCGACACGAACATCACTCAACCACCAAAGTTTTCTTTGTCCCCAATCACCACGGACACGACTAAAAACATCATCAGAAGCCTTCGCGACAGCACATCACCGAACGACATCATCCCCACCAAATTGTTCAAAGCATGTTCCGACATCCTGGCCCCCACCCTAACACATCTCATAAATCAATCATTCAAAGAAGGGACCGTGCCAACCTCCCTCAAGCAAGGCATCGTCAAACCCCTGCTAAAGAAACCTAATCTCGACCCTAAAGACCCTAACTGCCGCAGACCAATAACAAGCCTCAACACCATCTCCAAGATTATAGAGAAAGCAGTAGTACAGCAGCTACAACACCACCTGGAGACACACCACATCCTGGACCCTCTGCAATCAGGCTTCCGCCCAGGCCATGGCACAGAAACAGCACTTCTCAAAATATGGGACGACGCCCTTGAAGCAGCAGATGACGGGGAACCGAGTCTCCTGGTACTGTTAGACCTCAGCGCAGCATTCGATACAGTGGACCACAATACTTTACTTGTCCGCCTCGCAGAAGTTGCAGGAGCCTCAGATTCTGCCCTAAAATGGTTTACATCCTTCTTAGAGAATCGCTCTCAGACAGTGAAACTGGGAACATTCACCTCGGAATCTCGGGCAGTCTCCTGTGGAGTCCCTCAGGGCTCACCCTTGTCACCAGTGCTATTTAACATCTACATCCGCCCGCTTCTCAATATCATCAGGAAAACGGACCTCTGCTTCCACTCATATGCAGACGACACCCAACTCTACTTTCGCATTAATGGACAGAAAGATCATCATCAGCAACTACAGAAATGCCTCACTTTAATCAATGACTGGATGACCGCTAGCTCCCTCAAACTGAACGAATCAAAAACAGAACTTCTTCTCCTGCAAGCCAACAAAAATTCCAAAATTGAGACTCCGTGGACACCACCCTCCATCCTCGGACAGACCATCTCCCCCAGCACCAAAGTCAAGAGTCTCTGAGTCATCTTTGACTCAGGAATGACAATGGATGCACAAATAGGATCGGTGGTGAGCGGATCTCACCACCTCCTCCGCCTGCTTCGCAGACTCATCCCCTTCATCCCAGAAGAGGACAAAGCGGCAGTTGTGGGAACGATCATCAATTCCCGACTCGACTACGCAAATTCCCTCTACGTAGGTCTACCCCAATACCAGCTTGCGCGCTTGCAACTCATGCAGAACACGGCGGCAAGGCTGTTAACAGGGAAAAAGCCCTGGGAATCCATCTCCCCATCCCTAAAAAGCCTACATTGGCTAACGGTGAAGAATCGGATCACATTCAAGACCCTCTGCCTCACCCATAAATGCATACAAGGAAACGCTCCGCAATATCTCCGGGAAAAAATAAAACACTACACACCGAATCGCAGTCTTCGATCAGCTAACCAAAACCTCCTCCTCATTCCCAAATACCGCTACAAAGCAAAGGGAGAACGTAGATTTGCAGTCCAAGGACCTCGACTATGGAATGCTCTCCCAACCAACCTCCGCATGGAAGAAAACCACCAGGCCTTCAGGAAAAAACTAAAGACCTTCCTTTTCTAGAAGCTGGCTACAGAGAATACATCTAGCGCCTTGAGGCGATTCAGTTCGCAATTTGTAGCGCTTTACAAATTATTCATTCATTCATTCGAAGGCAGTATGAAAATGTAAAACCATGTCTACATTATTTACATTTTTGAAAGCAGGCCCCATTCTCTGTAAGAATGCCACCCACTTCCGTAATCGGTAAAGAACTATAAACTTCAGTAATACTCTAATCCAAAACAGTCCTGACGGATATGACGGATAAGCCTTACGGCCTTTTATTTAACAAATATGTAACTTAAAAAATAACATTTAAAATAACTTTTTTATACCTTGGTGGTCTTTGAGGGCAACGACACACAACTTGGTCGCTGCGACAAACTTCTTTAAAACTTAGGCCTCCAGTAGCAAGACACCTACTCGGAGACGATACTCGTCATCCGCAGTGACCTACATTTTACCCCTTCCTGGTTAAACTCCTTGTTAACCGGAAGGTACCCGAGAACCCCATACCACAGATGGGTCACAACCATTTTCTATTCCAGCCTTTTTCTCTTGCTCCAAAGACCCACCACTTCCAGGCTGTCATGATAGCCTCACTGTAATACTGACAAACGTCGGGAGGGTGGGTGGGAAGTTTCTCTCTTCCTTGCTCCTGACTGACTCCACACTCCTTACTCCTCCCCACAAAACTTCCCCAGGACCCCTCCCAGCCCTTAACCACCCCCCTTTCCTTAAAGGGGGCACCATTTCCTATACTACCCCTGCCTGTCCTAACTGTCCACCTATGTCATGCCATCCCTCCGCCCATTCCTTTCTCTTCTTTAAGGCTGGCCATACACTATTCAATTTTCCTGTTCAACTTTCCTTTAGATTTACCAAAACCATATAATATGAGGTGAAACCTAAACCCTTTCAATGTGTATGCAATCAGGCAGGCCCTTCTACTACATAGTTGAAGGTAAATCTAAAGAAAATTGAATAAGAAAATTGTATGGTGTATGGCCAGCTTTACTCCAGGACTCCCTTGACGTGTGAAGGACAGATAACCTCCCGTTTTCCCCAACCTGCTAGACCATAACCTCCAAACCCCCCAATTACCTGAAAAATGACGTGACAAGGTTTATGGAGTAAAATGGCCTTACAGCCTTTTATTTAACAAATATGTAACAAATAAATAACATTTAAAATAACCATCAGCCAAACTTTTCTATACCTTGGTGGTTTTTGAGGGCAACGACGCACAACTTGGTCACTGTGACAAACTTCTTTAAAACTTAGGCCTCCAGTCGCAAGACACTGACTTGGAGACAATACTCGCCATCTGCAGTTCCTCCAAAGACCCACCACTGCCACAGCACGTAAGGAGTAAAACCTTACCCTTGCATGCCCCTTCACAATTCTCTCTGGATTCCTTCCTGCAACCCCAGGGCCCGCAGATCGATTCCTACAGCATGGAGCTGCACCCCATCACTCGGAAGATACCACCAGGTATCTACTTCCAACTCCCTATGCTGTATAGTGAAGCCCCCATTGCGATTCACAAATCTTCCCACCTCTTTATTTATTTTGACGTGGGCCTTGTCAACCTTTTTAACCGACCAAGCCCGCCGCCAAAACGTCCTGCTCACCACGTCGAACCACACTATCATCATCCCAGGGAAGGCCGTGCGTAAACGCAAGAAATCAAATTTCACATTGTGTATAAGTCTGCGCATATGCCTGGTTCCCACATCTTTACCCCCCACATGCAGCACCAAAATATCCGGAGCCCTACAAGATGGGAGAACCTGTGTACCTCTGGAATCACCCTGCTCCACAGCATGCCTGGCACCCCAATCCACTAGACCTGAGCTTCCTGTCTGGGGATACCCAGCTGCCTACCGTTGGGCCATGCATCTGCTTATCTGGCCCCCCAGAACACATAAGAATCACCCAAAATCCACACTAGGCTGACCTCTCCACCTGAAAACAAGAAAATAACAACACATAACAGTTCTATCCCCCCACTCTTCATACAGAGAAACAGACAACAGAAAAACCCATGCGAGACCTTAATCACACAGCAAATGTGGGCGAATGTAGAGCTTAAACCTGTCAGAATCCCACCGGCCAATGCACTTAACTTCTTCGTCATTCAGGCCCGCCTGGGCAGCCTCTGTGGCCGCCCCTATGCAAAAGAAGTGGGAAGCGTAACCCTTGAGGTCATAACCTGCCGCCGTTAAACACCTACGGAATACAGCTATGAACTGAAACCTGGATAGGGCCAGCCCATCGCTATACATCATAAATGAACCCTCTAACTCGGACGTATGGAAAGGAAGGATTCCACTACCCTTACTGGACATATGGTCGACTCCGGAATGCAAAACACAACGATTTGCAAGCCCTTACCGCCCTGGTCGGTTTGGACCGTCATACCCATAGGCTGACTGAGTCCCTTGAACAATCCACCTCCTGTACCAGCAGGCCTCCTTGTGACTGTTTGGAAGAGCTGACCAGCTTACTGACCCTCAACACCCCAAAGAAGGCAAGTGCAAAGGCTGCTCGGAATAAGGAACATTCGTAGTCCGAGCTACAAATGGAACTCAAGTGTATAAACAAATCATGCAACATGAAAAATTAAATCAGACACCGACCGTCCCTGCTCTTATGAGCTCTCCTGTACCCCTTAACCACCAGTTTGACCCAAAATTCCTTTGTATAGTCCCGGCAAGCCTATAGCTTAAAAAGGAAGGCCAAACCTGCCAACTTACGATCAATAGCGGATGCCGAGATCCCCTTCTCCAGTCCCATATTAAGGAAATAAAGGACTGCATGGTTCACCTCTCGACCATCGAGGGCAATCCCCAACCTGTGCAAGAATGCTAACCATTCCCGCCAAACCATAGACTAGGCAGTCCATGTAGCCGTACTCACTGAGCGTTGAATGCACTGTGCTGCATTTCCAAAGCAATGACCCTGTGTTGCTCCACTTCTTTTTTTTTTTCAACTTAAATGTTTATTAATTTGTAAGTGAGTACAGAGTACAATTTATGCATTGTACGTTGTGCAACGACGTTGCGGAACATGTATAAAGACATTAGGAACTAATTAACAACCAACAGTGTACATGTAATTCCATATAAGGAGGTAAAGGTACGTTTAATTGGATCCTTCCCCTAATGCGGCACCCCAATTGGGAGCTCTTTTGTGCTACGAGAGGAGAGAGGGCCCACTGTGTAGGTTTTTAACATAGGTAATAGGTAGCTTTGTCTAAATTGTGCTATAAACTTGTTGTAACAACATAACTAGTGTGATTGAAACAAACTGCTCGGTCAAGAAAGGTGAAGGATGCGATATAATTGCTAAGTAACGGTAGCAGTGTTAGACCAATCTGTCCAGGGTTGCCATTCAGTACAGGATTTTGAGGCCTGTCCATTGCTGGCAGCCGCCATTGTCTCATAACTGTAATGTAAGGCTACCAGGTCTATTGTCTGTGCGATAGTCGGGGAGTTGTCAGACTTCCATTGTCTTGTGATATTGAGTCTGGATGCCAAGAGTACGTGGGTCGTTGTGTGCCTAAGGGGATATGGGATGTTTTCTATAGTTAAATTTAACAGTGTCAGTTCAGGTGAGGGTGAAATTGTGAGATTGGTGATGGTTGAGATAAGTGTAAAGGTTTCAATCCAGTATTTCTGGATGAGGGGACAAGTCCAAAAGATATGGAAAAGGTCCCCTTTGGCGGATTTACATCTCCAACATGAATTGGGGTATTGGGGGTTGAAGGATGCCAGCTTAGTCGGAGTCAGGTACCATCGCATGGAGATTTTCTGAGCGAGTTCCCAAAGGGCCGAGCATTTGGTGGCTTTGTATATGGTCTTAAGAGCGTATTTCCATTGTGTTTCAGTGTAAGTGTGCGCAAGATCTTTTCCCATGAATGATGTGGGGACATCTTGATGAAGGTGTCCTTCTTATGGAGAAGGTTATAGAAGTAGGTTATGCCTTAAGTTTTGGGGTCAGGATTTGTAAGGTAAACCCATGTCTTTGGGGGAATGTTGTACAGGGGGAGGGGTAGCTTGTCTATGCAGTGCTGAATGCGCAAAAACGTAAAGTGTTCTGAAGATGGTAGATGGTATTCCTCCTGTAATTGGGGGAAGGATTTGAGTTGGTTGTTGTGTAGTAGGTGCTGAATGGAGTGAATCCCTTTAAGTGTCCAGCGGGATAGCGCTAGATCTGGAGTCAAGTAATGAAGGGACTCTAAAGGAATGTGAAAGAGCATTACGGATGAAGTATATTCAGAGAGGGTAATCATTTGTTTCCATGCATGGACTGAGGCCTTCATGGTCCTGGAGATTGAGGGGGGGATGAAGGATCCTAGAGGGGTGCTCATTAGCCAATGTTTGAGATTAGGGCGTATGAGGGAGAGCTTCTCTATTTGGGCCCAGAGTGATTTCGGTAGAGGTTGGAACCAATCGGGTAGTTGAGCGAGTATGGCTGCTAAATAATAGTCCTTAAAGTCTATGGAGCCCGAACCTCCCACCTGTTTATGTTTAATTAGTTTTAGGTGGGCACATCTGGGTTTTTCGCCTTTCCATAGAAATTTGTTAAATATTGTTTGGAGGGATCTGAAAAATGAGGAGGGTATGGGAATGAGAAGAGTTCTAAAGAAGTATAGTATTTGGGGGAGACATGTCATTTTAAAGGCCGCAAGTCTTCCGGACCAAGAGAGTTCATCTTTTGCTATGTGGTGTGAGTCAGTTTGGATTTTATGTAGGAGTGGTAAGAAGTTGAGGGAATAGAGATTTTTAACTGATCTATGCAGTTGGATCCCCAGGTATGAAATGCTTGTCTCTGCCCACGCAAAGTTGTATTGTAGTTGAAGTAGATTTTTTGTTGTGGAGTCTAGTTTTATGTCCAGTATGAATGATTTGGTCCTGTTTACCTTATAGTACGAAACTTTACTGAACCAGTTTAATATGGTTTGTACTTCTGCCAGGGATGATGTTGGGTTAGTAATGCTTAGTATTACATCGTCCACGAAGAGACTAATTTTGTGGGAAACGTTGCCAATCTGTAAGCCCGATATAGTGGGATTGGATCGGATGTGTTCCGCTAGAGGCTCCATGAGCAAATTGAAGATAAGCGGGGACAATGGGCAGCCTTGGTGCTTGCCGTTAGTAATGGAAATGGTTTTGAGAGCATGTCTCCTGAGAACACTTGGGCCGAAGGGGCAGAGCAGAGTGCCATAATGGCTCTGAGAATGTGGTCCCGAAATCCAAATTTCTGGAGTACCATTTTGAGGTATGACCAGTGTACCCTGTCGAACGCCTTCTCTGCATCTAAGGATAGGAGCAGAGAAGGCGTTCCATTGGATTCAGCATGGTGGATCAAGTTGATCATTCTTCGGGTAGCGTCCAGTGCTTGTCTGTCCCTAGTGAACCCTGTCTGATCACTATATATATGGGTGGGCATGATGTCTAGCAATCGCTCAAAATTTTGCATAAATTTTGAGATCAAGGTTAAGTAGGGATATAGGGCGGAAATTTTGACAGGCGTTCCGTTCCTTCCCTGGCTTCGGTAACGTTATTATCAGTGCATTAAGGTATTCATTATGGAATTTAGAAGAGGAGGCAGCGTTATTGAAGACTTCTGTGATATGCGGGATCAGGTGTGCTGAGAACTGTTTATAGTATTCACCTGTTAGACCGTCCGGTCCCGGAGCTTTCCTGTTGGGGAGAGAGTTTATTGATACTTTAATTTCCTGTTCTGTAAATGGGGCATTGAGGGTTTCTAGTTGGTCCCAAGTCAGGGATGGTAGGTGAATGGATTGGAGAAATTGGTTAATGTCGTCCGGGGAGGGTTGTGGAGTTTGGGGGTCTTGGTTCAGATTGTATAGGTCCCTGTAGTAGTCGCTAAATGCGTTGACTATGTCTTGTGGGTCTTTCAGGGGGAGTTTTGTGTGGGGGGGAATTAGTTGGAGTATCTTGGTTTTTGATTGTCTGCCTTTGAGACGTTGTGCTAATCTCTTCCCTGCCTTATTAGAAGTGGAGTAAGTAGTGGCTTCTAGTTTGCGTTGGAGAAGATCAAAAGAGTGGAGGAGCAAGGTTTTCAGTTCTTGTCTGAGGGACAGTAATTTGTCAGTCTGAGGGGTCTGAGGGTTGGCTTTATGTTGCTGTTCTAGGGTTGTTATTTGGGACGTTAGCTCATCTAAACACTGCGTCCTCCTCTTTTTGTGAAGAGAACTTAGTTTTATCAGTAGACCTCTTATATAAGCTTTATATGTGCTCCATACCATGCCAGGATCAGACACTGAGCCTTTGTTTAGCGTGAAGAATTCTGCGAGATGGTCAGGGATCTCTGATGAGTAATTTTCGTGTTGTAGTACATAATTATTAGCACGCCAGAGATATGTATTACGCTGTAACTTAGAGTCTTCTATCATAACTGAAATTGGAGCGTGGTCTGACCATGTCGCGGTATGTATCACAGATTTACTGATTTTTTATAGCAGCCATTTGTCCGTTAAGAACAAATCAATTCTCGAGTAAGAATTGTGCTTTGGGGAGTAGTAGGTGAAGCCTCTTTCAGATCCATGATGACATCGCCAAACATCGAATAAATCATGTGTAGAGAAAATTTTTTTTCAGTGGCGAGTCCCGCCTCTTCGTGGTTGATGAGGAATCCATGTTGGTGTCGGGGACTAGGTTAAGGTCTCCACAAAGCAGTAAATGACCTTTCTGTATTGGTTTGGCAATGCGTAACACTTTGCGTAAAAAATTTCAGTTGGTGGGAATTCGGGGCATAGACATTAATAAGAGTATACTGTACTCTATTGATGGTACATGTTAGAATTATACATCATCCTGCAGGGTCCAGTAGCACATTAGATGTGTGGAAATCCACAGTGTCCTTGATTGCTACCATGACTTCTTTGGATTTAGTAGAGTGGGTGGCGTGGAAGATGTGTGGAAACTGGCGGTTGGTGCATAGGGAGATATCTGATGGTATTAGGTGGGTCTCTTGAACACAGAGAATTTCACTCTGGAGAGCCTTGGTGGTTTACCATAGTGAGTGTCTTTTAGCCGGGTGGTTCAACCCATTGGTATTAAGTGAGAGTATAGTGAGCGGCATCTTGTGGGTGTAGGGTTGGAAAGATGTGTGTGGCAACACTTAAGGTTTGTTGCTGCTGTCTAGGTTGGAGGTGCTTGGAGATGAGAAGAGAAGAAAGTGAGCGGAAGTCCGAGGGTCCGTCAGCAGAGTGGTTTAGAGAGCTGCGAATAGAGCAAAATGTCAATCACAGAAGATAATGGAGACTTGATAAACACACCATTGGTAAAATAGGTTTTGTGATTCTGTATAAAAGATTGTAGAGGTGATGCAAAGCACCTTTTCAGCCTCTAGGTGGGGGTAAAAGCAGTCAGTAACGAGGGAAGCTGTAAACTCAAGAAAATCAATTCGTCAGAGCTCAGGGAACTGAGACGATGTAGTTAGGCCCAACTTGGCTGCAGTAGTGGGAGCCAGTTATCTGTGGATGCGGTCCAGGCTCTTGCATGATGAGGGTGGTCCTCTAAATGACTGGGGTGTCTTAGGGGGTTCCAGTAGTATTCCCCATTCATGGAGGAGATTCATTCCCTTAAGATCACTTACGGTGTGGGATTGACCACCTCTCATGATTAGGAGAGTCGCTGAGAAACGCCATTTGTAAGGTATGGTTTTGGAGACCTTTGGTGACTGGGTTCAGCTGGCGTCTCAGCTGGAGCGTGTGCTTGGAAAGGTCTGGGAAGAACTGTACCCCTGAGTACGGAGCGGGCAGTGGCAACTTGGATTTGACCCTCAACATGAGTTTCTCTTTGATATAGTAGAAATGAACTCTCATTAGTACATCCCTGGGAATTAAGGCTGCCAGGTGAGAGGGTTTGGCAATTCTGTGTATTCTGTCTATTATTACGTCGGGGGGACGCTTCTGGAATAATGATATGCATCAACTCTTTCAGGTACCTTGGTAGGTCCGCAGGCAATATGGATTCAGGGATACCTCATAGTTTAACGTTGTTCCTGTGGGACCTATCTTCTAAATCGGCCAGCTTGGCGCGCATCCATGCTTGTTCTTCTCTCACATCATCATAGACCTCTATAACCTCATTTAGTGTGGAGGTGCATTCATTCATTCCTTTTTCAATACATGTCACTCTGTCATCAAGTGAGTGTATATCTGAGAATATTATTGTAAATAGGGATGAGAGGTCAGTCATGAGGGATGTCTGTAGTGATAACAGCATGTGCTTTAGTGTTGTATCGATGACTGGTTGCCCTGAGGTGGGGAAGGATGCCATTGAAGAATGTAAGGCCTGGTTGGAGAGGAGGGGATTGACAGCTTGGGTCTCAATTTGCGGCTGCAGCAGCCACTGCGGCGGCGCATCGAGCCCCATTTTAGCTTTTGCGGGGCTGTTAGGTAGGAGGTCACACTCCGGAGGAAGGCATTACAGGGGTGCCTGTGGTAGTCGGATTGCCCGGGATTTTGTCCGGGAGATCTGTGTATGAGTCCCGCGGCGCGGCTGGGCCAGCACCATCTTTATACACACTGACCTGCTCTGCCGGTTTGTAAGAGAATTCAGTCAATTTCTGGGGCTTGTATTCCGGCATTCTCTTCCTGGACGTGCTGGCCATGATCTCCGATGGCTCTGGGGTGAGGATGGCTCTGGATTGAGTCGGTAGAGTGGCCTGAGTCGATGTGGAGATTCCCCTGGTTGACGTGCTGAGATATCAGGCGTCCATCTTCAGCTCCGGCCGGCCACGCCCCGTATCTGTTGCTCCACTTCTGGTGCCAACTACCGGATCCTGTCCCTCTGAAATTGAGACAAAGCATCAGCCACAGTGTTTTCAACCCCTGGAAGGTGTACAGCATAAATGAAAGCATTCAAATGCAAACAGCGTAGGACCAAATGACGCAGCAACCGAACCACTGGCTGTGAAGCCCCTGAAACATGGTTAACCACCTGGACAACACCAAGGTTGTCACAATTGAAGCACACCTTCAAGTTACAGAAGGAGTCACCCCATAGTTCCATCGTCACCACAATCAGGAAAAGCTTGAGGAGTACCAGGTTCTTCAAGAAACCAGCCTCCCCCATGCTGGAGGCACTCCATTTTCCCCAAAAGAAAGCCCCATAGCCCGTCGAGCCTGCTGCATCTGTAAACAGCTCCAAATCGAAGTTGCCGATGGGCCCAGACATCCATAAAGCTCACCCATTGAACGACTCCAGAAAGTCATGCCACACCTGCAAATCCTCTCTGTGTTTCCGTCTCACAAAATGAGTCGGCGCTTTAACCCAGGACGTCGCCGGCGGCAAAAAACTCTGCCCATAGGAATTATACGGCAAGCAAATTTAACTTACCCAACAATGACTGTAAATGGCATAACTGAATCTTGCGCTTCCCAATGATCTCTTGCACCTCTGACTTGAGAGCCTTGAGCTTGTCCGTAGGCAGACGGCATTCCATCCTTAGTGAATCCACAACAATGCCCAAAAAAAACAACGGATGTTGACGTAGGGCCCTCTATTTTTTCAGGAACCAACGGGACCCCAAAACGATCGGGTTGAGCCCCGAGACATCCCCGACCACCCATTTCATAGTTACATAGTTAATCAGTTTGAAAAAAGACACAAGTCCATCCAGTTCAACCTTAAAAACAATAAATAAATAAAATAAAAAATATTGCACAATCCAATATACCCAATTTTATACCCTCAGTTGATCCAAAGGAAGGCAAAAAACCCCAGCAGAGCATGCTCCAATTTGCTACAGCAGGGGGAAAAATTCCTTCCTGATCCCCCAAGTGGCAATCGGATTTTCCCTGGATCAACTTTACCTATAAATGTTAGTACCCAGTTATATTATGTACATTTAGGAAAGTATCCAGGCCTTTCTTAAAGCAATCTACTGAGCTGGCCAGAACCACCTCTGGCGGGAGTCTATTGCACATTTTCACAGCTCTTACTGTGAAGAAACTTTTGCGTATTTGGAGATGAAATCTCTTTTCCTCTAGACGTAAAGAGTGCCCCCGTGTCCTCTGGGTTGACCGAAAAGAGAATAACTCAACACCAAGTTCACTATATGCACTCCTTATATATTTGAACATGTTGATCATATCCCCCCTTATTCTCCTCTTCTCAAGAGTGAATAAATTCAGTTCCTCTAATCTCTCCTCATAGCTGAGCTCCTCCATGCCTCTTATCAGTTTGGTTGCCCTTCTCTGCACTTTCTCCAGTTCCCCGATATCCTTTTTGAGAACTGGTGCCCAAAACTGAACTGCATATTCCAGATGAGGTCTTACTAATGATTTGAACAGGGGCAAAATTATATCTCTCTCGCTAGAGTCCATACCTCTCTTAATACAAGAAAGGACTTTGCTTTGGAAACCGCAGCTTGGCATTGCATGCTATTATTGAGCTTATGATCTACCAAAAACCCCCAGATCCTTCTCCACCACGGATTCCCCCAGTTGTACTCCCCCTAGCATGTATGATGCATGCATAGTCTTAGCCCCCAAGTGCATAACTTTACATTTATCAACATTAAACCTCATCTGCCACATAGTCGCCCAATTAGACAGTGCATTGAGGTCGGCTTATATTCCAAAAAGGGGTTGAAGGTTTCAAACAAGGCACAGGAGATCGAGCAGCCCATAGGTAGACAACGATCAACATAATATGCCCCATTCCAAGTACAGCCCAGCAGATGAAAGCTGTCCGGATGAACCGGCAGCAGCCGGAAGGCCGATTCGATATCTGTCTTCGCCATAAGCGCACCACACCCATAACAGCGAACCCATAATACCGCTGTATCAAAAGAAGTGTATGTCACAGTACAGTCCCCTGGTGCGACAGCATCATTGACCAAACCTCCTTTCGGAAAGGAAAGATGATGAATCGACCTAAACTTGTGGGGCTCTTTCTTAGGAACTACTCCCAAAGTAGAGACCACCAAGTTCTGCAGCGGAACCGTAGGAAAGGGGCCGGCCATTCGGCCCAATTTTACCTCCTTCAGTAGGTTCTCTGAAACTACTGAAGGCTGCAGCAAGGCGGAACGCAAGATCCTCGCTATGGGCGGGACAGCTGACAGTGATTTTAAAACCACTAGAAAAACCCGACTCTAACAATCTTGCCATGTGGCGGTCGGGGTACCTACTGAGGAAAGGAAGCATCCTTTCCGCTCGCACTGGCATCGTCCCTCTTACCCGCAGACTTTCCAGCATGGCCCTTACCTCTTTTGAAGCACTTTGACAGTGCATGGGATCCCCTGCACCCGGAACAGGCATGCTTGAAGCGACAATTTGCACCGAACTTACATGTTCCCTCATTAAATTGCCAGCAGAAGCCCCATCGTTTTTCGGTCAGTTGTCCTGAGGCTGAGGTACCTCCAACCCCTCCCTGAAAAAACTGGTTGGGAGCCCACGCCGATGTCATGAGCTTCATCCACAAGCTGATGTCCTTGTGGTCCCAGCACAGAGATGATCGGATGGCCATCCATTGTCGAAAATACATCGTAATGTAGCCATGCCACGCCACCATACATCCGGTAAATGAACAACGCTGAACAATGCTCAGGGGTCCTCTTTCCTAAAACACTTGCCAGGATGGTGAAAGCCTGTAACCAATAAACGAAAGTACGAGGAATTAGACGATATCAGCGTTTTTCTACATCGTCCTTCTTGCTCTCCTCCGGCTTCAATCTATCCAGATTGAACTTTTCAAGTGGCAGTAGTGTGAAGATCTCCACATACTCCCCCTTCCAAATTTTTTCTTTAATGTGCGCTTTAAGATGAGCGCCCAAGGGGCCCTCAAAAGAGACGTAGACCTTCGCCAGCCTAATCAAATCTGCTTTCTTGTCCCCCGCTTTTTCTTGGCTATCCGATGCCGAAGCACTAGCCGGTAACCCCCCTTGTACCACCCCAGAAGATGTCGCCGGCAAACCGCCCGAAATACTAGGTCCGCCGGCTGGCAAGTGGGGGGCTTGTTGTGGAGCCCACGCCATTGCAGGCGACGTTCTGGTCCTGTCGCATGGCTCAAACTGCTGGACCAAGTCACGTAAGCCCATCAGTAAGTTCTGAAGGACCACCCCAGACCCGCCCCTCTTGTTTACCGCGTCCACTGTCTGTTGTGCGGGGGTCCTGTCGCCTCCCGCCACTGCTAACCTACCCATCACAGGGCCCCCCCCACTACCCTGACCCAGCAAATCCTGCAAGAAATATAGATAAGGAAGAAACACACTCCCTGGGCTGCCCAGGACTAGGCCCACCAGCCACTGTCAATGTTGGCCATGTGCGGCGATCTGTACCCAGAGCAACAGGGCGGTCTAAGCTTCTCTCTTTCTTGCTCCCGGCTGACTCAACACTACTTACTCCTCCTCACAAAACTTCCCCAGGAACCCTCCCAGCCCTTAACCACCCCCCTTTCCTTAAAGGGGGCACCATTTCCTATACTATCCCTGCCTGTCCTAACTGTCCACCTATGTCATGCCGTCCCTCCGCCTATTCCTTTCTCTTCTTTTACTCTGGGACTCCCTTTAATTGGAGAAATAGGCAATCATTTTCCTATCGCAGCCTATTCTAACTAACTACATGTTCAATGTCCATGACCAGTTACTGTTCATCTGACTTCACTTCAGATCACACTTCCCAGCAATTCTGTTTTCCTCTCCAAGAGGAACTCCGGGCACAAGGCTTGACTGTATTTCAAGCAACAAGCAGTCAGGCCAAATTGAAAGAGACCTCACTTCAGGACACAGGTCCCCTTGCAAGAATATCTTCAGTCTGCCCACATGGCAGCCAAAGACAGAAGCTTTCTTCCTTCTATGGTTATCAACAACCTGCTGAAGTTCACAGATCGCTCTTCAGGGTGAAACACCCCAACAACTTTAATCTTTAGCCAACATGGCTCAAATGATCGCTTCCTGTAACTGTCGGTAGCATTCAGTCCAGCACAGTCCTGGCATTACAGCTTTCTGGGATTTTCCCATTAGTAACATTTTAAATGGGTTTGCAAGGTAACTGTCAGCAGAGCGTCCTTGGCATCACAAAACCCATATTTGTAATCCACAAAGTATCATATCGACAATATTTCACCAGTAATATCTGGGATCTGGCAGTATCACATCTCCTTTGGCATTCACAGTGACAACATGGTATTTAACATCTCGCTTGTCTGGCCTAAGGAGGATAACACTGTCTAGATTGATTTTGCGGCCGTAGCCCCAGGTGTTCACTACAGAGTGAAATTTTGCATCCATCTTGGGTGACAACTTAGGAAAGTCCAAGTGGAGAGGAATATGTAGGAAACTGCACACAGCCTCACCCACCCACCGAGCCCCCTTCTCAAATATCTAATCTTCTAGATGAGCCAGGATGTATGGGTACAAGTATCCGTATTCAGACACTATCTTCTTTATTATAATGCGCTGTATTTTAGACAGCTGCAGCAGGGTCTTAGGGTCTCCATACCCAGGTAAGACACATGCATCTGGGGCACGCATATCTGAGCACCTAGCAACTTCCTCCGGCTTACGAACTGCTTTGTAACTTGGCAGGGGTGCGGTTGACCGAGCTGTAGGAACCCATTGAGCCCTTGGGTCTTCCTCTAAGGATCTGGCAATGCTAATCAGTGGTGCAGCACTTGCTGACAGCATAATCTGCAAACTTGCGGTAGTAGTAGGAGGTGTCTCCTCTTTCTGTACATTACTGATTAACTCTTCATCACTCTCTCTCCACCTTCTGGAGTAAGACAGGTTGTCCGAAAAGCGTTTCCGATAATTTATCGGACAAATCGTCCGAATCCGAGATAGTTGAACACTCTATGGCCCTGAGATAATTTCTCTTAGCTTTCAACTTAGCTGGCACCTCTATATCAGCTCCCTTCACGGCCACTGGCATCAATTCCCCCACAGGCACACTGTTTGCTGACTTACCTGGCCTCGGTACTTTTCTCTCAGGTAACTCAGTCATCAACGCGAGCAACCTGGCCCAGCCTCGGCCGTCCGAAGCGGTCGGTGCGCTGGGTCTTGGGGTAGTCGCTGTGGTAGCAGTAGCAGCTTCTGGCACAACCTGGGCAACAACCGACAGCCTTTGGACATCGCTCTCTGAAGGGACAGCAATTTTCTTGTCCCAATCCACTTGTAGGATTCTTGGAGATAGGGTTGGGGAGGTAACCTCAAACAGATGCTCTCCGCAGCGTCCACAAACAATCCAAGGCCTCAACTTCGTGGTCAGGCCAGTACATTTATCACAAATCGATCCCAGAGACTCGTAGCCTCTGGCCATGTACAAGGCAAGCTGACCATTCGATATGTACCGCACTCCGGTGTCACAACAGGTTTTTCGCCACTCAGGTCAACATAGACACCTGGAGCGTACTTCTTCCAATCTGCCATTTCACTCATATACTGCGCCATTATCCTCCTCTGCAGAGTGGGAGCTCCTCCCCCTGCCAACGGATTGGTGCAAATGTTTTTTGGGAACTGTGGCGCCCGCTACTTTTTTGCTGCGGGACTTGTTTTAACCCTTACAGCACTGGCGGGAAGTGTCAAGAGACCAGGTGGTTCTTCCCCACACTGATAGTACACACAGTACACACAACAACACAGTCTATAAGAAGGGTAAATGTTACTTGCCACAGAGCCAGGCGAAGTACAGATGGAGCTGAAGCTAGTTGCTATGGGCGACTGCTCCAAAGACAACACCTTAGCCCCACGTTGGGCACCAAATGTAGCAAAGTCTTTTACCTCTTTTCGTCTAATGAGGACCTCCGAGGCCAAGGAAAGCTAACATCCTTCCATATGTGGTGGGTTGTGAGGCATAGTGGGTGCAAAGATGGTAAAAGCCATTGGGCACCAGACACTTCTTGGATGTAAAAGAGATTTTATTTCTTTTGACAGTCCTTTTTATATATTTTGGGAGGGAAAGAGAGTTGGGGCCAGGACCCCTGAGACTTCAATAGGAGGACAGGGAAAGGCCCCAGCAAGGCGCCACTTCTGCACGTGAGCTCCTCAAGGCTTTTGCGGTGGTATCTCCCTCGGGCAACACCCATGCTTCCCTGCTGGGTCCCTAGCTTGGCACTTTGGATACCTTCAAGCTTTACCCCTGCTCACTGGCTCGGTCCCTAACTTGACACACAAGGCTGCTCTGCAAGCTTCACCTCAGCTGGTCGGGTCCCTGACTTGATCGCCGCCTGAAGTTTCCCGATTCTCCACTGTGCCCTTTCAGTGAGAATATGATTCCGGTACTTTCTTCAGTTACTCACTGTGGTCCCTGGTAAAGGCGATTGGTCCCTTCGCGGCGACAGCTTCCCTACTACCTCCGACCACTGACAAGTTCTCCAGCCGACAGAACTGTCACTTTTGGTTGGATTGCAAGCCGCAGTCCCAACCCTGCGCTGCCCTCTTACTTCTGGATAGGTCCTCACGCAGCCTGGCAGCTAGATGCTTATGTGTAGAGATAATAAAGTAATATTAAAGGCAGATGTTTTTTTTTTTTTTTAAATAACAAACACATCATACTTACCTGCTCTTTGCAGTGTTTTTGTGCAGAGCAGCCCCAATTCTCCTCTTCTCGGTTCCCCTGATGGCGCTTCTGATCCCTGCCGAGTGCCCCAATAGCAATCAGCTTACTATGGGGGTATCTGAGCAGGCTTGCTCCCAAGCTGCTGCTCTGTGTGTTCATTCACACACAGAGCATGGCTTGGCCCCACAACTGCTCCCATTCTCTCCTCTCCTGGCTGTGATTGACAGTAGCAGGAGCCAATGACCAATAGAATGGATGAAGGTTAAAAACCTTGAGCATTTACAACCACTTTATTAAAGTGACGCTTCAAATAAAGTAAAAACTAAGAAGAAAGAGTAAGTAGCGCAATGCACTAAAACATTCATCACACCGCTAACACTGAGAGCTACCCGCAAGGTTAAATACTGCCTAACGCAGGATCAGTTGAGTTTGCATGGCCAGCAATTAGCACAATGGCAGCATTTTAACAGGTTTGTGACCTTTACAATTCTGAAGGGCATTTGGTGAGTTTTGCAGTTTTTTCATGCATCACTGCAGCAATAAATCACTTATAATAGTTATCAGCAAGCAATAAATCACTGTTTTAGTGGTCTCTTTGCTTCATAGGGAGAAACAGCAGAACTACCTCAGCTCTGCTCTATTTCAAGATGGTGACTGGAGCTCATTGGAAGTGCCGGTGATGTCTAGGATTATGTCACAGCACTTACACTGGAAACAAAATATGATTGCATTGTGTCTAAAAGTGTTGTTACAGAAAACTTTTACTGAGCACTTTATAAAGGGATGGCAAGTATGAGAGCTCTTGGGCTTAGTGCTGGATCAAGACTTAACTGGCAGCTGCTGTTCAAGAATTAAAGTGATTGTAAACCCATATTTTCTTTTTAAATAACAAATATGTCATGCATACCTGATCAGAGTAATGTCTTTGCACAGAGCAGCCATGATCCTCCTCTTCTTGGGTCCCCCTCTGGCGCCCTTGGCTCCTCCCCCCTGTGCCAAGTGCCCACCATAGCAAGCAGCTTGCTATGGGGGCACTCATGCAGGCTCACTCCTGATCCACACTCTGTGTGTCCATTGACACCCAGAGCATGGCTCGGCCCCACCACCCTCTCCCTTCTCACTGGCTGTGATTGACAGCAGCAGAAGCCATTGGCTCCTCTGAGCCCATGAAAAGGGAGATAGTGGAGAGTGCACTTGCTCTCATGCACAGCTCTGGATCAAGATTGGGCTCAAACCTTCAGCCTTTGGAATTACTTTAAACTTCAACTTGGCTCACCGCAGCTACTGGAACTTGGTGGTTTTTTTATAATGCTTCTAGGACAAATAACTGCTAAAACACCATGAAAATACCCGAAGGCCTGGCAATTCAGCAATTCATGCAGAAAAATAGCAACAGTAATAATTATATTTAATTAGTTGAACTACATGGACTTGTGTCTTTTTTCAACCTGACAAAGTATGTAACTACTGTATATGCTTTATTTAAAACAATTGATAATTTACAGTTCCATTTCAATTTACAAGAGGAAACTGGAATCTTCTCAATCCCCTGTTGACAGTTGTGGTAAATATTTTGCCATTTAGACTGCATAACAGGAGTCTGGTCTGTTTTAATAGATATAAATGCAGGATAGTACTTAGATAGATAACAATTTACTATGATCCTGGGATAGTTTCCAACGGACTTTGTAGTGTAGGTGCGCCGGATTTACAAACGGACGGACTTGGACACACACGATTACTCCAAAAGTCCGCTGATTTTGAATGCGGTGACGTACAGCACGTACGACGGGACTAGGAAAAGGAAGTTCTAGCCCCACTACGCCACCCTTTGGGCTCCTTCTGCTAATCTTGTGTTTATCTCATATTAGTAGAAGTTTGGTTAGAGACGATTTGCGCTTTTCACATTTCAGCTTATTTTGATCGTTTTCTGCAGTTCAGTTTGTGCTTGTGAGGTTTGTATCTGGTTTTCAGTGCGTGTTGGTCAGTTCGTAACCTGCCTAGCAGGCCGTTCTGGTCCGCTCGTTCCTGATCTTCAGGTCGCTCTTCATAGGCCTTGCTGTTCTTCAGTGCGTTTGTTCTAAGTTTGTTTGTTTGACCAGCCGACCATTTTGAAGCCATGATGTGTGGACGTACTCGTTCTTGAGTTTGTGCTGCATGGGGACTTGGTGTTGGGGTTAATACTTTGACCCGAGTCCAGTCCATGAACAGGGCGAGGAGGAGTTCGTGGATGAAGAATTGGTTGCGCCAGCGTGACCAATTCTCACACATGCCTTCACTCCATGAGATCCGTGAGAATAATCCTGAGGATTTCAGGAATTATCTCAGGATGACGGTTTTTGAACGTCTGCTGGCTATGCTGACCCCTTATATCTGCAGGCAGGATACCTGCATGGGGCAAGCCATCACTGCGGAGCAGAGGCTAGTTGCCACGTTACGTTACTTGGCGACTGGGAGAAGTCTTCAGGACTTGAAGTTCTCGACAGGCATCTCCCCCCAGGCTCTGGGGATCATAATCCCAGAGACCTGTTCTGCTATAATTGAGGTCCTGCAGAAGGACTATATGAAGGTAAGTTTGTTATCCTTTAACGTTACATGATATGTATTTAATGTTTGCTAATGTATTGTCTAAATGTCCTCGTTACATAATTACCATGCTTGGAATATGCTGTGAATGTCCCCTTTATCTTTATGCATACCTGTTTTTTTCAATTAATCATTTTTTGCCCTACATGCATATTTACCTTCGCTAACCTCCCCACCATGCAATCCTGGGTCCATTTATACCTCTAGCCTATAGTCCCTTTAACAATGGATATTGTCAACTACTGCTTTCCCCTCCCCCACCCCCTCAAATGTTTCAAAATGTCAGGTGTGTTCTTCTCCCAAATTAGAACCCCACCCCCTCAACTGTTTAAAAATGTCAGGCGTGTTCTTCTCCCAAATTAGAACCCCCTCCCCCACCCCCTCAAATGTTTCTAAATGTCAGGTGTGTTCTTCTCCCAAATTAGATGAAGCGTTTGCTCTTGGCGAGCACTTGATGAGGCCGTTCCCCCAAAGGTTCCTCACCGCTGAGAGGAGGGTATTTAATTACCGGCTGGCCAGAGCAAGAAGAGTTGTGGAGAATGCCTTCGGGATTCTGGCCAGCCAGTTCCGTTTGTTCCTCTAGGCCATAAATCTTGCGGAATACAAGATAAATCATGTAATAATGGCTTGCTGCATTCTTCATAATTATTTGAGACATCATTCATCTATATATATTACCTCAGTTGGGCCTGAGGCCGGACTTAGTGGTAAAGATCCACTCACAGGCCTGGATACTGGCCGTACTGGCTTGGCCCCCCAAACCGCCCGTCAAGTGCGTGACAGATATGTCAATTATTTTAATGGTCGGGGGGCCATTGCAATGCAACAACTTTAATCTTTTAACAAATAAACACAAATTATTTTGGCAAAAATCTCTTGTTTTTATTCTTGTTTGCATTTAGTTTTGTCTGTCTCCTAGTGCACTTGTAGTGGCAAGTGCATTTCCCTTTAGTTAATAAGGCCCTTTGTCACTGTAAACACACAAAAAATTAAGAAACTGTTATTGATAAATAATAAGCCACACACATTGTAGTAGTAAAAACGTTTTACTGTGCGCACAATGAAAGGTGCATTTTGTTTTAACGTGTTTAGGTTTTTTTTGGGGTTTTTTTTGGTTTTTTTAGGAACAATATTTTTTTTTTGTTGTTGTTTTTTTAGTTTAGGCATATTTGTAAAAAATATATTTTGTTTACAAAATTAGGCTTGACAACAGGGTTTTTAAAAACATAATACAAAAAAAACAGGAACTTACAAAGTTCAACATGTCAAAAACGGTGCTGGTGATGTCACCCATGTAAAAACAAAATTTAGCAGATGCACATAAATTGGGAGTAAAAAAGGTTCAAGTCAACATGTGCTATCTCCCATCATGGGGGAGCAATGGACGTGTTTTGTGTGTGCAATCCCTTTGTTCCTCTCACAAACTAACATTATTCTGATGAAGGGGTTGCAAACACAAAACAAGTACATTGATATCCCCTGATTGAAGATAGGACATGATGACACACCGTGTGCATCTGCTAAATTTTGATATTACTATTTCACAACTTCAAAAATTTTAAAAATGAAAAACTTGACAATGAAATGAAGAACATGATTGATGTTTTTAGGCAAAAAGTTATTAGACTCTGCCCAAAACATCAATCATGTTGTTCATTTCCTGTTGCATGCTGTCCAGCCGATTTCTCATGCTGTAAATTTTTTCAGGCATTCAATCAATTTGCCCATTCCACACCATTATCTGCCCAATCAGTCTTTGTGCACTGTCTGTGCTAAATGGCTCTGCCGCTTGTCCTTCCACAACCAGAACATCACCTAAAATGTGTGGATAAAAATTAGAAAAATATGCACGCCTAAATAGATTAACTTAAGCTGGGGTGTCAGTCACTCACTTGGTGGGGTGCAAATATCGCACACTTCCTCCACCTCTCCTTCCTCAAGCTCGTCGGGTGGGCATGGTCTTGGGCTGGGGCTTGGGGTAATTCCTGCTTCAGGCTGGTGACTTGGGGGGGTCCTGGGATCCTTGGACTGTTGTCTGAGTCTTTTCTCCCCTATGAGAATTAAACAAAAGGTATACTTAAAACACAGTGATATTTCAGTTCTGAAAAAGGAATATGAAACGTTGCTTAGAAGTTGGGGACAATTGTCATTTTGTTCCCCCCCCAAATTTTTGAAGACAGGATTAAAATTCACTCTGACCAAAAATGCAAAACAATACACATTTTCATGCAAGTTTCACAGATGCAGACACCTCAAGTATCCCCTGGACCCCCTATGTGTATTACCCTCCAAAATCTTCTCTGGTGTCACATAGTACACTAGTGCTCCTGAGTCCAGATGTGGAGACAGCTGCTGTGTCCTGTCCTTACATTACACTGAATAATTTTTTAGGAAGCATTCTAGTTTCAAGCACATCTACACAACATCCCCACATTTTTGGAATATGACAAATTATCAAGACCTAAATGTATGTAGAACCCTGTACCATCCTATTTCTAGCAAAACAAACGTAATTTTCTTATTATCATATGTAGTTTCAAAAGAACGGTCTTTACGAACGATGCTGTATAAACGAAAAGCATATGGATCAGCATGCAAGTTAAATATCTCAATAGGAACATACAACAAGTACTTACTTTTTTTAATCAGCTTCTTGATTCGCCAAGGTCAGACCACTGCTTCCTCAATTGTTCTTTAGCCCGTTTTATGCCAAATTTTGCTTCAGTTGCGGTGACAACTGAGGACATTATTTTGTCCTTCCGCATATTGGGTCGGGTGTACGGTCCTTTTTTGGCATCATAGTCCTCCCTTCTCAATATGGACACCATCTCCACCATCTCTTCAAAGGCCATGTTGGTGGCCTTATATCTCCTCCTGGATCTGGATGGTTGTGGCTCTGGGCTTTCCTCCACGCTAGTTCCAGATAATCTCTCCGCTATCTTTCTCTATATACTGCCACTGCGCAATGAAGAGTGAACAAATTGTACTAAAGAACGTCAGGGGTGGGCGGCGCAGGCTTAGCATGACACATGTGCAGTGTATACAAAGCTATTACGCTGGCCTACGTATGTCCGAGCGGAAGTAGCGAGCGTCAGAAACGAAGGTAAGATTTAAACATGGGTGTGTGTTTGGTGAATGTGTTTGGTGTGTGTGTGTGTATGTGTACCCTAGATTCTGCAAAAAATAATACTGAGAGTTTGGACTGACATTACAGTTTTTATCTTGTGTCTTGTCTTTCAGCAAAAATAAATCCCTTTAAGGAGGAAGAATTTTTGTTGCGTTTTATTGAGCTGTATCAAGATAACAGAAACCTGTGGGAGGTCAAGCACCCATTGTATTTTAGTAGACATGTAAGGAAGGCAACACTGGAGACACTTTTGGAATTTGTCAAGACTCGAGTCCCCCAGGCAGACCTTAAGTTTGTGGACAATAAAATTGGTATCTTGCGCAATATGTACAGGTGGGAACACAAGAAGATCCAGGATTCCCTCAGATCAGGAGCAGCAGACCAGGTTTATGTCCCCAAGCTGTGGTACTACCAAAAACTGCGATTTCTGGATGACCAGACAGAAGCAAGGCAATCACTTTCGATTCTTCCCTCCAGCCTTCCCTCCACCCCTCCCTCCAGCCTTCCCTCCACCTCCACCCTTCCCTCCACCCCAGCTGAGGTGTCCCAGGAAGAAATGGGCCCTTTCATCCATGATGAAGTGGATGCGCCCAGCTTCAGTCAGGTATACTTTTTTTGGGAATTTGGGATTGTGTAAACATTAATGATGTAAACTGAAAAATGTTTTAAGTGCTTCACAAAAAATGATTTAATCACAATTATTAATATGTATACATATCACTAGACAGTAGTGGCCAAAAATGTACTTCAAATATTGGCATCATAGTCCTCCCTTCTCAATATGGACACCATCTCCACCATCTCTTCAAAGGCCATGTTGGTGGCCTTATATCTCCTCCTGGATCTGGATGGTTGTGGCTCTGGGCTTTCCTCCACGCTAGTTCCAGATAATCTCTCCGCTATCTTTCTCTATATACTGCCACTGCGCAATGAAGAGTGAACAAATTGTACTAAAGAACGTCAGGGGTGGGCGGCGCAGGCTTAGCATGACACATGCGCAGTGTATACAAAGCTATTACGCTGGCCTACGTATGTCCGAGCGGAAGTAGCGAGCGTCAGAAACGAAGGTAAGATTTAAACATGGGTGTGTGTTTGGTGAATGTGTTTGGTGTGTGTGTGTGTGTATGTGTACCCTAGATTCTGCAAAAAATAATACTGAGAGTTTGGACTGACATTACAGTTTTTATCTTGTGTCTTGTCTTTCAGCAAAAATAAATCCCTTTAAGGAGGAAGAATTTTTGTTGCGTTTTATTGAGCTGTATCAAGATAACAGAAACCTGTGGGAGGTCAAGCACCCATTGTATTTTAGTAGACATGTAAGGAAGGCAACACTGGAGACACTTTTGGAATTTGTCAAGACTCGAGTCCCCCAGGCAGACCTTAAGTTTGTGGACAATAAAATTGGTATCTTGCGCAATATGTACAGGTGGGAACACAAGAAGATCCAGGATTCCCTCAGATCAGGAGCAGCAGACCAGGTTTATGTCCCCAAGCTGTGGTACTACCAAAAACTGCGATTTCTGGATGACCAGACAGAAGCAAGGCAATCACTTTCGACCCTTCCCTCCAGCCTTCCCTCCACCCCTCCCTCCAGCCTTCCCTCCACCTCCACCCTTCCCTCCACCCCAGCTGAGGTGTCCCAGGAAGAAATGGGCCCTTTCATCCATGATGAAGTGGATGCGCCCAGCTTCAGTCAGGTATACTTTTTTTGGGAATTTGGGATTGTGTAAACATTAATGATGTAAACTGAAAAATGTTTTAAGTGCTTCACAAAAAATGATTTAATCACAATTATTAATATGTATACATATCACTAGACAGTAGTGGCCAAAAATGTACTTCAAATATTGGTGATCAGCTAGAATAATGGTGGGGTCAAAAAGATAGCCTTTTCTATTTGTTTAGAATTATATTTGAAAGTCATGAGCTGAAAATTGTGTGTGATTGAGGAAGCAAAAATTACAACTATGTCCCTTTTTTTTACCCAGGATGAGCTCAGCCAGGAGGAGGCCGTGCCCAGAGGTATAGAGGAGGAGGCCTTGTCCAGTGGGAGAGAGGAGGAGGCCTTGCCCAGTGGGAGAGAGGAGGAGGCCGTGCCCAGTGGCAGGCAGGAGGTGGCTGGGCCCAGTAGAAGCCTCACGGAATGTCAGGTGCCTCCCCTTTGCATTACCACTAAAAGGCCCAGGAAGATCACCCGAACAGAGAAGGAATCACTAGCCCTCATTCGGTTCGGGAAGCCAGCCAAATCCTGAGCACACCACTCAATGCTGAAGAGGCCTATGGAACGTATATGGCCACCAGGTTGCTGGAACTTGAAAAGGGGCAATGCCTCCTCTGTGAGGGGCTTATTTTTCAGGCCTTTCAGAAGGGGTTGAAAGGGGAGCTTACTCCAACAAGCTATATTGCAGATGAAGCCACTCCTCCTGCTACTCCTCCTCCTCCTGCCCCAAGTACACCACCAGAGGCACAGCCTCCAAGGAAGGCTGCAGAGAAGCGTGGTGGGAAGGCTTCAGGGCAGCATGCAGGGAAGTCTCCACGGAAGAGTCGAAGGCAATTACCTGGCTTCTGTCCGGTCTGACAGAAGATGCAGATTGGGCTCCCTAGTCGCAAGATACCAATTTTATTTTCCAAGAACTTGAGGTGTGTCCTGGGGGACAAAAGGCTTCACACATTCCAAAAGTGTCTCCAGTGTTGCCTTCCTCATTTATGTTTTTAAAAAAATAAATGGATATTTTCTTTACCTTACATTATTGACTATGTGTTTTGATTCAAAAAGGACATTTTGTTTGTGAGTAGGCAGGTACATGTCAAAAAGACTATGTGGGTTATTTATAAAAGGCTAAATCATTTTGCAATTCAAGTGCAAAGTACAAGTGCAACGTGCACTATAAATTGCACTGCAAGTGCACTTGTTGGAAGTGCAGTCGCTGTAAATCTGAGGGGAAGATCTGAAATGAGGGGAAGCTCTGCTGATTTTATCATCCAATCATGTGCAAGAGAAATGTATTTTTTTTGGGTTTCGTTGCATGTGCCCCTCGGATCCACAGCAAATGCACTTCCAAATGCTCTTTCAGTGCAATTTCAAATACACTTTGCACTTGTAGTGTAAAATGAATTAGCCTTTTGAAAATAACCCCCCTATGTCTAATTAACAAGGGACACCAACCTCATTAAGGTTCATTAAAACAATACAAAAAATGAAGGTTATTGTGGTAACTTGAAGCTCCAAAAAAAATAAATAAACTAACAGTTTTGAGAATTTAGCACACATTGTAAAATAGATATTGATTAACCACTTGAGCCCCGGACCATTATGCTGCCTAAGGACCAGAGGTCTTTTTCCAATTTGGCACTGCGTCGCTTTAACTGCTAATTGCACGGTCATGCAATGCTGTACCCAAACGAAATTTGCGTCCTTTTCTTCCCACAAATAGAGCTTTCTTTTGATGGTATTTGATCACCTCTGCAGTTTTTATTTTTTGCGCTATAAACGGAAAAAGACCGAAAATTTTGAAAAAAAATGATATTTTCTACTTTTTGTTATAAAAAAAATCCAATAAACTAAATTTTAGTCATACATTTAGGCCAAAATGTATTCGGCCACATATCTTTGGTAAAAAAAATGTCAATAAGCATATATTTATTGGTTTGCGCAAAAGTTATAGCGTCTACAAACTAGGGTACATTTTCTGTAATTTACACAGCTTTTAGTTTATGACTGCCTATGTCATTTCTTGAGGTGCTAAAATGGCAGGGCAGTACAAACCCCCCCCCCCAAATGACCCCATTTTGGAAAGTAGACACCCCAAGGAAATTGCTGAGAGGCATGTTGAACCCATTGAATATTTATTTTTTTTTGTCCCAAGTGATTGAATAATGACAAAAAAAAAAAAAAAATATTTACAAAAAGTTGTCACTAAATGATATATTGCTCACACAGGCCATGGGCCTATGTGGAATTGCACCCCAAAATACATTCAGCTGCTTCTCCTGAGTATGGGGATACCACATGTGTGGGACTTTTTGGGAGCTTAGCCGCGTACGGGGCCCCGAAAACCAAGCACCGCCTTCAGGATTTCTAAGGGTATAAATTTTTGATTTCACTCTTCACTGCCTATCACAGTTTTGGAGGCCATGGAATGCCCAGGTGGCACAAAACCCCCCCAAATGACCCCATTTTGGAAAGTAAACACCCCAAGCTATTTGCTGAGAGGCATATTGAGTCCATGGAATATTTTATATTTTGACACAAGTTGCGGGAAAGTGACACTTTTTTTTTTTTTTTTTGCACAAAGTTGTCACTAAATGATATATTGCTCACACAGGGCATGGGCATATGTGGAATTGCACCCCAAAATACATTTAGCTGCTTCTCCTGAGTATGGGGATACCACATGTGTGGGACTTTTTGGGAGCCTAGCCGCGTACGGGGCCCCGAAAACCAAGCACCGCCTTCAGGATTTCCAAGGGTGAAAATTTTTGATTTCACTCTTCACTGCCTATCACAGTTTCGGAGGCCATGGAATGCCCAGGTGGCACAAAACCCCCCCAAATGACCCCATTTTGGAAAGTAGACACCCCAAGCTATTTGCTGAGAGGCATAGTGAGTATTTTGCAGCTCTCATTTGTTTTTGAAAATGAAGAAAGACAAGAAAAAACTTTTTTTTTTTTCTTTTTTCAATTTTCAAAACTTTGTGACAAAAAGTGAGGTCTGCAAAATACTCACTATACCTCTCAGCAAATAGCTTTGGGTGTCTACTTTCCAAAATGGGGTCATTTGGGGGGGTTTTGTGCCACCTGGGCTTTCCATGGCCTCCAAAACTGTGATAGGCAGTGAGGAGTGAAATCAAAAATTCACGCCCTTAGAAAGCCTGAAGGCGGTGCTTGGTTTTCGGGGTCCCGTACGCGGCTAGGCTCCCAAAAAGTCTCACACATGTGGTATCCCCGTACTCAGGAGAAGCAGCAGAATGTATTTTGGGGTGTAATTTCACATATTCCCATGGCATGTTTGAGCAATATATCATTTAGTGACAACTTTGTGCAAAAAAAAAAAAAAAAAAATTTGTCTCTTTCCCGCAACTTGTGTCGCAATATAAAATATTCCATGGACTCGACATGCCTCTCAGAAAATAGCTTGGGGTGTCTACTTTCCAAAATGGGGTAATTTGGGGGGGTTTTGAACTGTCCTGGCATTTTATGCACAACATTTAGAAGCTTATGTCACACATCACCAACTCTTCTAACCACTTGAAGACAAAGCCCTTTCTGACACTCATTGTTTACATGAAAAAGTTATTTTTTTTTGCAAAAAAATTACTTTGAACCCCCAAACATTATATATTTTTTTAAAGCAAATGCCCTACAGATTAAAATGGTGGGTGTTTCATTTTTTTTTTTTCACACAGTATTTGCGCAGCGATTTTTCAAACGCATTTTTTGGGGAAAAAACACACTTTTTTAAATTTTAATGCACTAAAACACACTATATTGGCCAAATGTTTGATGAAATAAAAAAGATGATCTTAGGCCGAGTACATGGATACCAAACATGACATGCTTTAAAATTGCGCACAAACGTGCAGTGGCAACAAAATAAATGCATTTTTAAAAGCCTTTAAAAGCCTTTACAGGTTACCACTTTAGATTTACAGAGGAGGTCTACTGCAAAAATTACTGTCCTCGATCTGACCTTCGCGGCGATACCTCACATGCATGGTGCAATTGCTGTTTACGTTTGACGACAGACCGCCGTTTGCGTTCGCCTTAGCGCGAGAGCAGGGGGCGACAGGGGTGCTTTTTTTTTTTTTTTCTTTATTATTTTTTTGCTTTTTTATCTTATTTTTAAACTGTTCCTTTCATTTTTTTTTTTTTTAATCATTTTTATTGTTATCTCGGGGAATGTAAATATCCCCTATGATAGCAATAGGTAGTGACAGGTACTCTTTTTTGAAAAAATTGGGGTCTATTAGACCCTAGATCTCTCCTCTGCCCTCAAAGCATCTGATGACACCAAGATCGGTGTGATAAAATGCTTCCCCAATTTCCCAATGGCGCTATTTACATCCGGCGAAATCTAAGTCATAAAATGCTCGTAGCTTCCGGTTTCTTAGGCCATAGAGATGTTTGGAGCCACTCTGGTCTCTGATCAGCTCTATGGTCAGCTGGCTGAATCACCAGCTGCATTCTCAGGTTCCCTGTTGAGACAGGAGAGCCAGAGAAAAACACGGAAGACGGTGGGGGGGGGGCATTCCCTCCCACGGCTTGTAAAAGCAGTCTAGAGGCTAATTAGCCACTAGGATTGCTTTTACATGAAAGCCGACTGCTGGCTGAAAAGAATGATACCAAGATGATACCTAAACCTGCAGGCATCATTCTGGTATAACCATTCAAAGTCGTGAATGGTGTACCTGAAGACAAAAAAATGGTTAACAATAAAGCACAGTAAACGGTAAAGTATAAAAAATTGCATACCTGAAAAGCAAACATGATAAAACATAATAACAATAAAACATTGCAGAATAGAATACAGTAAAAAAGAGCAGAACAAGAGAGAGAGAATAGAGAGAGAGAGAACAATAAAACGACAACTATTTTTTTTTATTTTATATATATTTTTTTTTTTTACACTTTTTTTGTAACTAACTTTTATAACGGTAACCGGTTCCAGGTTCGGGTCTCTCAAAATGCGATGGCATCTTGGGAGACCCTGTGAAAGTGTGCCTAGTCTGTGCAATGCTGTACCCTACGCTAATACTCAACTAGTGTATGGTAGCGTTCAAAACATTCACCAATGCAAAGACCAGGATTGTCAGGACAGGAGGGACAATAATAGCGGGTGTCACGCCTATATTTGCGCTTGCTGCAGACACGACATCTTTTTTGGGGGTTCGTTGGGTAGGGGTACTCGGGAGGACATAAAGAAAATGCCTCTCATGCAGCCAACTGCATTTGGTTGGGGATGTGAATGGGGGAAGTACGGGCGCTGCAGAAGCGGTGGGTTCCCAATTAGGATTGGCGAATGCAGCAGGAAGGGCACGATGGGCACGACGGGCCTGTGTTTGTCTTCTTGGTGGCAGCGGGACACTACTTGTGCTTGCCACCTCACCAGCTTGAACTGCACTTATGGGACTCGCCACGTCACCAAGTGTTACTGCAGTGCTGGTTTGACTACGACCGGGGTGTACTAGGCCGCTGGCGCTTGCCAGTTCAATAAAAAGCTACCAAAAAAACTGTTAGCGATCGCAGGGATCAGGCCTGACTCTGCGAACGCTGCAGTTATGCGTTAAGTGTTTTGTAAGTGACAGTGATCGATCGATACTGCACTTGGGTGGGCTGGGCCGGGCGGAGGGGCAAAATGCAGGTGCTAGCAGGTATCTGGGCTGATCCCGCTAACACTGCGTTTTTGGGAACCCTAAACTGCTGGGGACGCCAGTATAGATCTGATCGGATCAGATATTGATCCGTTCAGATACTATACCACTAAGGGAGGTGTACGGTGCGTGCGTGGGTGTTAGCGGTACTGGCGCTAATCTGACGCTGCTTGGGGCTGGTGCTTGCCAGTTCACCAAAATACTACCAAAAAAACTGTTAGCGATCGCAGGGATCAGGCCTGACTCTGCGAACGCTGCAGTTATGCGTTTAGTGTTTTGTAAGTGTCAGTGATCGATCGATACTGCACTTGGGTGGGCTGGGCTGGGCCGGGCGGAGGGGCAAAACGCAGGTGCTAGCAGGTATCTGGGCTGATCCCGCTAACACTGCGTTTTTGGGAACCCTAAACTGCTGGGGACGCTAGTATAGATCTGATCGGATCAGATATTGATCCGATCAGATACTATACCACTAAGGGAGCTGTACGGTGCGTGCGCGGGTGTTAGCGCTACTGGCGCTAACCTGGCGCTGCCTGGGGCTGGTGCTTGCCAGTTCACCAAAATGCTACCAAAAAAACTGTTAGCGATCGCAGGGATCAGGCCTGACTCTGTGAACGCTGCAGTTATGCGTTTAGTGTTTTGTAAGTGTCAGTGATCGATCGATACTGCACTTGGGTGGGCTGGGCTGGGCCGGGCGGAGGGGTAAAACGCAGGTGCTAGCAGGTATCTGGGCTGATCCCGCTAACACTGCGTTTTTGGGAATCCTAAACTGCTGGGGACGCTAGTATAGATCTGATCGGATCAGATATTGATCCGATCAGATACTATACCACTAAGGGAGGTGTACGGTGCGTGCGTGGGTGTTAGCGCTACTGGCGCTAACCTGACGCTGCCTGGGGCTGGTGCTTGCCAGTTCACCAAAATGCTACCAAAAAAACTGTTAGCGATCGCAGGGATCAGGCCTGACTCTGCGAACGCTGCAGTTATGCGTTTAGTGTTTTGTAAGTGACAGTGATCGATCGATACTGCACTTGGGCTGGGCCGGGCGGAGGGGCAAAACGCAGGTGCTAGCAGGTATCTGGGCTGATCCCGCTAACACTGTGTTTTTGGGAACCCTAAACTGCTGGGGACACTAGTATAGATCTGATCGGATCAGATATTGATCCGATCAGATACTATACCACTAAGGGAGGCGTATGCTGCGTGCGTGGGTGTTAGCGGTACTGGCGCTAATCTGACGCTGCCTGGGGCGACGCATATCACCGCCGGGCGATCAGGGGGCTAAACCTTTATTCGGTAATAAACGGCGGGTGCCCTGACACTATAAAAAATAAACAAACTAACCAGCGTCACCCGTAACAGTTATACGGTGATCAGTGGTGAAAGGGTTAACTAGGGGGCAATCAAGGGGTTAAAACATTTATTAGATAGTATATGGGGGTCCCTGACGCTATAAAATGCTGACGGCGAACCTAAATATTTACCTCACTAACTAGCGTCACCAGCGACACTAATACAGCGATCAGAAAAATGATCGCTTAGTGACACTGGTGACAGGGGGTGATCAAGGGGTTAAAACTTTATTAGGGGGGTTAGGGGGGTATCCTAGACCTACAGGGGGGTAATACTAACTGTCCCAACACTGTAACTGTCACAAACTGACACCAATGCAGTAATCAGAAAAACAAAAAAACAAAAACAAAAAAACTGCTGGTGTCAGTTTGTGACGGGGGGGGGGTGATTGGGGGGGGATCGGGGGGCGATCGGGGGGGGGATCGGGGTGTTTTGTGTGCCTGGCATGTTCTACTGTGTGTGTGTGTTGTGCACTCACATACCTGTCTTCTCTCCTCGGGCCGGAATGGAAATTACCGAGCCGAGGAGAGATGACATCATTTTGTTTGCTGCTGTTTAGCATACAGCAGCAAAGGAATGTTCTCATTGGCCGGTGGCGATCACGAGGGGGGGGCCACGAACGGATGGCCGCCCCCTCATCTCCGATCGCCGTGGGACAAAAGACGACCGCCTCGGGCACCGGGGGGGGGTCCGATCGGACCCCCCACCCACGGAAGGCAAATCACGTATATGTACGTGATTTTGCCTGTCCGTGCCACCTTGCCGACGTAAATCGGCGTGAGGCGGTCGTCAAGTGGTTAAATATACAAATACTAAAGATGAGTCCAAAAAATAATTTTATACATTATTTCTGGAGATCTGGCTTTTAAAAACTATAATATTAGTCATGGCATGAGGATAAATGATGAAGAAAGTAGTTTGTGAGAACTCTGTGTGAATATAAGCAGCAAAACAACTTCATTCCTCTCGAATTATAAAGAAAAAAAGAATTTGCTGTATTAAAAGATCACAGAAGAGGAATGTGCTAGCTTCAATACGAAGGCTACTTTTACCAGACCGAGCGCTTCCATCTTGTACTTGCTTCAGAGCATGCGTCAGTTTTGGTCCGTTTGTAGGCTAGAAAGCCGGTTTGTAGGCTAGAAAGCCAAGTCCGTTGGACAGATTTGAAACATGTTTCATTTCTAGGTCTGTCAAACTTTTGAGAAAACAAAGTCCGCTGGAGCCCACACACGATCGAATTGTCCGACGGACTCCGGTTCACCGGACCAAGTATACCGTAAAGTCCGGTCGTGTGTACACGGCATAAAGGAGTTTGAGTATCTACCGTATCAGCTACCGTATCAGTCTTACATTGACCAATGGCTGTGTGTTGAAGCTGGTAATAGAATAGGATTTTAGTATGAGGGATTGCATGTTCTATTTGAGTCTTAAAATCCTTGAATGTTCTGTCATGAAAAAGCACCAATTTGAGACCCACAGAGAACCAGAAGCCAGCATTGGTAATCAACAGAAAATCTGGCAAATATGGGATACCCTAAATTGAGTTATTGGGAGAAGTGGACCAAGATTCTTTGCAGATGTTGGCAGTAACATAGTAGAAAAGTTTTAATGTAGATTTTATGAAGGCAGTGCCCCGAAAATGACCTACCCTTTGACAGTACACAGAGTTATGTAGGGACTCAAATGAAGTCATGATAGCAGCTCATTTGGCTGTACAGGCCTCATTTGGCTGTACAGGCATTGTCTTTTGTTGGTCTCAGCTAGCTACGCATAGGATTTAGTTGCAAAGCTAAATAATAGAGATGGAAGTTAGGAAATGCCTATCCGGAAAACTCATATGGCATTTGAAGGACAGTAAGTGATATTGAGCAGATTAAGCCAGACCATAAGATCTAATGGAAAATTCATCCATTGTTTAGTTTTGATGTTTAGTTTTGAAGATTGTTAGGTATATGTTGTATATTGCATATTGTGTCTTGTGTCTTTTTTTTTACTTAACTAAATTGTGACACAGGGTTTGGCATGACTAAGCCAAGATATTTAATTTTATGTAAAGCTTTAAAGTGGGGTTCCACCCAAAAAAAAAAACTACATGAAAAATCCTAAAAAAAAATACAAAAAACATTTGGATATTTTGTTTTTTTTTTTTTACTTACCTCTAAATGCCTGTTGCTAGGTGGTCCCTCGTAGTCTGCCTCTTCCAGTACCTGGGCTGGTGACATCACTTCCCCCTTGGCACAAGAAGGGCTCAGCTCTGCTCCCTCCCTCCTGTCAATCATCTGGGACCCATTATAGGTCCCAGGTGACTGAGCTGCCAATCACGGCGCACAGCGCCGCTCGCGCATGCGCAGTGGGTGCCAGGCTGTGAAGCCACAGCCCGGCGCCCACAGTTGCAATGCCAGCGCCGCTGAACGGAGGGGGAGATGAGCGGGGCTTCAATCCCCCGCATCGCTGGACCCTGGGACAGGTAAGTGTCCAATTAAAAGTCAGCAGCTGCAGTATTTGTAGCTGCTGACTTTTAATTTTTTTTTTTTTTTTTTGACTGGACCTCGGGTGGAACTCCTCTTTAAGTTTAGAACTAGGGAGAATATGGTGTACAGTATTAGGTTCCAATGGGAAAAGCAAGGATTTCTCCCAATTGACCCTAAAACCCCAAAATTCCCCAAACTTCTTTAGCAGTGTCACTAAATAAATGATTGAGCGGGGGTTCCACTTTAACAGTATATGAGAACTCTATCAATAACATACATCCATTAGGAGTGAAGGCTCCTGTGTGCCCAGAGGGCATGGTGGGAGTAGGTCTGTACCTTCTGGGTGCCCAAAGGAGGGAGTGCCCTATATTTAGCGCTGCACTGTGATGTATTATGGCATAAAGCCTATATCTTACACTGAATAACAGAAGGGTTACACCAGCAAGTAAAAACACAACTGTGAATGCTAAACTGTGGCAATGGGCATGTATGAAGCATACATGCTCAAGATTTTTTTTTAATAAAAACCAAAAAGGAGAAAAAAACAAAAGTTCCACACAGGACTGGTGCAAATGGGCATTGGAGGTGGACACAAGAGTTTGTCCATCTGAGTAACAGATCCTTATACTCGTTATCTTAAGTGAGTAGAAGAAAGTACATATTGAACTGGAGTATGAACAACCGCTCCATAGAAGAAAAAAAAGAAAAGTTCAGGGTAGGAACCAGAATTCCCACCTAAGGCTAATAGCTGCTCTCAAGTGACTGCAGATCAATCCGGGTGAAGTGACCTCTCCTTCTGCTCCAGCCAGGCATATGCCATGGCAGGCATATAGACTAACAGTGGGTAGGGTGCTGTGGTGGTCATCATGTCCTTGATGTTTCCACCCTCATTGGGAGCCAAGCAAGGGTCACATGAGAGGCCCACCCCAGGGTGGGTTCTTCTAGGTTATGCTAGGCACCTGTAACCGGATCACAGTGCTCTAGACATAGTGTAGCTTTACTCCTGTGCCATTTTCATTAATGCTCTTGGAAAAGGCAGGCATAGGGGAATACTCAACCTTAAGACGAGTCTCTTCTTTTAGAGATGAATGTACACCGTGTACACTTGCACCATAACTGTTCACCAGTTAACTCTCAGGTCCCCGTTACAATATACACCTTCTCTGTGTCTGCATCCACCTGTCCAGCGTATCACAGCCACCTCACTCCCAGTAACGGTATGGGTTCCCATCATACACATAGCGTGGACTCCATGAAGGCACTTCCCTTCACTTAGCTCTTCTGTAAATGGGCACAGGCTGGGGGCCTCTGCGGTGTGACTCTGCTCCTGTTGCTATGGGAGACAGACCGCTCATGAAGACAATGCTGACAACAACTCCCTCCTGTAAAAGGCTGTCCCACCAATCCCAGACACACGCTTAATAACAGGCTGCTTGTAACTTCCGTTACCCTAGGTGACCCATGTGTCTTCGCATTGTATTTCTCTAGTACTGATGCCTGAGTCAGGAACAAGGTTTTAAAACTTTATTTGAAAATGTGCAAAAGGCATTAAAGAGTCCAACATGCAGAAACATTATTTCTTCCTACATCCCTAATCCTCACTCAGGCTATGTGCTGCCCTGGCATACCTGCGAATGTAGGGTCCATGGAAAGTACAGAGACCATCGGTGGCATACTTCAGCAGCTGGTGTCTTCGAAGCAAACTGCAAGTTCTGATAATCTTTACATCTTGGCACTGGTAAGCAATTATTTTTTGCTCCTTGGGGGTGCTATTCTCTGTCTCTTTCCCTTTTGGGCGCTGGCCCTTGGGTCTCCAGGGAAATTCTCAGCTCTATCCACGCACCCCCTCCCCCCCCTTGTCTCTCTATCTCCGGACCATTGTCCCATCTTTATATCACAGGATTAGTGAGTCGGACCTAGAGAAAAACCCACCAAAAGCCAAAGAACTGGGAAAGTATTAACTCTTACCCACCCATCCTGGGGCAGCATCTAACTCGCTATTTCCAACCTTCTTACAGGCGTGTCAGATGGTTCTCACCACAGGCTACTACCCTCAGCCGAGAAGGGTACAGCATTGCATACAAAACATTCAGCTGTCGTAGGCACAGTTCGATGTCTACACATTTGTCTCTTTGTTTCTGTAGATCAGCAGTGAAGTCTGCCATCGTATCAGATATCCCTCAATCCTCTAGCTTTCTGCAGGATCATTTCTCTGTCCTTATAATGGAGGAGTTTCATTAGGATAGGTCTGGGTGGGGCCCTGGGTGGTGGAAGTCTGAAGGGCACTCTATGAAACTTTTCATAGCAAATAAAGAGGTGAAGGAGTCCTTCCCAAAAAATTTTAAACAGTCAGATCTCCACAAAATCAACTGGGTTGCTACCTTCACTGTGTTCAAGGAAGCCCACAACAAAAACATTTTACAAGGTAAATGATTTGCTAAGTCCTCCATCTTGTATATATGTGTGGAGCCTATCTCCCTAGTGGCATATATCTAGCTTTATAGGAGTTAGAAAATCCTCTACCAAGCCATCCCTGCCCTTTAATGTTGTGGCGCTTTCATCCACTTTTTGAAGATCATGTCGCAGAAAAGACATGTCCTCTTTGATGCTTTTTAGTTGATCTGTCATCTCAAACAGGGATACTTTACATGTGTTAAGGGCAGAGAGTACCTCTCTCAAAGATGGCTCCTCCATGGGAGATGCAGGGCAGTGGCAGAGGGCTCATATGGTTGTTCTGTAGCACATGCAGCAGATGCTGAAGCCTTCCTGGGGGAACTGCTGTGCTGGCCTTGTCTGTTGGAGACTGGATAGAGCAGTGATGAGTGCTTAGGCTGAACCTGAGAGGTCTGGACGCTCTTTACTGGAGTATGAGCAAAGCATTCCAGCCTGGCTGCGGTGTTCCTGCTCAGATTTATAGCCACACATACTGCAGGAGGGGTCCAGCAACATTTTGGGCTGCAGAGTCTACATCTTTTTTCTCTGTCATCTGGGCACTGATAGAGATGAGCGGGATGGCAATGTCACAGACAGGACCTGATGAGCATAGCTGCACTGTGGAAAGTGGGTGGCAGCATGCAGGATTTCTGTAAACAGGGGAGACTCAGAATGTGTTGAACAGGAGCACAGCTACACACCTCCGATCACATTAGCGCATGGCCATGCCCTAAGCAATGAGAATCTTACTTCTGCAGGGACGGCTGATGAATGAGGCTGCAGAAACTTTTGCTGAATGCTAAGCCTCCAGACTGTGGATGCGCTCATCAACAATGTCTATGGGAAGCACTTGAACAGTACTCCAAATGCATTTTGTGTAGTGGGAGAGTATGGCTGCAGACCGAGGACTCTCTTAAAAAGGAAATGGGAGAGTATTTTCTGGAGGAGGGATATAGGGGAAAGATCAGTCTGAAAGCCGGAGATGGGATCTCACTGGGGAAAAAAACAATCTGTATGCTGGGGGTGGGATCTCACTGGGGAAAGACCATTCTGTATGTTGAAGGCAGTGGCGGTTGGTGCTCAAAATTTTTTGGGGGGGTGCAAACGAACTGAAAAATTAGAAAAAATGCTGACGCAAAAACATCAATTGCAGCCTCACTGTGCCATCAATTGCAGCCACTGTGCCCATCATATGCAGCCACTGTGCCCATCATATGCAGCCACTGTGCCATCAAATACAGCCAACTGTGCCCATCATATGCAGACTGTGTGCAAAGCAAATGCAGCCACTGTGCCATCAAATGCAGCCAACTGTGCCCATCATATGCAGCCAACTGTGCCCAGCAAATGCAGCCACCTGTGCCCATCATATGCAGCCACTGTGGCATCAAATGCAGCTAACCTTGCCCATCATATTCAGACAATGTACCCAGCAAATGCAGCCACCTGTGCCCACCATATGCAGCCACCTGTGCCCATCATATGCAGCCATCTGTGCCCATCATATGCAGCCACCTGTGCCCATCATATGCAGCCAACTGTGCCCATAATATGCAGCCACCTGTGCCCATAATATGCAGCCAACTGTGCCCATCATATGCAGACTCTGTGCTCCATCAATTGCAGCCTTTGTGCCCATAATATGCAGCCACTGTGCCCGCCCGCTGTCTGCCCGGCACTTACCCCATCGTGGTGGTGGGTCAGGCAGCTGTGGGACAGTAGCACATTGGCACAGTGATGCATGCTGTGTCCTCTGACTCCTCCGTAGTGTCTTCTTCCTGTTATCCTTGGCACCAATGGGATCGCCTCTGCCTTCAGCCAATCAGGTGCCCGGTCTTACATCCGGGCCTCCTGACCGGCTAAGAGACATTTCTGTGTTAGCAAAGCAAATATTCATTTGCTTTGCTAACACATCTGGGTGCACTGCGAGCGCAATGGTTTGCACTCGCAGTGCACCTTTTTTGATGCCTATTAGAGCCTATGGCTCTAATCAGGTGCTTCAAAAACACCCCCACCGCTGTAATTCAGGCTCCCGGCACCGGATGCCTGAATGGGGCTGGCTACAGTGGCAGTGGATAGATTCATGCAATGCATGAATCTATACATTATACACAGAGAAGGTGGCTGGAGAGAAGGGGGAAGTGCCCGAGCGCCCCTAATGGTCGCATCGCCAATGGTTGAAGGTATGGTCTCACTGAAGAAGGACGGGGGAGTGGCAGAATCCCCCAGGAGCAAACAAAACTTAGACATAACATTATTAAGGATAAAATAAGCAGAAACAAGTGTTTCATACACAAAAATACATACTGTTGATAAGCAGGGGCGAATTTTCATCAATGGCATCCATAGGTACACAACTTTTGGTGGCCCAAGTAACACCTATCTATTAGGATGACCCATTTTAAAACAGGAAAATCACTTTTTTTTAGTCCTAATCTGGTTTAGAATATTATGACAATGTGTAAATAATATTATAAGAGATGGCTTTTCCTACTAATAACAGAAAGAAAATCTGCTGCAAATGACACAGGGAAAAGACTTTCCATGCTGCGTATAGTCTATGAGCCTAATGGCAAATCTGGCTCTGGGACTCCTTCTTGTGAGCTTTTATGTAGCTTTTGAAAGGAGATGGGAGAGATGTGTGCTGACATCTTTAGTGCTGGGATATGAAGGGAGATGTATAGCAATTGGATAAGGTATATCCATCCAATTTCTTTACTCCCCACAAGCCACAGCCATTGGTGTCAGCTTAACTGCCTGACTATTATCTAATGTCTAGAACAGGCTTGTTATACTCTTGTTAAAACTATACCTATGGCCAAAACTCATTTTTTAAGTGAATTTGAAGGCAAAGTTAAAAAAAAATGCAGTATTTCTCTGTGGGGCCATACAAATATGGGATTGAGCTGTGTTAAAGTGCCCCCCCCCCCAACCACCCTCCACTGGGGTGTTCGCATGCCATGGTAATAATGTTCTGTTTTGTGGCCATAGCAAAAATCGCCTCCCCTGTTGCATTAGGTGGGCAGGCTACATACATAGTTACATAGTTACTTAGCTGCACCAAGCTTGATCCATTCAAGTGAATAGGGTTGCACTGCAAACACCCCAAAAGGCACACAGTTGCAGCATGTTTGTGTGACATTTACAGGGTTAAAACAGGTGGTGAGGAGAAGTCATATCAGCTTCTAATTTCCTTTTTTGGGCTGACAACTAACGGCATTTTGGTGCTTTAAATTGAATCAGCCCGCCTAGTCTTTTTTTTTCCTAAACTGGTGAATCCTTCCCCCATCCTCATCTCTGCAACATAGAGACTAATTATTTTGTAGTCAAAGATAAGAATTGGAAGGGCAAATTAGTTTCTTTAAGATAAAGAACCTGATGATTTTCAAGGGACAATGTTTGTTGCTCTGAGGAAGAGGGCTTGTCCCTCAAAACACGTCAGCATGTGTGTCTGAATGATTCCTAGGTCTCTGTGCAATATGTCAACATCTTGACATTACTTGGGTTTTGGTTTTCTCAACATCTTTAGTTTTCTCAACACCTTTAGTTATTGGCTGTTTGTGAATATATTTTTGGCATTTGTCTTTTAATAAATTTTAATTTGGTAATGCACTACACCTCTGTGCTCTGTTGTTGTTTTTTGTTCGGAGAAACATTTTCCAAGTCGGAAGAGGGCAGCATTGGTGAAGCATTAACAGTAAATGAGTGTAATTATGTCCCTATATGAAGACAAGTCTCGATATCTGAAACCTTAGGGCTAGTACCATGGATTAACGGTGGATCCAGCATGTTTCAAATTTGTTGTCAAAGCTTAACCCCTTGATGCCACACAGCATGCTCCCAGCACAGAGGCCAGGGTCTTACTGAGACCCCTAGGGCCCTGTTTTAACAATTGGGACCCAGAACACCCAATTCCGGGTAACCTAATCGATGTAGTAGCTTCTGATTGGCTACCACAGTAATCAGTCACTGTGTAGCCCGCCCCTCTGTTTCTCTTTCTGTGAATGGAGAGGGAAAATACATTATATCTTTGTCTTTCCTTGCAGAGAGAAAATAAATAAATAGATACAGTATATTAAAAATAAAATTAAAAACAAAGACAAAATACCTGGAACAAGGTTTGATCTAGGTCAGTGTTAGGGTTAGTGTTTGGGTCAAGTAAGGGTCAAAGGTCAGGGGTAGTATTTTTTTTTTTAAATTAGCATCAGTGTCAGTTAGTGTCAGTGTGTTTAGGTAGGACAAAAAAAGCAAAATGCGCACTATTGTTTCTGGGCTATACTAGGGGTACAAAACAAAATATAGGTTATGGTAGTAACAAGAAATATACAGCTATATTAATACATCTATTTTTTTTTCACTGTTTTGGGCCAGCTTTGATAATATAGTTTATAATTAATAATAAAAAAAAGGAGATATCTATAACCATTTACCACCAAATGAAAGACCAATTTGCCCAATTTGTCCTAAAAAAACCCCAAAGTATAATTCACCCTTAGGTATGAAGGGGTTAATTGAACAACCTGAAGTTAGAGGATGATTGGCTTCCATGCACAGCTGCATCAGATTTTGCACTCTCTAGTTTTAGTAAATCAACTCCTGTCTGTCTTAGCAAAGGTTAATCCTCTCAAAGGGCACTTCAATAATGGGTAAGGACACTGAAGGAGTTCGGGAGTGGGGTAGTGGGGCTGACATTTGACACACAGAACAGGAATAATTCTCAATGTCTTTCTGTATCCGGGGCTAGTAAAACCTGCATAACACCCTTTCAGTGGTTTTCTCAACCCCTAAATGACCTCCTTTCAAGTATCCACAAGCAAGTTCCAAACCATCCCTCTGTATGGCTTAGGGACCACCAACTGTTCAACAATTTCATCATTCTTTTTATATACATAATACAATAAGTCCTTGTTGCTGCTGAAATAAGGAAAACAGAGCCTGTCCCCTGGTTCATCAGGTAGATCATTAAAGTGGTTGTTAAGCCACCTTACTACAAACATCCCATCCCCTCTGTTAACTAACATTAACTGGTAAATGGGAAAAAAATGCAGCGCTAAGAAGTAATAGGAAGTTAGGGTGTAGTGAAACAATTAAGTAAGAGATGCTGTACTGAACAGTAAAGCATATGTGCAAAAACCATAAGTGAAATGAAATGAACAAACACAGTATAAAGTGTCCACATATGGTAAATGGATGATTCCAAAGTCAAATTATTAAGAGGAACTGGTATGGACCAAAAAATGATGTGAAACTAGAAAATAAAGTCAATGGTGCACGGTGTGGATCTGTGACTGTGAGTCAACAACGGGGTACAGAACTTCCGTAGCTGTAAACCAACATCTCGATATGGGGCATCAGAATGAAAACATCAGGAAGTAAGATAAGATGGGTACTCTTACCAGATGACGTGGACTCCACTGTCATATGACATGGAGTCAATGGTGCATGGAGCCAAACCTAGGCTGGAAAACGATATCCGGAACGGTGGAACCTCTGTCTCACTTCTCGACTTCTCTGGTGGGGTGAAGAAACATCAGGAAGGGCCGCCAACTGGATATCAGCCAATAGACCTCAAGGATGTGTTCCAAGGAGAAGCCGGGGACAGATTTGATCCAGACCCCATGATGGAAGTAGGGCTACTGGAAGGCAGTTTCTTGCATCGGGATAATATGCAAATAAAAAATAAAATATAAAAAGCTTCTGCATAGTGCAGGTAAACCAGGGATTTTTATTTCTAAAAATACCATACAAAAAATGGATAAAAGTGATCACAATTAAAATAAAATCTAAGCAGCGTAAGGAAGGGGAGATCGCCCAATCTGTCCTAGTGTCTGTACTGAAAAAAAATGCAGATTATACCTTATATCAAAGCGACTCCTGGCGTTCACGTGACTCCTTGGATCTCTCCTCTTCCCAGCTGACAGCTATAGTGGGCAGGGTTGAGCACTCCCGCTGACATCAGCCAGGGAGGGGGGGAGGAGAGAGAGCCGAGGAGTCACGTGAGTGCCGGGAGACGGTCTGATATAAGGTATAATCAGCTTTTTTTTTTTTCAGCACAGACACTAGGACAGATAATGATAGCTAACAGAGGGGATGGTATAATTGTAGTACAGTTTTTATAGCAGCAGGAAGGGAAGGGGTGGGGAGCATAGTGGCACAGACTACTACTACATTTTCCCAGGCCCTGGAAAGGGTAGGGTTTTTCTCTGCTCAGTATCAAAGTTTTCCTTGTCCACATTAAGGTCATCAAACTCTAATGTAGCCTCAGGGTCAGTAGAAGGCTGTCCACCTTCACTGGCTGTGGGGACGGCCTCAGTTCTCCTGCAATAACAGAGAAAGGAAAACACGGGGAACCCTGAGAGGAGTCCCCTAAACCCATATTGTCGGTAATGGCCAAGAGTTCTGGCTCCGCCACTGAATCAGTTAGTGTGACCAGGACAATCCTACAGTTCCCAAAACTTAGGGAAGTCCCTACCAATGATGGCCGTGTGTCCTAAATGGGGCACAATTCCGACAGGATGAGTCACCGTGCCTAAGCCAGTTTCAAAGTTAACAGTGGCTATCGGATACTCCCAGGTATCCCCATGTACACAGATCACAGCAGCTTTTCTATCATGGAAGTTTACAACAACCATCTTGGCTCTAATCAAAGTAACCAGACTTTCAGAGTCCAGCAAAGACGGGGAGAGGACCAAGACCCGAACTGAATCGTGGATCAGATATCCCTAAATGTGTATGAAAGGAGCCTGGGAGATGTATAAACCCCGATCAGGACTTTTCCTGTCTCTCTCTCTCTGCGATGCTCTGCTACTACATATATATATATATATATATATATATATATATATATATATATAGTATCTCACAAAAGTGAGTACACCCCTCACATTTTTATAAATATTTTATTATATCTTTTCATGTGACAACACTAAAGAAATGACACTTTGCGACAATGTAAAAGTAGTGAGTTTACAGCTTGTACAACAGTGTAAATTTGCTGTCCCCTCAAAATAATTGTATGCGTTCCTTGATCATCCGATCGAGGGCAAATACTGTTGCGCAAAATGTAAGCACATTGTTTCCCTGGAAGTCCAGGTTCTGAATCTGGGGAGGCAACTGTCAGCACTGAGAAGACCCCCCATACTAAAGGAGAGGCGGGAATGTACCCAGCAGGTGCAGACAGGGGCCAGCACAGAGGCGGGTGGAGACAAAGAGGTGCAGGCACTAGAAAAGAGTAGATGGGTGACAGTCAGGAAGGATATAGGGTGAAGTGGCAGGGAGGCCACATCCAGTGGTGGAGCATCCCAATAAATATGCTCCATTGAGTGACATTGGTGAAAACAGTCAGAGACCAGCACTGCTAGAGCTGAGGGACTCTCCTAGCTGCCAGGAGAAGTTCTCCTCCAGTGAGAGTGGGGGGGAAGCAAAGGGAAAGGAAAGACAGATTCTGGTGGTAGGGGACTCAATTCTTAGAAGGACGGAGAGGGCAATCTGTAACAAAGACCTGAAGCACCGAACTGTATGTTGTCAACCGGGCGCTTGGGTTCGGCACATCTGGTGGATAGATTACTGGGAGGGGCTGCGGAAGACCCGGCTGTCATGGTGCATGTTGGCACCAATGACAAAGTCAGAGGCAGATGAAGTGTCCTAAAGAACGATTTTAGGGACTTGGGAGCTTAATTGAGGAAAAGGACCTCCAAGGTAGTATTCTCAGGAATATTACTGGTACCCTGAGCTACATCAGAAAGGCAGAGAGAGATTAGGGAAGTAAACAAGTGGCTGAGGAGCTGGTGTAGTAAGGAGGGGTTTGGATTCCTGGAAGACTGGGCCAACTTCTCAGTCGATCACCAGTACTATAGAAGGGACGGATTGCACCTAAATGAGAAGGGTGCAGATCGGCTGGGAGTGAATATGGCCAAAAAGTTAGAGGGGTTTTTAAACTAGGCAACGGGGGGAGGATTCCAGAGGTAGAGATGGCCAACAAAGAACATATTCCAGAGGGTAGTATTGGGGGCATTAGTGGTAGGTTGACTAAAGCACATAAACCCAAGGTAAGTAAAGTAACAAGTCCTAGTTGCAATCTCGGAACACCCAATAAGAGGATAGTATGCGACCGGTCTAAACTACGTGGCATGTTCACCAATTCCAGGAGCCTGGCGAACAAGATGGGTGAACTAGAGATATTATTGTACGAAGAGGATTTGGATTTTGTGGGAATTTCAGAGACCTTGTTCAACAGCTCTCATGATTGGCTGGCAACCATTCAAGGGTATACCCTTTATTGCAGGGATAGAGAGGGTAAAAAAAGGGGAGGGGTATGCTTATATATCAAGAATAATGTACAAGTGAATGTGAGGGATGACATCACTAAGGGAGCTAGGGGGGAGGTGGAATCCTTATGGGTAGAGCTCCAAAGGGATGAAGCTAAGGGGAAAATAATACTGGGAGTATAGGCCCCCTAACCTGAGGGAGGTGGAGGAGACTGATCTCTTATCACAATTTGGATTAGCAGCAAGGATGGGAAGTGATATCATAATGGGGGATTTTAATTATCCAGACATAGACTGGGCGGGGGGGAACCACGCATTTGTCTAAGGCTCGCCAGTTTCTAAATGTCTTGCAGGACAATTTCATAGGTCAGATGGTAGACGCACCAACTAGAATAAAGTGTTGCTGGATCTAGTGATTATCAACAATACAAACCTGATCACGGATGTGGAAATAAGGGGCAATTTAAGAAACAGAGATCACAGATCAATTGGCTTCAGTATAAATCACACAAATAGGAAACATAAGGGGAATACAAAGACACTGAATTTCAAAAGAGTAAACTTCCCTAAACTACGAACCTTGCAAGAAGGCATACATTGGGAAAAAATCTTAGGAACAAAGAACACAGAGGAGAGATGGGTTTGCTTTAAGAGCATATTAAATAAGGGCATTAGCCAATGCATCCCAATGGGAAATATATTTAAAAGAGCTAACAAAAGTCCTGGATGGCTTAACTCCAATGTAAAAATACATATAAAAGCAAAGGAGAAGGCCTTTAAAAAATACAAGGTTGAGGGATCATCATCAGAATGCAGACTTTAAAAAGAATGCAACAAGAAATGTAAGGGTGCAATTAGATAGAACACAAAAGATACATAGCGGAGGAGAGCAAAAAAAATCACAAGAAATTCTTTAAGTATGTAAACAGTAAAAAAGGGAGGACAGACCATATTGGCCTCATAAAGAATGAGGAAGATCATCTGGTTACAAAGGAGGGGAGATGATGAAGGTATTGCATTTATTCTTCTCATCAGTCTTCACAAGGGAATCTGGGGCCTTCAGTAACCAAAACTGCAGTGTTTATCCTCATGACACATCACAGGAAGCACCTCCATGGTTAACAGAGGACAGAATTAAAATTAGACTTGGGAAACAACATTAATAAATCACCGGGACCAGATGGCTTGCAACCAAGAGTACTTAGGGAACTCAGTCAACTAATTGCCAGACCATTGTTCCCAATTTTTACTGACAGTCTACTGACTGGAATGGTACCAGCTGATTGGAGAAAAGCCATTGTAGCACCAATATTAAAAAAGGGCCCAAAATACATCCCTGGGAATTACAGACCAGTTAGCCTAACATCAATAGTATGTAAGCTCTTGGAGGGGATGATAAGGGACTATATACAAGATTTTAGTATTGAGAATGGTATCATTAGCAGTAATCAGCATGGAGTCTTGAAGAATCGTTCTTGCCAAACCAATCTTTTAACCTACTATGAGTAGGTGAGTTGCCACCTAGATAAAGGAAGGCCTGTAGATGTGGTGTATCTGAATTTTGCAAAAGCATTTGACACAGTTCCCCATAAATGTTTACTGTACAAAATAAGGTCTGTTGGCATGGACCATAGGGTGAGTACATGGATTGAAAACTGGCTACAAGGGCAAGTTCAGAGGGTGGTGATACACGGGGAGTACTCAGAATGGTCAAGGGTGGGTAGTGAGGTTCCCAAGGGTGCTGTGCTGGGACCAATCCTATTTAATTTGTTCATAAACAACCTGGAGAATGGGGTAAACAGTTCAACCTCTGTATTTGCGGACCATACTAAGCTAAGCAGGGCAATAACTTCTCCGCAGGGCGTGGAAACCTTGCAAAAAGATCTGAACAAATTAATGGGGTGGGCAACTTCATGGTAAATGAGTTTTAATGTAGAAAAATGTAAAATAATGCATTTGGGTGGCAAACATATGAATGCAATCTATACACTGGGGGGAGAACCTCTGGGGAAATCTAGTATGGAAAAGGACCTGGGGGTCCTAGTAGATGGTAGGCTCAGCAATGGCATGCAATGCCAAGCTGCTTCTAACAAAGCAAACAGAATATTGGTATGCATTAAAAAGGGGATTAACTCCAGAGATAAAACGATAATTCTCATGCTCTACAAGACTCTACTCTGGCCGCACCTAGAGTATGCTGTCCAGTTCTGGGCACCAGTCCTCAGGAAGGATGTACTGGAAATGGAGAGCGTATAAAGAAAGGCAACAAAGCTAATAAAGGGTCTGGAGGATATTAGTTATTAGGAAAGGTTGCGAGTACTGAATTTATTCTCTCTGGAAAAGAGACACTTGAGAAGGGATATGATTTAAATTTACAAATACGGAACTGGTGACCCCACAATAGGGATAAAACTTTTTTGTGGAAGGGAGTTTAACAAAACACGTGGCCGCTCATTAAAATTAGAAAAAAGAGGTTTAACCTTAAACTACGTAGAGTTCTCTTTACTGCAGCAAGGATGTGGAATTTCCTTCCACAAGAGGTGGTCTCAGCGGGGAGCATCGATAGTTTCAAAAAACTATTAGATAAGCACCTGAACGACCAAAACATACAGGGATATACATTGTAATAGTGACATATAATCACACACATAGGTTGGACTTGATGGACTTCAACCTCACCTACTATGTAACTCAACACACAGCCATTAATGTCTAAACCACTGGCAACAAAAGTGAGTACACCCCTAAGTGAAAATGTCCAAGTCGGGCCCAATTAGCCATTTTCCGTCCCCGATGCCACATGACTCGTTAGTGTTACAAGGTCTCAGGTTTGAATGGGGAGCAGGTGTGTTAAATTTGGTGTTATCGCTCTCACTCACTCATACTGGAAGTTCAACATGTCACCTCATGGCAAAGAACTCTCTGAGGATCTGAAAAGAATTGTTTCTCTACATAAAAATGGCCTAGGCTATAAGAATATTGCCAAGACCGAAACCTTAAACTGAGCTGCAGCACAGTGGCCAAGACCATGCAGCAGTTTAACAGGACAGGTTCCACTCAGAACAAGCCTCGCCATGGTCGACCAAAGAGGTTGAGTGCACATGCTCAGCATCATATCCAGAGGTTGTCTTTGGGAAATAAACGTATGAGTGCTGCCAGCATTGCTGCAGAGGTTGAAGGGGTAGGGGGTCAGCCTGTCAGTGCTCAGAACATACGCCACACATTGCATCAAATTGGTCTGCAAGGCTCGTCCCAGAAGGAACCCTCTTCTAAAGATGATTCACAAGAAAGCCCGCAAACAGTTTGCTGAAGACAAGCAGACTAAGGACATGGATTACTGGGAACCATGTCCTGTGGTCTGACGAGACCAAGATAAACGTATTCAGTTCATATGGTGTCAAGCGTGTGTGGTGGCAACCAGGTGAGGAGTACAAAGACAAGTGTGTCTTGCCTACAGTCAAGCATGGTGGTGGGAGTGTCGTGGTCTGGGGCTGCATGAGTGCTGCCGGCACTGGGGAGCTGCAGTTCAGTGAGGGAACCATGAATGCCAACATGTAGCAGAGCAGAGCATGATCCCCTCCCTTCGGAGACTGGGTCGCAGGGCGGTATTCCAACATAATAACGACCCCAAACACACCTTCAAGACGACCACTGCCTTGCCAAAGAAGCTGAGGGTAAAGGTGATGGACTGGCCAAGCCTCCAGACATAAACCCTACTGAACATCTGTGGGGCATCCTCAAACAGAAGTTGGAGGAGCGCAAGGTCTCTAACATCCACCAGCTCTGTGGTGTGGTCATGAAGAAGTAAAAGAGGACTCCAGTAGCAGCCTGTGAAGCTCTGGTGAACTCCATGCCCAAGAGGGTTAAAGCAGTGCTGGAAAATAATGTTGGTCACACAAAATATTGACACTTTGGGCCCAATTTGGACAGTTTCCCTTAGGGGTGTACTCACTTTTGTCGCCAGCGGTTAGACATTAATGGCTGTGTGTTGAGTGATTTTGCGGGGACAGCAAATTTACACTGTTATGCAAGCTGTACACTCACTACTTTGCATTGTAGCAAAGTGTAATTTCTTCAGTGTTGTTTACAAAAATGTGAGGGATGTACTCACTTTTGTGAGATATATAGATATATATATCTATATATATCTATATATAGATATATATATCTATATATAGATATATATAGATATATATAGATATATATCTATATATATCTATATATAGATACATATCTATATCTATAGATATATCTATAGATATAGATATATATCTATAGATATATCTATATCTATAGATATATCTATAGATATAGATATATATACTAACTTCACCCATTACACAACTACAGAAAGGTTTTGCCTTACAGGAACAATAGGAACCTAACACCCAATTACATTATTCACTGTTACCATACACTATTTTGGGAAAGAGCCATCTAGTGGCAGACTAGCTAAAAGTGGCACCTTAGTGGCAGTCTGCTTACACAATAGTGTGTATGCAGATTGCACCTGCTTATACACTAATGGATGATCCACTAGTGACAACCGATGACAGACATGCAATTTTATTATTTCAGACCTTATTGACTCAGTATCCAGGAGAAAGAAGGTTAGTGGTTACAGGATACCAAAAAGCAGTAACAAAAATGTTCTCCACTCAGTAGAACCTTCTATCAACCTTATATCAAAGTCACCCACAACTCAGCCCCTTGCTACATCACTAGCCTAGTTTCAAAATAGAAACTTAATCCTTCTCATCATTCCTCCCAAGACCTCCTGCTCCCTATCTCTCGGATTGGGACAGTTAATGGCAAAGTCCCTAGAACTGTTTGCCCCAATACAGGAAAGCACAAACTGAAAACAAACACTTAAAGGGTAACTTCACTTATGTGGGAAAAAATATAGCAAATAAAAAAAGAATAATATAACAAAACCAAAAACAGAGACAAAAAGCTCCCAGGGCTTTTAGGCAGCAAAAAAATACAGAATAAGTCAATTGGAAATATAAAAAATATATTTTATTGATACAAAATTACATAAAGTTTCAAAAAGAAAGTGTAATTATAAAAACATGAGCTCTGGTATATGTACCCTCTATACTACACAGGATACCCTAGTGGCATGGATAAACAACATTATATACATGAAAAATTTTCAAACTTGATATACTGCTCTAAAATCCCAACGCGTTTTGATTCATGCTAGTTCAAAGGGGGATAAGGACATCTAAATCAGGGAACATATAAAGTTAAAATATGTTTACATACAGAGAAAACAGCAACGTATGTGTCCATACTATATTGAATCAACATGTATGCAGTGACCATCAATGATCATACCTTTAATGGAGAGGTTACAGGTGACCAGAGCATACTAAAAAACAACCAAGCAGGTGGGTTTCAGAACGATCGCCCAACAAGGAGACACACCGGGGTCCAAATTGAGTTTACGAGAAATCACATCTGCCAAGTGGGAGGAATGTGAGTATATAGCATATACAATTACGACTCAAGTCATATTGCAACTGAATGGTATTAAAATGACCGTTCCTTTTCAATTTGCAGCACTATAAGTTTCTGTATAGTGCAATGCAATATGGCTACCTGGAGGTGTCCCCCCCCCCCCCAAACATTATTTCCCGCTTGGCTCATTGATTTTCCCAGAAGTCTGCACTAAGGTACAAGTCAGATTTCAGGAATCCCCTGCAACAAAAATGTCATTTTTGGTAAGATACTCCCAATAGGAAATCACATCTAAACAGAGGCAGATCCTACAATTTTCCCCATTAGAGCCCTGCAGGTGCAGCAGCTGGCTAATAATTATAAAACCACTCTCATTCGACTCACTTACCACATGGACACAGAGAAACACACAGGGATTTCTTCAGAATAACAAAAGGTAGGAATCTGCAACAAAGTTTGTTAAAATCCCTGCAATGTACATATATCACCAGAGGGGGAGGTTTTTTCTCAACAAAAGTGGAGTTACTCTTTAAGTTTAAAAATGAACCATTAACAATCTAATTTCCCATAGATTGCTGCTTGTATATCTACAATATGTGTGGATTTCTTTTGATGAAACACCTGAAGGTCTAGCAGCATGGCCCTTTAAAATTAGAACAATATAAAAAAATAATAATAATAATAATTTTGCCAATTTATAGTTACATTTCTTGGTGGGAATAAGTGGAAGCTTCCGCTTATGTATTAATGTAGACATTCCACAATATAAAATATGTTCACAAGCTCAACATTTCACACAGCATTATAATCAGATATTTACATTGTAGTCTCAAGCAGTTATTTGTAAAGTAAATAAAATTGAATCCTGCTGCAGCCACGAGTGAATTGACGACGTGTTAGCTTGATGCGAGGTACCGATTGACTAATTAGACTGACTGAACACGACAACATACAAGACATTCTCTTCCACAGGGTATGAATTTAATTCTTTGTATTTCTTTTTTTCTACATACCGGTAGTTATAATGAATGTATTCGCTGTGAGATTTGCTTTGAAGAGAATATTTGTTATGAAACATTTCATATTCATTTAACATTTTATTATAATCAAGGTGCAGGTCCAACCCAAACTTAAACTCACTGGCCATTTAATTTTTTTTGATTATAGCTTGGAAGTTTTTATTATTATTATTATTATTATTATTTTTTTTTTTTTTTGCAATTTTGTGTATACTTTTGTTCTTTATTGCTCTATACATAAAAGCACAAATGTTTTATTTATAATTGTTTATTTTGTTACTTTTTACAATTTGCCAGTTGTCAACAAAGGTCAGGATGCTTAAATGGAGTTTGAACATACATTTTTCATGGTTAATATGGCATACCAATATATTTGTAATGAGCTTTTGCTTCTTTCTCTTTCTGTTCATGTCTGGTACATTTGTATGTCATTCTTCCCAAAAATATGCAGCTTTTGTCCTAAAAATTCATAGACCAGTTTAGAAGTTTCCAACAGGTATACTGGTTAGTTGTTCTTTTTTTTTATTGCTTCAATAACTTTCAAGTCAGATACTGCTGCCTGTCGCACAAAAAACAAAATAAGTGTTCATAACGTTACATAAAGTTTACTGTTAATTTTTATCCTGACTGTATTTGTCCTTTAAATCAAACAGTCAATGATATGGTGTGTTCTAGTCTTGCTTATCTGAGACTGCATGGAGTTCTAGTGAAAACCTATACAGTGCCAGTCACCAGTGGAGGGATAGATCACTGAAACAAGCTGGCCAGTATGCATTTTATTGTACATACTTAAATATATGATCTAGTTTTTTGCTAAAGAGATTGTAAATTGCTTTAAAACATTCTACGCCAGTGGAAATATATTTCAGACGGGTATACTACTTATGCAAATAAAAGTGAAATAGTCATTTAAAACATTTTATGGCTAAAAAGTGAAATGAGGACACCCAAAACGAATAATTATTAGATATATGGCACCTACAGCTCTTCTAAGGACTATGCCATAAAAAAAATTAAGCTCCAACACATCTGAGCAGTGTTTGAGCTTGCTTTTTCCTCCAGACCTCACATATTCCTATTGGCCCATCATTAAGTCAATAGGAATGGGAAGAAGGCATCAAAGGGAAGATTTGGTGCTATTAAAAATGTACCTTTATACCTTTACTGGTTCTAATCGCCAGGCTTTTAGCTGTAAAAGCAAGGTATTAGAGTCTGCAGCAAGTGTGGGCAGGCACCACTGAGTACCTGCACTTTATAGCAACATTATTATTAAAGCAGATTCTCTTTTCGAATTTTGGTGCTAAAGCAATTGTAGCAAACCCCCACAGGGGCTACTGATGAACTTGGATCCCCCACTCCTGCACAGCCAGGCATACCAAATTTTCACAAGCACCCAGAGTCAGAGAACAGTCCATGATTTTGTTTTTGTTATTTATTGAGGGTTAATAACTTGGATAGGGATGGGAGGTTATGGCATGCTCACGTGACTTCAGCAAAACGTTCACCAAACTTCAGGGGCATCTTCCTATATACAGTCTATATACACTGTACATACAGTCTATATACACTGTCTCCTTCATTTCCTCCACAGCACTTGCTCGCTCCAGCTGAATCACTTGTTTATCTGACAGGCTCCTAGTCTGATTAGCAATGGCCATTTACAGGTAGGAATTTGTCGCCACTTTTTGTGTAGCACAGTGTAGTGAAACAGCTTGTAAATCTTCCTCTGTGGCCACTGATCCCAGCACCACCTCTTCAGGCACTGCCAACCCACCTGGCTGCAGCTGCTCCTTTCACAAACCTTCCAGGCTGACTCTCCACACCAGTCCACCCGACTGACTCTTCACCAGCCCACCCGGCTGACTCTCAGGAGATCTCTTAGGGAAGGATGAAGACTTAAGCACACTATCTTCAGAGAGACTGGCTAAATGTGGCAGTCTCCCCCCCTTGTTTGTTCCCAACAGTGTTGACTACGCACTCTGTTCTCTCTTGCTCCTGTTCCTCCAGGAAAGTCTCCTCTTGTGTTTTAGGCAGGATCCTTTTATCACTTGAGCTCCAGACCAAGGCAGGACCCCCCCAGACTAGGGGGTACCCCTGTTGGCCACCAACAGCCTCCTCAACACTGTATCTCTATATTCCACCCAACTCCCCTTGGTGGCATGGCCCATGTTTATTTATGGAGTGGTCTCAGCCTCTTGCCAGCCTACCTCTGAGGATTGGCTGAGGCTCCATAAATATTCAAGTCAGCTCCTCCTAACCTCCATCCACTAATTCTAGAAGATTCTCCAATCTTCTAGACCAGAGGGAGGGGTGTCAGGATGGGTCATCCAGCCCTGAACCTTAGTAAAACCTGACTCATCTCAGGCTTCAGGCTTATCCCTGAGCTAAACTATACTTCTAGCACACACTACAGGGTGCTACACAATAATGTTTAAATTTTTTGCACACATATACATTTAGTTTGCTAATGTAAAAGTCATTTTGGCTATAAAACACCCACAACATTATATATTTTCCAAAAGCAGAAATATCCATAGGCAATGCCTTAAAGGTCTTCATAGCTTATCACTTTAGAGTTACCTGTGAGCTCTGGTGCTGGAATTATTGCTCTCACTCTGACATTTACGCCGTTACCTCACGCGTGTGGTGCGATCTTGGTTTACTTACATGTGTTCACCCTATGCTTGCAATGGCATTTGCGACTGTGTGCAGGGCAGTGGGGTTACATTTAACTGAATACATGTTCATACAGATGCTTGCATTAGCAAATTGTGTATTTTGAACAAATTAATATTTTGTATTTTAATCACTTAAGGACCGAGCCTCTTTTTGAGATTTGTTGTTTACAAATTAAAATCATTTTGTTTATGCTAGAAAATTACTTGAAACCCCCAAACATTATATATATATATATATTTTCCAGACACCCTAGAGAATAAAATGGTGGTCATTGCAATACTTTACGTCACACCGTGTTTGTGCAGCAGTCTTTATGCCCTGTACATACGGTCGGATTTTCCGACGGAAAATGTGTGATAGGACCTTGTTGTCAGAAATTCCGACCGTGTGGGCTCCATCACATTTTCCATCGGAATTTCCGAAACACAAAGTTTGAGAGCTTGCTATAAAATTTTCCGACAACAAAATCCGTTGGTGGAAATTCCGATCGTGTGTACACAAATCTGACGCACAAATTGCCAAGCATGCTCAGAATAAATTAACAGACGAAAGCTATTGGCTACTGCCCAGTTTATAGTCCTGGCGTACGTGTTTTACGTCACCGCGTTTAGAACGATTCTTTTCTGACAACTTTGTGTGACCAAGTTTGAGACAACATCCGTTGGAAAAAATCCATGGATTTTGTTGTCGGAATGTCCGATCAATGTCCGACCATGTGTACAGGGCATAAGAAGTGCAATTTTGGAAAAAATACACTTTTTTAAATTAAAAAATAAGACAACAGTTAAGTTAGCCCAATTTTTTGTTGTGAAAGATGTTATGTTGTAAAAGATAATGTTACGCTAATTAAATTGATACCCAACATGTCACACTTCAAAATTTTGGCCACTCGTGGAATGGCGACAAACTTTGGCACCTAAAAATCCCTATTGGTGACCTGTCGCATGCCTATTGCTATCAGAAATTTTTTAAAATTCCTTGTGACAGCAATTAAAGTGATTAAAAAAGAATTAAAACAACAGTGTAAAAAAAAAAAAATTAATGAATAATTAAAAGAAAAAAATTAAAGTGCCCCTGTACCCCCATGCCCGCAAATGCGAACATATGCGTCGGTCCTGAACATGCGCAAACAGCGATCGTCTCATACATGTGAGGTATCACCGTGAAAGTCAGATCATGGGCATTAATTCTAGCATTAGACCCCCCTCTGTAAATCTAAAGTGGTAATCTGTAAGGCTTTTAACGTGTCACTTATGAATAGTAAAATGTACATCATTTGTCGCTGTTGCACGGGCGTGCACAATTTTAAAGCATAACATGTTTGTATGCATTTACTCAGCATAACATTGTCTTTTCTATTTTACAAAAAAATGGGTAATGTATTGTGTGCATTAAAATTCCAAAAAGTGTATTTTTTCCCCCAAAAAATTACATTTGAAAAACCACTGTGCAAATACCGTGTCACTTAAAAAAAATTGCAAAACCCACCGATTTATTCTCTAGGGCCTCTGCTTTAAAAAAGGATATAATGTTTTGGGGTTCTAAAAAAAATACTGATTGTTACATGTCAACAAAAAGTGCAAGAAAAGGCCTGGTCTGTAAGTGGATATCCTAACAGTCAACTGTATTTATGTAACTAGCATAGCCAATTGCATTAGGGTGTGAACCCCAAAGCTCAAACACACATGCATACACACTCATTGGCCACTTTATTAGGTAATCCTGTTCGATTGCTTGGTAACACAAACTGCTAATCAGCCATTCACATGGCAGCAACGCAATGCAATTAATCATCTAGATGTGGTGAAGACGACTCGCTATAGTTCAAACCGAGCATCAGAATGGGGAAGAAAGGAGATTTATGTGGCTTTGAACATGGCATGGTTGTTGAAGCCAGGCAGGCTGGTCTGAGTATTCCAAAAACTGCTTATCTACTGGGATTTTTTACACTTGAGGCCTATTAGTACCAACTGATCATCGTTTAAACGCCATGGACTACCTGAGTATTGTTGCTGACCATGTGCATCCCTTCATGACTACAGTGTCCCCATATTCTGATGGCTATTTCCAGCATGATAATGCACCATGTCACAAAGCTCAAATCTTCTCAAACTGGTTTCTTGAACATGGCAATGGGGGTTATTTACTAAGGGAAACTCCACTTTGCACTGAAAGTGCACTTGGAAGTGCAGTCACTGTAGATCCGAGGGGGACATGCAAGGGGAATAAAAGCAGCAATTTAGCTTGCACATGATTGGATGATAAAATCAGCAGAGCTTCCACTCATTTCTACCCCTTAGATTTAGAGCGACTGCACTTCCAAGTGCACTTGCGGTGCAGAGTGGATTTGCCTTTTGTAAATAACCCCCAATGGGTTCACTGTACTCCAATGGCCTCCACAATCACCAGATGTCATTCCAATAGAGCACCTTTGGTATGTGGTGGAATGGGAGATTTGCATCATGGATCTGCAGCTGACAAATTTGCAGCAACTGTGTGATGCTATCATGTCAATATGGACACAAATCTCTGAGGAATGTTTTCAACTTCTTGTTAAATCTATGCCACGAAGAATTAAAGTAGTTCTGAAGACAAAAAGAGTCTAAGCCTATCAATGTGTACCTAATAAAGTGGCCTGTGAGTGTATATACTGTGTATATATATATATATATATATATATATATATATATATATATATATATACACACACACAGTATCTCACAAAAGTGAGTACACCCCTCACATTTTTGTAAATATTTTATTATATCTATTCATGTGACAACACTGAAGAAATTACACTTTGCTACAATGTAAAGTAGTGAGTGTACAGCTTGTGTAACAGTGTAAATTTGTTGTCCCCTCAAAATAACTCAACACACAGCCATTAATGTCTAAACCACTGGCAACAAAAGTAAGTACACCCCTAAGGGAAAATGTCCAAATTGGGCCCAAAGTGTCAATATTTTGTGTGGCCACCATTATTTTTCAGCACTGTCTTAACCCTCTTAGGCATGGCATTTACCAGAGCTTCACGGGTTGCCACTGGAGTCCTCTTCCACTCCTCCATGACGACATCATGGAGCTGGTGGATGTTAGAGACCTTACGCTCCTCCACCTTCCGTTTGAGAATGCCCCACAGATGCTCAAAAGGTTTAGATCTGGAGACACACTTGGCCAGTCCATCACCTTTACCCTCAGCTTCTTTAGCAAGGCAGTGGTCATCTTGGAGGTGTGTTTGGGGTCGTTATCATGTTGGAATACTGCCCTGCGGCCCAGTCTCCAATGGGTGAGGATCATGCTCTGCTTCAGTATGTCACAGTACATGTTGGCATTCATGGTTCCCTCAATGAATTGTAGCTCCCCAATGCTGGCAGCACTCATGCAGCTCCAGACCATGACACTCGCACAACCATGCTTAACTGTAGGCAAGACACACTTGTCTTTGTACTCCTCGCCTGGTTGCTGCCACACACGCTTGACACCATCTACACCAAATACGTTTATCTTGGTCTCATCAGACCACAGGACATGGTTCCAGTAATCCATGTCCTTAGTCTGCTTGTATTCAGTAAACTGTCTGCAGGCTTTCTTGTGCATCATTTTTAGAGGAGGCTTCCTTCTGGGACGACAGCCATGCAGACCAATTTGATGCAGTGTGTGGTGTATGGTCTGAGGACTGACAGGCTGACCCCCCCACCTTTCAACCTCTGCAGCAATACTGGCAGCACTCATACATCTATTTCCCAAAGACAACCTCTGGAGATGACGTTGAGCATGTGCACTCAACTTCTTTGGTTGACCATGGTGAGGCCTGTTCTGAGTGCAACCTGTCCTTTTAAACCACTGTATAGTCTTGGCCAATGTGCTGCAGCTCAGTTTCAGGGTCTTGGCAATCTTCTTATAGCCTACGCCATTTTAGAACAACAATTCTTTTTTTCGGGTCCTCAGAGAGTTCATTGCCATGAGTTGCAATGTTTAACTTCCAGTGATCAGTATGAGAGAGTGAGAGCGATAACACCAAACTTAACATGCCTCCCCATTCACACCTGAGACATTGTAACACTAACAAGTCACATGACACCGGGGAGGGAAAATGGCTAATTGAGCCCAATTTGGACATTTTTAGTTAGGGATGTACTCACTTTTGTTGCCAGTGGTTTAGACATTAATGGCTGTGTGTGGAGTTATTTTGAGGGGACAGCAAATTTACACTGTTATACAAGCTGTACACTCACTACTTTACATTGTAACAAAGTGTCATTTCTTCAGTGTTGTCACATGAAAAGATATAATAAAATATTTACAAAAATGTGAGGGGTGTACTCACTTCTGTGAGAGAAGGTATCTATCTATCTATCTATCTATCTATCTATCTATCTATCTATCTATCTATCTATCTATCTATCTATCTATCTATCTATCTATCTATCTATCTATCTATCTATCTATCTATCTATCTATCTATCTATCTATCTATCTATCTATCTATCTATCTATCTATCTATCTATCTATATAGATAGATATCTATCTATATATATAGATAGATATATATCTCTATATAGATAGAGATATATCTCTATCTATATAGAGATATATATCTATATATATATATTGCAGACACACACACTCTTACAAAGAAATTTACAAAAACATTTTAAATTGTGTTAAACATTTTTTAATTAACCACTTCAGCCCCGGAAGATTTGGCTGCTCAATGACCAGGCCATATACGATACGGCACTGCATCGCTGACAATTGCACAGTCATGCAATGTTGTACCCAAACAAAATTTTTGTCCTTTATTTCCCACAAATAGAGCTTTCTTTTGGTGTTATTTGATCACCTCTGCAGTTTTTATTGTTTGCGCTATAACCAAAAGAGCGTCAATTTTGAAAAAAACACAATATCTTTTACTTTTTGCTATAATTAATATCCCAAATTAAAAAAAAAAAAAGTTTAGGCCGATATGTATTCTTCTACATATTTTTTGGTAAAAAAATTTGCAATAAGTGTATATTTATTGGTTTGCGCAAAAGTTATAGTGTCTACAAAATAGGGGATACATTTATGGCATTTTTATTATTTTTTTTTTTTACTAGTAATGGCGGTGATCAGCGATTTTTATCAGGACTGCGATATTGCAGTGGACAAATTGTACACTTTTGACACATTTTTGGGACCAGTGACATTTATACAGCGATTAGTGCTATAAAAATGCACGGATTACTGTATGACACTGACAGGGAAGGGATTAACACTAGGGGATGATCAAGGGGTTAACTGTGTTCCCTAGGTGTGTTCTAACTGTAGGGGGGGTGGGACTGACTAGGGGAGGAGAGAGATCAGCGTTCATACTTAGTATGAGCACACAATCTCTCTCCTCTCCCCTGAGAGAACCAGGATTTGTGTGTTTACACACACACATGCCCATTCTCGTTCTGGCATGAGCGATCGCGGGTGCCCAGCGGTCATCCCGCCTGCCAGGCACTCATGTGTGTGCACCTCCGGAGGAATCTTAAAGAGCCGACGTACAGCTACGATGGCTCTCGCAGGAAAGCCAACCACTTACGGCCTGCCCGCCGTCATTTTAGGTCGCTAATTTGAAGAGGGATATCGTTGTTATGGTAGCAGCTAGTTGCCATAACCCCAGTATCCTCTTCTTCTTTGGGCGGTCCTCTTCAAGACAAAAGTGGTCTCTGCGGCGGATTTGCCGCAAGATCACTTTTATCGACAGTGGGAGAGGGGCCCCCCTCCCGCCGGTGCCATCCGCCGCTGCCGATTGCTCCGGCAACCGCGTCCAGTCCCTGGCTTGGCATTGAGACTAGTGAGGGGAAGATGGCCCCACACATCTCCATACCACTGCAGGGCGGAAGCAACTTTAAAACGTGACTTCCGCCCGTAGCTCTTAAAGGGACTTTTTTTTTTTCAAATGACATAAAATATTTTTTTTTTTATTGCATTTTAGTGTAAATATGAGATCTGAGGTTTTTGACCCCAGATCTTATATTTAAGAGGTCCTGTCATGCTTTTTTCTATTACAAGGGATGTTTACATTCCTTGTAATGGGAATAAAAGTGACACCATTTTTTTTTAAAGAACAGTGTAAAAAATATAACAAAAGGTAAAATAAATAAGAAAAAAAAAAAAAAATTTAAACGTGCCCCATCCCGCCGAGCTCGCGTGCAGAAGCAAACACATACGTGAGCAGCGCCCGCATATGAAAACAGTGTTCAAACCACACATGTGAGGTATCGCCGCGATCGGTAGAGTGAGAGCAATAATTCTAGTCGTAGACCTCCTCTGTAAGTGTAAACACGCAACCTGTAGAATTTTTTAAATGTCACCTATGGAGATTTTTAAGGGGAAAAGTTTGTTGTCATTCCACGAGCGGGCACAATTTTGAAGAGTGACATGTTGGGTATCAATTTACACGGCGTAACATTATCTTTCACAATATAAAAAGAAATTGGGATAACTTTACTGTTGTCTTATTTTTTAACACAAAAAAAGTGTATTTTTTCCCAAAAAAGTGAGCTTGTAAGACCGCTGCGCAAATACAGAAAGTATTACAACGACCGCCATTTTATTCTCTAGGGTGTTAGAAAAAAATATATATAATTTTTGGGGGATTCTAAGTAATTTTCTAGCAAAAAAAACCTGTTTTTAACTTGTAAACATGAAATCTCAGAAAGAGGCTCGGTTCTTAAGTGGTTAACCATGTCACACCGTATTTACGGAGCAATCTTACAAGCGCAATTTTTTTGGAAAAAAATACACTTTTTTTAATTAAAAAATTCGACAACAGTAAAGTCACACTTCAAAATTGCATCCGCTCGTGGAATGGCGACAAACTTTTACCCTTAAAAATCTCCATAGGCAACGTTTAACAAAAAACTACAGGTTGCATGTTTTGAGTTACAGAGGAGGTCTAGGGCTAGAATTATTGCTCTCGCTCTGCCGATTGTGGCGATACCTCACATGTGTGGTTTGAACACCGTTTTCATATGCTTCTGCACGCGAGCTCAGCGGGATGGGGTGCGTTTAATAAAAAAAAAAATTCTTATTTATTTTACCTTTTATTTTTTATTTTTACACTGTTCTTTTTAAAAAAAAAAAAAAGTGTCACTTTTATTCCTATTACAAGGAATGTAAACATCCCTTGTAATAGAAAAAAAGCTTGACAGGACCTCTTAAATATAAGATCTGGGGTCAAAATTGACTGCGTATCTCATATTTACACAAAAAAGCAATAAAACAATAAAAAAAAAAAAGTCCCTTTAAGAGCTATGGGCAGAAGTGACGTTTTGACATCGATTCCACCCTGCAATGATATGGAGATGGGTGGGGGCCATCTTCCCCTCACTAAGCTCCATGTCAGGCTAGGGAGAGGATTCAATCGCCTCCGCCACTACCGAGGCTTCTGGTAAGCGGCGGAGGGCACCAGAGCGCGGTGGGAGGGGGGCCCTCTCCCGCCGCCGATAAAAGTGATCTCGCGGTGAACCCGCCGCAGAGACCACTTTTATCTTGAAACGGACCGCCCGCTGAAGAAGAGGATACCAGGGTTATGGCAGCCAGCTGCTGCCATAACAACGATATTCCTCATCAAAATACCGACGTATAACGACGGCGGGCGCTCCATAAGTGGTTAAATAACCACTTATGAATGTAAACAGTTTAAATTGTTTTAACTTATTAAAACATTTAATCAAATAACCCATTAACATAAACAAGGCAGGCTAGTGCTGCATCTGCATGAACGTAAATACAGGTTGGAACAACTTGGAAGGGGAAATGGGGGTAAAGGACCTGGGATTCACACCCCATCATCTTTTTCTTACCTCTCTTTGCATAAGTCCTGTGATACTGGCTTTCCAACCAATCAGGGTACTTGGCATATGGCTATGTGAGCTACTGCCAGACATCCTGATTGGTGTTAAAGCCACCACCACTCTCCCTTGCCGCACTCTTCCTGTGAGAGAGTAGAGCTTTCTGATCTCCCTGCCAGCACATTGTATCCCTGTCTAAAGATATAAACAGAGCCGCTCAGTGGGAGATCTTTCCCATCTCCTCGTTGGCACTAAGGATGAGCCGAACACCCCTCGGTTCGGTTCACACCAGAACATCCGAACAGACAAAAAATTTGGACGAATAAATGAATATCGTTAAAGTCTATGGGACACGAACATGAAAAATCAAAAATGCTCATTTTAAAGGCTTATATGCAATTTATTGTCATAAAAAGTGTTTGGGGACCCGGGTCCTGCCCCAGGGGACATGTATCAATGCAAAAAAAGTTTTAAAAATGGACGTTTTTTCGGGAGCAGTGATTTTAATAATGCCTAAAGTGAAACAATAAAAATGAAATATTCCTTTAAATATCGTGCCTGGGGGGTGTTTATATTATGCCTGTAAAGTGGCGCAGTTTTCCCGTGTTTAGAGCATTACCCCAGTAAAGTGACATTTCTAACGGAAAAAAAGTCATTTAAAACGGCATGGGTTAACCCCCCCAGTCCATTACTAGGCCCTTTGGGTTCTTTATGAATATTAAGGGGAACCCTGAACCAAAATTTTTTTTTAAAATTGCGTGGGGGTCCCCCCAAAATCCATACCAGGCCCTTCAGGTCTGGTAGGAAAATTAAGGGGAACCCTGTGCCAAAATGTAAAAAAAAAAACGGCATAGGGGTCCCCCCCAAAATCCATACCAGACCCTTATCCGAGCACGCAACCTGGCAGGCCGCAGGAAAATAGGGGGGACGAGAGAGCGCCCCCCCTCCTGAACCATACCAGGCCACATGCCCTCAACATGGAGAGGGTGCTTTGGAGTAGCCCCCCAAATCACCTTGTCCCCATGTTGATGGGGACAAGGGCCTCATCCCCACAACCCTTGCCCGGTGGTTGTGTGGGTATGCAGGCAGGGGGCTTATCAGAATTTCGAATCCCCATTTAACAAGGGGACCCCCAGATCCCGCTCCCCCATGTGAATTGGTAAGGGGTATATTGTACCCCTACCATTTCACAAAAGAAAGTGTCAAAAATAGTAAAAAGGACAGGAGACACTTAGGGACAAGTCCTTTATTAAAAGATAAAAAATAAAAATGTCCTGTCCTTCTATCACTCTGCCGACAAGCCAAAAAAAAAAAGCGCAACAGCTCTGCCTCCATGGGAGGCTCCTGCCGAGTGATGCTTCTTCTTGGTGACAGCTCTTATATAGCTGAGGGCAGGGCCACTCGCTGGCATAAACGGGTGACCCCGCCCTCAGATATATAAGAGCTGTCACCAAGAAGCAGCGTCATTCGGTGGGAGTCTCCCATTGAGGCGGAGCTGTCCCAAAGTGTCTCCTGTATTTTTCATATTTTTGACACATTCTTTTGTGAAATGGTAGGGGTACCCTTACCTATTCACATGGAGGGGCCAGGATCTGGGGGTCCCCTTGTTAAAGGGGGCTAACAGATTCTGATAAGCCCCCTGCCCGCATACCACCACAACCACCAGGCAAGGGTTGTGGGTATGAGGCCCTTGTCCACATCAACATGGGGGCTACTCCAAAGCACCCTCCCCATGTTGAGGGCATGTGGCCTGATACGGTTAAGGAGGGGGAGGGCGCTCTCTAGTTCCCCCCTCTTTTCCTGCAGCCTGCCAGGTTGCGTGCTCGGATAAGGGTCTGGTATGGATTTTGGGAGGGACCCCTATGCCATTCTTTTTTTTACATTTTGGTGCAGGGTTCCCCTTAAAATCCATACCAGACCTGAAGGGTCTGGTATGGATTTTTGGGGGACACCTATGCCATTTTTTAAAAAATTTGGTGCAGGGTTCCCCTTAATTTCCATACCAGACCTGAAGGGCCTGGTATGGATTTTGGGGGGACACCAAAGGCAATTTTTTTTACAGTTTTGGTTCAGGGTTCCCCTTAATATTCATACCAGACCCAAAGGGCCTGGTAATGGACTGGGGGGTGACCCGTGCCGTTTTTTTCAATGAGTTTTATCTATATTGCTGAGACCTGACAATTCATTACAGCTGCGATCAGTTTTAACCACTTCAGCCCCGGAAGGATTTACTCCCTTCCTGACAAGAGCACTTTTTTGCTCAGATATTGCTGCTCGGTGATTGCAGTATTCTAGTCTGCATCTCCCCAAAGTAATACTTAAAATCTGGCCTGTTAGTGGGTCCTGAGGACAAGAGTTGAGAACCACTGCCATAGATTAAAAGGAGTCTCCAGCCACACAAACAAACTGCTCATTCACACTGTATAGGCCAGAGAACTGTGTGAATGAGCCCTTAAAGTTTTTTAAATATTTTTCACATTCTCAATTTTTTTTATTTTTTTTATTTTTACTTTTTTTGCACTATTTGTTGCAATTTTTTATTTATTACATTTCTTTTTTTTTACAATGCCACAATTGAGGAGGGGGGCTTTGGTCTAAATAGTCCCCTAAGGTCTCACTTTTGAAACAGAGAAAGGTACAGAGAAAACACATTTCCTATAAATATTTCATATTTCATATTTACCAACCCTTTCATATTTCATGACATATTTACCAACCCTTTACATGCTCTCCTCCCTGAAGATCCCCCTGTGTATCTGCAGCAGCTAGAGAGAGAGGAGATGAGGGAAGCCAGCAGAGCTGTGGGGGGAGAGGCACATGGGATGGAGGCTTAGGCAACAGAGGGGAATCCCAGGAGGGGGTGACCAGTGTGGCAGGGTGACATTTACCAGAACCGATCACCTGTATGGCTCTCCATGCAGCAGCTGATAGCTGCAGGAGGGAAAAGAGGAGAAGCCGGCTTTTAGCTACTGCATGGACAGCCATATCAGGGATCGGTGCTTGTAATCAACCCCCACAAAACCTGATGCAACAGGGAGGCTGCACAGGCCCTTGTTATCCCTGAAGCTCTACCAGTGGCGGTAATGCTAATGCGCACCAAGGATTAGGGTGTGACCAGGTGCAGCCCGTGCATAAGCCTATGGTAATTAGGATTCCTTTGCACTCTTGTTAAACCAAAAACATTGTATAATTCATTAATGAGAACCATTAAGAGGAAATGACTGATATCAAAATGGCTTATCAGCCATGTTTTGCTCACTTTGAATTAAATGCATATCCTGATGGTATTATAACCATGGGCATACAGTGTTAAAAGTTTGTTTCACAGACTAATAAATAGAGCAGAATGTTTCAACAGGTGCATACATTTAAGATTTAAAAGATAAAAGTAAATTTAAGTACTTGTTTAAATTAAAGTAAATGTTCAAGCTTTGTGGGACTCCATACTCCATGAAAAAGCATTATTCAGGCTTGGCAATCCCTGCAGTATCTACAGCTTCAATATGAATGTAGCAGACACCTATAGATGTGTCTTGTTTGCCAGGTTCAGCTCAAATTCAGAGTTTGGCTGAACAGGGAAACTAAAGGTGATTGGCCGAACGCCATACGCCACTTCTAAATGTCAAATTCCACAGCGCACCTGGTTGTTAGGGAGCCAATGACCCCTGGCCTCCTCACATTCATGACTAATCCTCCCCACCAATTCAGCTGTCGGCAATCATTTCCCACTGATAGCTGAAGTGTAAGAAAAGGGGTGGAGGTGGACAGGGCCATATTTGGTCAATGACATCAGCAACCATCTCTGCCCTTTATTGACATTTCAGGTGTCAAAGGGGGAAAGGGGGAACTGGTATTCAGCTGGTGGAGTGTCCAGAAACCAATGTTAAGCATGGGCCCCTGTGTGTGTTCGTTTCAGTGGTCATCGTTCCCATGAATAATGAGGATTTGCATTGCTGGGCAAAATGATTGTTGATTGATTTTGGACGTTTTAATTCTTTTATTAAAGGACTCATGGCAAACTGCCAAGACAGATTATGAACAGAAGGGGCCCCATGACAGAACCCTGGGGCACACCAGTAGAAAGTAGATATGGTTGAGATTTAAAACATTTCAGTTGGATGAATTTAGTATGGCCAGAGAGATAAGACTTAAGCCAGTTCAGGGGTGTGTCAGTTAATCTAATGGAGGCTAATCTGCCAAGGAGGATGTTATGAGAAATGGTATCAAAGGCCACACTCAGATCTAGTTATCTGTTGAGTAATTGTCAACAGAATAGCTTCTGCTTTGTCAAAGTTCCTTTGAAGTTTTCAGACCCTTACCAAACTGCTTGCTTAAAAGAGAAGTATGGGTTTGCACTTTTTTGCAGATTCATACTTACCTAGGTAGATGCAGCATCGGTCCGATGCTGCATCTGTCCGCCAGCGCCTTTGCACTGAGAACTGAGCGATCAAATACTGCCGATCACTCGGTTCTGACAGCTCCCCGACCAGAGAGCTGCTGACTGTCAATCAGCAGCTCTCTGCTCTGCCCCTTCTCGCTCACTGGAATGCTGGGCTGTGGAGGGGGCGGAGCAGCCAGCTCAGGCACTCAGCGGCTCGCTGAGCGCCTGAGCCGGGTGTTGGTCCAGGGACCTGGCGGACCCAGACTCCATTGTCGTGACGGACCGACTTCTGTGACGTCAGCAGAGAGTGAACTTCAGCCCGCTCTCTGCTGAAAATGGGTCACAGGAGTGCAAAACGAATTACTTCTCTTTTAAGTTAAATGACTTAAGCCTGATACACACTGAGTTTTTTCCATTCAACCCAATGGGTCAGCTCCAGTCAGAGCCGCTAAACTAATGATCCGACATTAGTACAGCAATGTCCCGCGCTGATCTGTTGTGTTCTGACAGGGGACGGCTGATTTGGAGCTGGTCGGCTGCTGGTTTTCTAGCTTCTGTGGGACCGGCTGCCATACACACAGGCCAAATGTCAGCCGTTTTTTATTGAACTAGCTGATGTCGCCCAGCATTCAGTCCATGTGTACAGGTCTTAAGGAGATGCACTCTTGGGATTATAGCTAGTTCTAAATGCTACGGAGATATTTTTAATATAAGCTGACAAAACAGTTTTGAATCAAACATTTTTTAAAATTTGTATATTTGCATACACTTTGGATTACATTGCTCTTTCTCTGTGCAAAGCAAGAATGGTGCCATCTTCAAGAAATTTGTATGCTGTGCATTCTTAGAACCCAGCTGCATCATAAATTAAGGTTTTCGTAACATGGGGAACTGAGAGTTTACCAGAGAACTGTGTACATGAATCCTAAAAATGTCTCCTATATCTACTTTTTTGGCATGTTAAATATGCCACTAAAATGTTGTGCACAAAAAAAAAATAAAATACTTGTTGCTCCGTCCATAAGTCCTGTACTGCCCTGTGCTTTGTGCACACTGCAGTCTTAATTCAAGCAGTGTTATTAGCCTTGCTCAGTTTACTTCTGTGAACTACAACATGCCTCATGCTTTACTCATCTTCATAACACATGGGGAAGAGTTCTGTAGTCCTAAAACACTTCCTATCCTAGGGTGTCAGTACCGCTCCCCCATAGACACAGAACAGTGATTGTGTGTTGTCCCCCTAGAGCACAAAGTATGATACTTGCAGGATCACCAGGTGAAAATAGGAGAAATACCCTGAAAAAAGGAAAAAATACTGCATCTAAGGACTAATTAGTCATAGTATCTTACACACCGTATTTGCTTTTGGATTTAGATATTCTTGAATCTACAGAATGTGGTCATGTAGTAGTTATTATACACTTTTTTGTATTTAAAGAGTAACTCCACTTTTGTTGAGAAAAAAAAAACATTCCCCTCTGGGTGATTAATGTACATTGCAGAGATTTTAACAAACTTTGTTGCAGATTCCTACCTTTTTTGATTCTGAAGTAATCCCTGTATGTTCCTCTGAGCCTGAGTGATGAGTGGGTCTAATGGGAGTGGTTTCATAATTATCTATCAGGTGTGCACCTGCAGGCACTAATAAGGAAAGCTACTGGGCCTGCATCCCTTTAGATGTGTTCCTACTGGGAGTATCTCACCAAAAATGACATTTTTGTTGCAGGGGGTGCCTGAAATCTGACTTGTATCTTAGGCAGACTTCTGGGAAAATTGGTGAGCCAATCACACAAGCAGGAAATGATGTTTCTGGGGGTGGTCAGTACACACTCTTTGTACAGAACACCTCCAGGTAGCCATATTGGAATGCATTTTTTTGTTTGCTATTTTTTTCCCCACAAAAGTGGAGTTACCCATTAAGTGTTACATGACAGGCCTTGACGATTATGTCACATAAAATAACTATTGTACTTTAATTTAATTTAATTAATTTAACAATTAAAATGTATTATTTATTAATGCATTCATTAGTTAATTTTAATTGAATATTGGCAATAATATGGGCAGCATTAAAGTCCTACTATCTATGTTATTAAAAAAAATAGCAAAGTTGTTTATTTATTATTGTTTTTGTTTTTCATGTTTTCGTTGAATTTTTTTCTCTTGCAGATTTATGTTTAAATACAGTAACAATGATAAAAACCTTAAGGATTTTTTTAGTAATGCTATTTATGACAGCTGCTGGATTTCTGTATAAGGTCACATACAAGGGCAACAACTTTCCCTACTTTTCCTACATCTTTAAAGAAAACATGGGACATGACACTGCAAATACAATTCAATCTGTAAACCAGTCAGATGGGGCCACGACTTTGGGGACAACTAAACATTCCAAAGTCACAGCAGAAGATATCCTGAGTGGTGGAAACAACATTGTATTTTTAGAGACCAGTGAAAGGCTACAACTCCCATCCTTGGTTTTATGTGCAATTGAGTCAGCAGCTCGAGTCTACCCTGACAGGTCAGTTGTGGTTTTCATGAAAGGATTAAACAATACAAACGCAGAAGTTCAGGAGAACGTTCTCAGTCATTACCCAAGCCTTTTATCTCTGGATAATATTCACATCTTTCCTCTTATAATGGAAGATATTTTCAACAATACTCCTCTTTTCAACTGGTATAAGAAGGTAAGATTTAGAAGACCTCAAAGACTAAAATACAAAAAGAAGCTCTATTTCATTAGAACTACACATTCCAGAGCAGTTTCCCTTTGCTCTCACAAACAAAAGATTTCCCAGCACTCTGACCGACCAGCCTGCAAAACAATCAAATTGATCCTGTCTAACAGTTTAAAGTGGATGTAAATGAGATGCAGAGAAAATAGAGTACCTACGTCCTATAAATTCAGATAAAGTATAGCAAATTGAGTTGAGGCATTGAAGACTTTCATGGTATGGTATGAACTCACAGTACAAAAATAATTATTTAAAAATATACCAATTTATTATATCAGTTAACATTAAAAATCCACCCACAAGGGAGGATGATAATACAAAAGGGTCCAATAAGACAATCAGACAATACTAGTAGGACTTTGGTATTAGCAGGTTATCGATTCATGCACTTAGAAGCTGGTTGAATGCAGAGAATACTTTACTTTCATGGAGAATTAGCAATGCATGTCTTACAGCATTAGGAAACATGAACCAGGAACTGAATAACAAACAAGTACACACTTCGATACAGAAGGTACATCCTGTTATATCATAGAATGCATGAATTATACACTATAATACAACAGTGCCACCTGCTGCATAGATAAGCATAATGCATACAGTATTGTCAGTTTATAAGCAAGTTTGCTGTTGTTCTTCCAACACCCCTTCTCAACAACACGTGCTTTGTCAAATTAAATTCAGCTTCTTCTGGATATAATTATGACATTCCTTCAACAAAGGCTTGGTGAGTGCATAGTTAGTCATCTCCTCTGATGGGCAGTATTGAATGTCAGTAACACCTTGCTCTTGATTGTCCCTCAGTAGGTGATACTTGACATCAATGTGTTTGGTCCTAGGATTGACCCTTTCTGATTGTGTAAGCTTTACACATCCCTGGTTGTCTTCAAAAATGGGAATTGGTTTGGACATGTCTATCCCTATTTCCACAAAAAGTTGACAAATCTATATTGCTTCTTGACATGCGAATGCTGCTGCAATGTACTCTGCTTCAGTTGAGTGACAGTTACTTGCTTTCGACTAGACCAACTTATGGTTCCTTCCCCATACTGGAAGATGAATCCACTTGTGGATTTGGGGTCTATGAAGTCCCTGGCCCAATCAGCATCCACATATCTGACCAGTTTTGGATGTGATGTTGCTGGTAACCGTAACTTCACCTGAATTGTTCCTTTGAGGTACTGCATCACTCTTTTTACTGCGTTCCAGTCACACTGACAGTGAACTGAGACCTTCCTGCATAGTATGACCACTGCTGCGGCTATGTCTGGTCTTGTCACAGTGGCAACATATAGCAACTTAGCAATTGCTCTGCGATATGTATCATTGTTGGGTAGCAAGTTTTCTGCTTCATTGCTTTTTTGATAGCCTGGTTCCATAGGAACTTCCTTTGCATCTTGCATATGGAATTGTTCCAAGATTTCAGAAATTTTCTGAGATTGGTTGAGAAGATAACTTCTATCTTCTTCTCTCTCTATTTGGATTCCCAGATAGTAGCTAATGTTCCCAAGTTCTTTGATTTAAACATTTTCTTTCAGCTTATGAACTATCTGAATATAATCCCCTTCTTGTTCAAAACAGGTTATAATGTCATCGACATAGATAAGGATGTAAATCCATCTGTCTTCTTGATTCTTGGAGTAGAGACAGGTGTCTGCTTTACTTCTTGAGAATCCCTCTCTGGTAAGTACTTTGTTCACTTTCTCATTCCACATCCTTGCAGATTGCTTAAGATCGTAGATGCTTTTCTGAAGTTTACACACAAGGTTTCCTCCTTGCTCAAACCCTGGTGGTTGCTCCATGTAGATATCTTCCTTAATGTCTCCATATAGGAAACCAGTTTTAAGGTCTAGGTGTTTCACTTGCATGCCCTTCCCGGCTGCAACGCTATAAAGTGCTCTGATGGTAAAGTGCTTTACGACAGGGGCAAATGTTTCATCGTAATCTTTACCAAGTTTATGGGAGTAACCCTTGGCAACTATTTATACCAATATAATGCTGCGCTATCCAAATGTAATCAAATGATAATCGTACTAAATCCTAATATTACTGACTGCAGTTGAATATTGGTGGTGAGATATTCCATTCCTATGTAAAAAATCTAGTGCACATAATAATGAAATCTTATGAGATTAAAATTGCGATCATAATCAATTAAAAATTGCAATCCTATGCGATACTCCCAATGTCAACCTGTGTAGCATACACACCTCTATATACACATGTTGCATTCATAGAGAAATTTGCAACTCTGTGCGATAATTGTGATAAATGCAGTGACAACCTATAATTTACATAAATCTATATAAAAAAGTGCATCAATATACATGCGATACTCCCAATGTCAACCTGTGTAGCATACACACCTCTATATACACATGTCGGGACGGGCGAATGGTTTGGCCCGAGCATAAGCTCGGGCCGAATTTTGGTTGCTCGGATGTTCTGCGAACACTGAACAATATGCGGTGTTCGGGTTAAATTCAGAACACCATTAAAGTCTATGGGACACTAACATGAAAAATCAAAAGTGCTCATTTTAAAGGCTTATATGCAAGTTATTGTCATAAAAAAGTATTTGGGGACCTGGTCCTGCCCCAGGGGACATGTATCAATGCAAATTAAAAAAAAAAAACTGTCTGTTTTTTCAGGAGCAGTGATTTTTTTAATGCTTAAAGTGAAACAATAAAATGAAATATTCCTTTAAATATCGTGCCTGGGGGGTGTCTATAGTATGCTTATAGTAAAGTGGCGTTTTTTTCCCGTGTTTAGAACAGTACCACAGCAAAATGAAATTTCTAAAGGAAAAATTGTCATTTAAAACTGATTGCGGCTGTAATGAATTGTCGGGTCTCGGTAATATAGATAAAACTCATTGAAAAAAAGAGCATGGGATCCCTCCCAGTCCATTTCCAGGCCCTTCAGGTCTGATATGGAAATTAAGGGGAACCCTGCACCAAATGTTTTTAAAAAATGGTGTAGGGGTCCCCCCCCCAAATCCATACCAGACTCTTCAGGTCTGGTATGGATTTTAAGGGGAACCCTGCGCCAAAATAAAAAAAAATAGCGTAGAGGTCCCCCCAAAATCCATACCAGACCCTTAACCTGGCAGGTCGCAGGAAAAGAGGGGGGGACAAGAGAGCACCCCTCCTGAACCGTATCAGGCCACATGCCCTCAACATGGGGAGGGTGCTTTGGGGTAGCCCCCCAAAGCACCTTGTCCCCATGTTGATGGGGACAAGGACCTCATCCCCACAACCCTTGCCCGGTGGTTGTGGGGGTCTGCGGGCGGGGGGCTTATCTGAATCTGGAAGCCCCCTTTAACAAGGGGACCCCCAGATCCGCCCCCCGTGTGAAATGGTAACATGTACAAATGTACCCCTCCCATTTCACAAAAAAGTGTCAAGATGTTAAAAAAAACAAGACACATTAAATAAAAAAATAAAAATGTCCCACGAAGTCCATTCATCTTCTTATATCGCTCCGCCAATGAACTGAAAAAAAAAACCCGCCACCGATCCGCCTCCATGGGATGCTTCAGCGCCTTTGACAGTTCTTATATAACTGAGGGCGGGGCCTACTGATGACTTCCCCAGGGCGTCAGAGGGGGTGGGGTCACCCATTTACGTAACGGGTAGCCCCGCCCCCTCTGACACCACGGGGAAGCCATGGGGAAGTCCCCGTGCGTCAGAGGGGGGCAGGGTCACACGATACGTCACTGGGTGGCCCCGCCCTCAGTTATTTGGTGCACTGGTTCCCCTTAATTTCCATATCAGACCCGTAGGGCCTGTTATGGATTTTAGGGGGACCACCCCTGCAATTTTTTTTTTAATTTTAGTTCGGGGATCCCCTTAATATACATACCAGCCCCAAAGGGCCTGGTAATGGACTGGAGGGATCCCATGCTCTTCTTTTTAATGAATTTTATCTATATTGCCGAGACCCGACAATTCATTACAGCCACGATCAGTTTTAAATGACAATTTTTCTTTAAGCAATGTAATTTTGCTGTGGTACTGTTCCAAACACAGGAAAAATGCACCACTTTACAGGCATACTATAGACACCCAACCCAGGGCACGATATTTAAAGGAATATTTCATTTTTATTGTTTCACTTAAAGCATTAAAAAATCTCTGCTCCCGAAAAAACAGCCATTTTTAAAAAACATTTTTGCATTGATACATGTCCCCTGGGGCAGGACCCAGGTCCCCAAACACTTTTTATGACAATAACTTGTATATTAGCCTTTAAAATGAGCACTTTTGATTATTCATGTTCGTGTCCCATAGACTTTAACGGTGTTCGTGTGTTCTGCCGAATTTTTTGCATGTTCGGTATGTTCTGGTGCGAACCGAACCGGGGGGGTGTTCGGCCCATCCCTATACACATGTTGCATTCATATGCAACAGAGAAATATGCAACCCTGTGCGATAATTGCGATAAATGCCATAATTGCAGTGACAACCTGTAATATACATAAATCTATATAAAAGTGCATCAGTATATACAATAATCAATATAGAAATAAAGTGAACCATGTTTAAAGTGCTCTTGTGCCAAACTAACACCCCCCTGTGTGGTTCGTACCAGAACTTGCAAACAGGCAAAAAATTTGTTCGAACACGCGAACACCGTTAAAGTCTACGTGTCATGAACAGGTGTGACCAGAACCGTGTGATCTGCGACAGAGGACGCCCAAACGTATATAAGTGAAAATATAATAATTTATTAAAGAAAGTGAGTAATATAATACAACCAACTCCAATATGATACAGTGCAATAACCAACCACAGACAGAGACCCACAAATAACAACAGACAGATAAGTGCAATAAATGGGAAATACCAGGTTCATAAACAATAGCCAGGCCAGGGTCATACACAGCAGATCAGCAGATGGACAGGGGATGTTCCAGAGACATAAACGTAAGCCAGGCCAAGGTCATACACAGGGAGGTCAGCAGATGGGGTATGGAACACAGGACAGGGAGAGGATGGATGGGTCAGACTGCAGGCAGGGATGCAAGGTAACAGGTGGGACAGGATAGGGTCCGAGACAGGGAGACAGGATCAGGTTCAGGGCACAGGATCAGGTTCAGGGCGCAGGATCAGGTTGCTAGCAGGTCAGGAGGCAATGATGAAATCAAGGCAAACATGTGAATGTTTGCCGGGTATTTATAGGCCTGTGATATATGGCCTCAAGTGACACCTGATTGTAGGAGGTACTGTCTGCTCCACACTGCCAGGATCCATCCGCTGGTGGACGCCAGTACTGCGGCCCAAAGATGATATACTATTAACAGGGAAAAGCTCTCCTGACAGTTCCAAACTGCCAGGAGACACCTGCTGGTGGACCTCAGTACTGCATGCCAAATAACAGGTCTTACCAGCGGATGGAACATTTCCTGACAGTACCCCCCCTCAAAGGAGCGGCCTCCGGACGCTCCAATTGGTTGTAATTGTCCATAGTCTATGGCATTAAGCAGAACAACAGATGGTGGCACAACAGGCAGAACAGGTGGTGGTACAACAGGCAGAACAACAGGTGGTTGCACAACAGGCATGGGCACTTCAAGCTGGGCAAAAGGCATGGGCACTTCAAGCTGGGCAGCGGGCTCATCAAGCTGGGCAGCAGGCTCATCAGGCTGGAGGGCAGGCACCGGGACATCAGGCTGGAGGGCAGGCACCGGGACATCAGGCTGGAGGGCAGGCACCGGGACATCAGGCTGGAGGGCAGGCACCGGGACATCAGGCTGGAGGGCAGGCACCGGGACATCAGGCTGGAGGGCAGGCACCGGGACATCAGGCTGGAGGGCAGGCACCGGGACATCAGGCTGGAGGGCAGGCACCGGGACATCAGGCTGGAGGGCAGGCACCGGGACATCAGGCTGGAGGGCAGGCACCGGGACATCAGGCTGGAGGGCTGGCACCGGGACATCAGGCTGGAGGGCTGGCACCGGGACATCAGGCTGGAGGGCTGGCACCGGGACATCAGGCTGGACAACAGGTACTAGAACTTCAGACTGGGCAGTAGGCACATCAGGCAGAACAGCAGGTGCTGGCACAACAAGCTGAACAGCAGGCACATCGGACTGGATAGCAGGTACTGGAACTTCAAACCGGGCAGCTGGTACTGGAACTTCAGACTGGGCAGCAGGCACTGGCACATCAGGCAAAACAGTAGGTGCATCGGACTGGATAGCAGGTACTGGAACTTCAAACCAGGCAGCTGGTACTGGAACTTCAGACTGGACGGTGGGCACAGGTGCTGGCACATTAGGCAGAACAGCAGGTGCAGTGGACTGAATAGCAGGTACTGGAACTTCAAACCGGGCAGCCGGTACTGGAATTTCAGACTGGACAGTGGGTATAGGTGCTGGCACATCAGGCGGAACAGCAGGTACTGGCACGACAGGCTGAACAGCAGGTACATCAGACTGGATAGCAGGTACTGGAACTTCAAACCGGTCAGCCGGTACTGGAACTTTAGATTGGACAGTGGGCACAGGTGCTGGCACATCAGGCAGAACAGCAGGTACTGGCACAACAGGCTGAACAGCAGGTACATCGGACTGGATAGCAGGTACAGGAACTTCAAACCGGGCAGCTGGTACTGGAACTTCAGACTGGACAGTGGGCACAGGTGCTGGCACATTAGGCAGAACAGCAGGTGCAGTGGACTGAATAGCAGGTACTGGAACTTCAAACCGGGCAGCTGGTACTGGAACTTCAGACTGGCCAGCAGGCACTGGCACATCAGGCAAAACAGCAGGTGCTGGCACAACAGGCTGAACAGCAGGTGCATCGGACTGGATAGCAGGTACTGGAACTTCAAACCGGGCAGCTGGTACTGGAACTTCAGACTGGACGGTGGGCACAGGTGCTGGCACATTAGGCAGAACAGCAGGTGCAGTGGACTGAATAGCAGGTACTGGAACTTCAAACCGGGCAGCCGGTACTGGAACTTCAGGCTGGACAGTGGGCACAGGTGCTGGCACATCAGGCGGAACAGCAGGTACTGGCACAACAGGCTGAACAGCAGGTACATCAGACTGGATAGCAGGTACTGGAACTTCAAACCGGTCAGCCGGTACTGGAACTTTAGATTGGACAGTGGGCACAGGTGCTGGCACATCAGGCAGAACAGCAGGTACTGGCACAACAGCAGGCCTCGGAACATCAGGCTGGGCGGCACACAGGAACACATCAGGCTGGAACAGATCAGCTGGCGGGGAGGCAGGATTGGACACTGGCATGATGGTATGGGTTGGATTAGCTGGTGCGGAGGCAGGTTGGGTTACTGGCAGGATCGTCTTGGTTGGAAAAAACTTTCGTTTTTTCTTTGGCTTAGCCACTGAAGCTCTGTAGGTGAGGGGTGCAGCAGACTGGAAAGGAGGATTGGGATATGGCAGAGAAGAGGTAACAGTAGCTGGAGGAAGTTCCTGTGGGTTTGTGGACAGCTGAGAAGAGGCAGGTGGGTTGAATGCAGGATAGGTGCAGCGGGTAGGGACAGGGTATTGATATTTGGTGGGAAGCAGGGTATATTGGGCCGAAACAGAGGTTACCATGGGTGAAGGGAAAAAAAGACTCCTGGGCAGGCAGGTGTCTAATAGCAGGTCTGGGTTGTGCAGAGCTGACCGAAGCTGGAGATAATAAGTCTGACCATGCCTGTAGTACAGGTTGAACAAACGTGGGTTCACATACTGCCTGTCTAACCAGGGACTGCACCGAATCTATACAATCCACTAGCACCTGTTTAGGACAACCTGAATAATGCTCCAGAAAGGATACAGCATCATCCTCCAACAGCCATACCAGAGACTCCACCTGATCACTACTGAAGGGGGGAGAAAAATCATCACTTCCTTTAGGACTGCCAGACAAGGCTAGCTCAGCACACACCTGTATCAGGGGCTGAACGTTTTCAAACAGTAATCTACCCTGATCAACCAGAGAATGGGCCAGACGGATACACTCCAGGAGCTGATCGTTGGCCCACTCTTTCAATACCAGACGGCAGTAATTGTTATCCTCCAACACCAGTGAGGCAAGGAGAACAACTGTTTCTGATTGCATTTTAATAGCACTACAATGGTTCCTCTGCGCAGTCACTTCTGGTCAGAGATGGCCTTGATTTACTGTCATGAACAGGTGTGACCAGAACCGTGTGATCTGCGACAGAGGACACCCAAACGTATATAAGTGAAAATATAATAATCTATTAAAGAAAGTGAGTAATATAATACAACCAACTCCAATATGATACAGTGCAATAACCAACCACAGACAGAGACCCACAAATAACAACAGACAGATAAGTGCAATAAATGGGAAATACCAGGTTCATAAACAATAGCCAGGCCAGGGTCATACACAGCAGATCAGCAGATGGACAGGGGATGTTCCAGAGACATAAACGTAAGCCAGGCCAAGGTCATACACAGGGAGGTCAGCAGATGGGGTATGGAACACAGGACAGGGATGAGGATGGATGGGTCAGACTGCAGGCAGGGATGCAAGGTAACAGGTGGGACAGGATAGGGTCCAAGATAGGGAGACAGGATCAGGTTCAGGGCGCAGGATCGGGTTCAGGGCGCAGGATCGGGTTCAGGGCGCAGGATCGGGTTCAGGGCGCAGGATCGGGTTCAGGGCGCAGGATCGGGTTCAGGGCGCAGGATCGGGTTCAGGGCGCAGGATCGGGTTGCTAGCAGGTCAGGAGGCAATGAAGAAATCAAGGCAAACATGTGAATGTTTGCCGGGTATTTATAGGCCTGTGATTGGCCTCAAGTGACACCTGATTGTAGGAGGTACTGTCTGCTCCACACTGCCAGGATCCATCCACTGGTGGACGCCAGTACTGCGGCCCAAAGATTATATACTATTCACAGGGAAAAGCTCTCCTGACAGTTCCAAACTGCCAGGAGACACCTGCTGGTGGACCTCAGTACTGCATGCCAAATAACAGGTCTTACCAGCGGATGGAACATTTCCTGACACTATGGGACACAAACATGAATAATTAAAAGTGCTAATCTTTAGGCTTATATGCAAGTTATTGTCATAAAAAGTGTTTGGGGACCTGGGTCCTGCCCCAGGGGACATGGATCAATGCAAAAAAAGTTTTAAAAATGGCCATTTTTTCGGGAGCAATGATTTTAATAATGCTTAAAGTCAAACAATAAAAGTGTAATATTCCTTTAAATTTCGTACCTGGGGGGTTCTATAGTATGCCTGTAAAGGGGCGCATGTTTCCCGTGTTTAGAACAGTCTGACAGCAAAATAACATTTCAAAGGAAAAAAAGTCAATTAAAACTACTCGCGGCTATTAATGAATTGCCGGTCCGACAATACACATAAAAGTTAATTGATAAAAACGGCATGGGAATTCCCCACAGGGGAACCCCGAACCAGAATTTAAAAAAAAATGACGTGGCGGTCCCCCTAAATTCCAAACCAGGCCCTTCAGGTCTGATATGTATATTAAGGGGAACCCCAGCCAAAATTTTTTTAAAAAATGGCGTGGGGTCCCCCTCAAAATCTATACCAGACCCCTCAGGTCTGGTATGGATTTTAAGGGGAACCCCGTGCCAAAATTTAAAAATAAAATGGCGTGGGGTCCCCCCAAAAATCCATACCAGACCCTTATCCAAGCATGCAACCTGGCAGGCTGCAGGAAAAGAGGGGGGGCGAGAGAGCGCCCCCCCTCCTGAACCGTACCAGGCCACATGCCCTCAACATTGGGAGGGTGCTTTGGGGTAGCCCCCAAAACACCTTGTCCCCATGTTGATGGGGACAAGGGCCTCATCCCCACAACCCTTGCCCGGTGGTTGTGGGGGTCTGCAGGCAGGGGGGCTTATCGGAATCTGGAAGCCCCCGTTAACAAGGGGACCCCCAGATCCCGGCCCTCCCCCCTGTATGAAATGGTAAGGGGGTACAAAAGTACCCCTACCATTTCACAAAAAAAGTGTCAAAAATGTTAAAAATGACAAGAGACAGTTTTTGACAATTCCTGTATTTAAATGCTTCTTCTTTCTTCTATCTTCTATCTTCTTTCTTCTATCTTCTATCTTCCTTCGGTTTCTTCCTCCATCTTCTTCTTCTTCTGGTTCTTCTGGTTCTTCCTCCTGTGTTCTCGTCCGGCATCTTCCTCCGTGGCGTCTTCTTCCCTTCTTCTCCACGGGCCACTCCGCATACATGATGGCATGATGGGAGGCTCCCGCTGTGTGACGCTTCTCCTCTTCTGACGGTTCTTAAATAACGGTTGGCGGGGCCACCCGGTGACCCCGCCCCCTCTGACGCACGGGGACTTGACGGGGACTTCCCTGTGGCACACCCGTTACGTAACCCTGCCCCCTTCTGACGTCACGGGGAACTACCCCAAAGCACCCTCCCAATGTTGAGGGCATGTGGCCTGGTACGGTTCAGGAGGGGGGGCGCTCTCTCATCCCCCCTCTTTTCCTGCGGCCTGCCAGGTTTAAGACCCTCGGATAAGGGTCTGATATGCATTTTTGGGGGGACCCCATGCCATTTTTTTTTTAAATTTTGGCGCGGGGTTCCCCTTAAAATCCATACCAGACCTGTAGGATCTGGTATAGATTTTGAGGGGGACCCCACGCCATTTTAAAAAAAAATTTTGGCCAGGGGTTCCCCTTAATATCCATACCAGACGTGAAGGGCCTGGTATGGAATTTAGGGGGACCCCCCACGTCATTTCTTATTTTTAATTTTGGTTCGGGGTTCCCCTGTGGAGAATTCCCATGCCGTTTTTATCAATGAACTTTTATGTGTATTGTCGGACCGGCAATTCATTAATAGCCGCGAGTAGTTTTAAATGACTTTTTTTCCTTTGAAATGTCATTTTGCTGTCAGACTGTTCTAAACACGGGAAACATGCGCCCCTTTACAGGCATACTATAGACACCCCCCAGGTACGAAATTTAAAGGAATATTACACTTTTATTGTTTCACTTTAAGCATTATTAAAATCACTGCTCCTGAAAAAACGGCCGTTTTTAAAACTTTTTTTTGCATTGATCCATGTCCCCTGGGGCAGGACCCAGGTCCCCAAACACTTTTTATGACAATACCATGCATATAAGCCTTTAAAATTAGCACTTTTGAGTTCTCCCATAGACTTTTAAAGGGTGTTCCGCGGCTTTCGAATTTGCCGCGAACACCCCAAATTGTTCGCTCTTTGGCGAACTGGTGAACAGCCGATGTTCGAGTCGAACATGAGTTCGACTTGAACTCGAAGCTCATCCCTATTGCAGATGATAAAACAGATGATAAAGTGCTCGTGTCCACTCTTGTGCTCCTCTTTGGTGTATGCGCTCACCTTAGAGTGTGTGACCTTGCACCTAAGCTCGGTCAAAACACGCTTTTAAACCACCTCTGGGTTTATGGTCAGCATTCAGATCCTTGGAAGGTTGCTTGCAACAATATTCATATGGAAAACAGAGGAAACTGGATAGTGTATTGCCGTTTTAAAAGTTTTATTTAAAATGACAATATTCCCTATATTAGGGTACTTACATGTAATAGGTACCCCTATTAAATACCACTCTGTAACAAGCCAATCAAGTATAAAGATGCTGTATTGGTGTGTCCTCTCCCGCTCTGAGATCACTCCACTGTCTCACAAACCTTCCTGTCCCCTCCCCAATATGTGTCGATACTGGGAAATAAAGTATCTTCCTCAGGGGAAATTCTATTGGACGTTAGGGAGATGTCAATCATTTTATAGCGTCATCGTGGCCATTTTGTTGAAGACTGTGGACATTCTATAGTTTATTGTATGCTCGTGGCCATTTTCTGATAGATCAGAACACTAAACACTACCCATACCGGCATAATAACATCAGTTTATGATGGCTTATACGGCATTCATCAGCCTAAAATTAGCCTATATATCCCTCTACAAATTACATTCAAGACGGTATGTAAGGAGAAGGACACATCTTCACAGCGTCACTAACATAAAATATATAAAAAAATTTAAAACAGTATCATTAAAAATAAAAACCTCCTAACCAACTCATATGCCTGTAAATAGCAGTTAACAATATACTAATCGACCACTATATCCTACATCATTATGCGAAGTGTCATTAGCTCATACTGTATTTATTAACCACATTCTCTAAAGAACATCATTATTACCTATAGGACAACTCATGTAAAATGAATTATAGGTAAATGCATGTGTAGCAACATGCGTGCATGTATGCACAAACATCCACACTAGCCCACCCCTAAATTATGTACCATCAAAGACCTACCTATTTTTTGCATAATGGTGATTAAATACCACCAAAATAAAGCTCCATTTGTGAGAAAAAAATTATAACAATGATAAAAATTTAATTTGAGTACAGTGTAGCATGACCGCGCAATTTTTATTCAAAGTGTGACAGCGCTGAAAGCTGAAAATTGGTCTGGGCAGGATGGGGGGTTAAGTGCCCAGTAAGCAAGAGGTTAATACGCATAAATTGCCCTCTGGGTATGTTATTAATCCATGGCCTAAAGTGGCAACTAGATGTGAGGATGTATGAATTCCGGTCAGTGGCCTTAAAATATGTTTTCATTTCTAAACCTCTGGGTGTACTTTTAATCTCTAGATCAAGAAAATGTATGACTTCACTACTAATATCCCATGAAAGCATAATATTACACTCATTATTGTTTATACTCCGCAGAAAGCCTTCCAAATCTGCCTTAGACCCCTTCCATATTATCAAAATATCATCAATAAAATGCCTGTAAAGTAAAATTCTCAAATCCATATTGTACAAAACAACCTCCTCCTCCCATTTAGCCATGTACAAATTGGCGACGCTTGACGCAAATTTTGCGCCCATGGCGACGCCTTTTATTTGGAGATAGCAGGTATTTTTGTTCCAAAAATAATTGTGTTTTAAACAAAAATCTAAACATTTCAAAATAAATTTACGTAATCTTCTTTCCATATGAATATTCTTTTTTAAGACCCAGTTGACTGCTTTCATAGCCCCCTGATGATCTATATTTGTATATAGTGAGGCCACATCGGCCATGGACATCACTACATTTGTAATACTGCTACATCCGTTTAACAACTATAAAGTATGCTTGGTGTCTTTCAAAAAAGCCGTGGTATTTTTAACCAAAGGTTGCAGATGTATGTCAATGTATTCCCCTAGTCTTGCAGTAAGTGAATTTATCCCGCTTACTATGGATCTTCCCGGTGGACTTGTTCTATTCTTGTGTATTTTCAGATTATAATAATAATAGGCAATCTTGGAAACTAGTTTGGCTTTGTATTTGTGGATATTCCCTTCTGCGTCTGGCTTTACTTTGAAAGTCCACTTACTTCCTATAGTTTTGCTGTTAGGAGGGAGCTCTGTGAGTGTCCAGGTTTTATTTTCTTGAAGTTATTTTAATTCTTTTTCTGCTGCCTTTCTCCATTTATTGGCTTCACATTTTGGCAGTTTTTCTGCTGTCTGTCGGCCCAGGATGTTGGTTCAAATTCGCTGTGTGTTTTTTCAGTGTATGACAGCTTTCGGGGTGGTATCCCCTTTGTAGTCCAAGTGCATCTTCTGACGTCATGCAGTTCGACAGGATCTGGTGGGGAACTTGATTTAGGCAATGTGAGTTCCACCTCTTGTTCTGACTCCTGCAAAGGTTCACTTCGGTCGACCTTTTCTTCTGGTTTGCTTGACATATTCACTTCACAGCTTTCGGGGATCAGTGTTTCTGGTGATGGGCTTTCATCAAAATAAACACTACGACTTAGACCCCATACACACTATTAGATTTTCTGCAGATTTTTGTCTTCAGATTTACCAAAACCATATAATATGAGGTCAAACCTTTAGAGTTTCAATTTGTATGCAATCAGGCAGGCCTATGCACTTCATGGTTTTGGTAAATCTGAAGACAAAAATCTGTAGAAAATCTAAGATCCATGCCACATTTTGAATGGAGTACTTTCAATGGCTCTTGAGGGTAGTCTGTTCTGTAGGTAGGTTGCAGTCATGACTGCTTCTCCCCAGTACTTGTGAGGTAGGTTGGCATCTGACAACATGCATCTAGCCATTTCTATAAGAGTGGTATTTTTCCTTTCTGCTACACCGTTTTGTTCAGGAGTGTATGGTGTGGTTGTCTGGTGTACTATTCCTTGTCTCTTCAGTTATGAGGCCACTTCTTTGCTTATGTACTCTCCCCCATTGTCGGTGCATATTATTCCTGGTTTGTGTTGGAACCTGTTGCTAATTATTATTATTATTATTATACAGGATTTATATAGCGCCAACAGTTTGCGCAGCGCTTTACAACATGGGGCAGACAGAACACTTACAATACAAATCAATACAGGAGGGATCAGGGGGCCCTGCTCGTTAGAGCTTATCATGTCAACGAACTCTCAAAGTTTATCTGATGTTTCATTCTTGTGTTTCATCAGATAAGTAGTTGTGTAGCTGGAATAATCATCAATGAAAGTCAGTAGATATCTGTTCCCGCCTGACGTGGGAGTTTTTATTGGACCCCATACGTCACTGTGTATGAGCTGCAGGGGGTGGGTAGTTTTTCTTTGAGATGCACATTGCAAGGCGCTATTGTCAAATCTTCTGATAAGCCTCTCTTTATATTGTGCTGTATAGCTTATGGACTTCTGTGCCTAGCCGCCTGTGCCATAAGTGAATATAATTGATGTGTAGGTCATTATAGACTATATTGACTTGCTGGTCTGTGGTGATGAGCCTGTATAGGTGATCATCCAGTTTTCCTTTTGCAAGAAATCGCTTATTATTGTGAATGGTGCATTCATCACCCTGGAACTTAACTGTGAGACAATTGTTTGCAAGACTTTTCACTGATAGAAGGCTGCTAGTTCTGAAGCATACAGCACTGTTTTTACAAGGATAATCTGCTTGCCTTGTGGTGTAATGGAGTTCAGGACGCCCTGGCAAACATTTGCTGGCCTTCTTCTAGTCTCATCTTATACAGCTTTTTATAGTAGAAACAACTTACTGTCGAGGCTTGAATGCTCATGCAGTTTTTGTAATGAAATCCACATACAGTACCTTTGGCTGTTTCATCTGTTCTTAAGTGGATAAGCTGGTCATCTTTCACTAGTAAGCTTATAGTTGCTTTTGCTTGTCTATCCTTCCTATCCCAGTCCTCCGTCTCTCCATTTGTGGGTCTGTCTGTATTCAGCACTTACCACAAGTCATCCATGCTAAAAAGACTTGCAGTATCCTGTTTAGTGCCTGGGCTTGTAGTAGCCTCTCCAATGCCTTGGCCCATAACCTATTAGCAGGTTATTAATTCATGCGCTTGAAAGCTTGTTGAATGCAGAGAATACTTTACTTTCATGGAGGATTAGCAGTGCATGTCTTACAGCATTAGGAAACATGACACAGGAACTGAATAACAAACAAGTACACACTTATGGCCAGTACACACGATCCGAAAATCAGACAAAAAATACAGCTTTCGGCACGATCGTATGATAATCGGTTCGTTAGTACAGAGCTTTCGAGAGCTGATCATGACAGTTTATTCGATATTATTCGATCGGACAAGCACAAAAATTTTCCTTGTACAATACTAGATCGTATGATCTTCGTTTAGTCAGTACAGTTGTCGTCCGAAAATACAATACAAATACATTACAACACATGTCATCACTTCCTGTCGTATGTGAATTTTCGTGACTTTAGTAACCTATTCAATTTCTACTTGCGACTGTTAAGTGAAAAAAGTCAGACGATCTGTCGTCTGATTTTCAGATCATGTATTTGGGCCATTAGATAGAGATGGTGCATCCTGTTATATCATAGAATGCATGAACTATACACTATAATACTACAGCACCAACTGCTACATAGATAAGTATAATGCAAAAAGTATTGTCAGTTTATAAACTGGTTCCTCTCATAGAGATTGGACATTGGTATAGATATCATTCCAGTCATAAATGACCTTGATTTTAGATCTCGCGCTCTACATGTCTTGGACGGACTACGGTGGTGTTTTTGTTACAGACAGCCTTCTGGATTTCTGACTGTGATTCATTTGAATCCCTATTGTGGATCTTTGAGAAATCTGGCTCTCTTTATAAGAGATGTATTCCTGATGACTGGGTTGGATGGGCAGATTATCAGCTAATCAACTTCTGCAAGTAGTTAAAACCCCAGATCAAGCATTATCTGACACAATGATTTAACGGCCATTTTAGTGGTTTTGAATATATCCCAGGTGTATCTGCATGTGAGCTTGTGCAATCATTGTGCTATCATTGTTAGATTCTTCTGAGTGAACCAGTCTTTAGGGGGCTTGCCTGTGTATATCACTGCCTTGGTCACTGTCCATTTCAATATAGTAGAAAAACTACAGTACACACCTTTTATACTTCCAACTGATTCTGGCGTTACATTGCCCTGGGTCGTAGAATTGGGTTCTCTGATAATTATTCCTCTTGGGTTAAACTCCCGAAGAACCGGTTTACGGCGAAACATGTAGAGCGAGAGATTGAAATCTAATCTAAATCAAGGTAATTTATGACTGGAACGATATCTATACCAATGTCCAATCTCTATGAGAGCAACCAATATCCTACTAGTATTATTGTCCTTGTCCTTATTGGACCCTTTTTGTGGTTATCACCCTCCCTTGTGGGGGGATTTTTAGTGTTAACTGATATAATAAATTGGTATATTTTGATATATATATATATATATATATATATATATATATATATATATATATATATATATATATATATTACGGTCCTAACTCTAAATTTCCAAAGCATCCATAGCAGGAGCACATATAAGAATAATTAGATTAAGGGCAGATATAACTGGAGGAGCCCACCCCTCCTAAAAGGCACAGGGACGCACATTTAGTTATGTGACTCCTATTCAATAGCTGCCTCAGTAACATGCATGTTTACCAAGAATGTCACGCCTTCATGACATTATAGTGATTGGTAGAGCTGACCGAGTCAAATAATAACAAAATAAACATACAATAATTAGGAAACATGCAATGGAAGGGGCAGATGTCTCTGTATTTTCTTAATATTTTTTGCGTATATGTTGTCAAGTATTTAACTTTTTTTTATTGTGTAAAGAAATAGACATTTGAAAATATCAGTACAGTACTGTGTTGTTTAAAATGTTCACCTAAATACCTTTTTAAATGTGATTGTGATTGTTATATACTCCCCTAAAAGTGCTACTTTTGAAGTCAAATTTCGATTTAGTTTTAGTCATAGTCTTTTGACTATAATGCCATTTTAGTTTTAGTTGTATTTAAGTCATCTAAATAGTTTTCGCTTTAGTCGCATTTTAGTCGACTAAAATCTCCAGTACATTTTTGTCGGCTAAAATCGAATGGGTTCAGTTAAACTGTAATGCAATATTTAAACATTCCTCTAGAATTTCAAAGCTCATTATATACTCCTGGAGTAAGAATCGAATAATATGTAGCAGGGATTGGGAAGTAAATGGGAGTGAGGGAGTGCACAGGGCAGAGAACTGGTCTGGGGAGGCTGTTATTTTACACAGTGCTAAGCACTGTTACGTTGCTGGGAGGGGAAACACCAACCATATGGTTTGCAGGGCATTGTTCCAGAACTCCCAGGTAGCAGGCAGACAGAGAGAGCCTGTGTCTCTCAGCCAATACAGCTTGTTAGGGGGCTGGGACTTGAACAGACAAGTGTAGCTCCAAAGAAAGTTAGTAAACGTCCCTCCCTCACATTTGCGTTCTGTTTTTGTTAGTTGATGAAAATTGGAATAGATTTTCGGCATGGTTTTCGTGAACCGACTTAATTCAAATTTTATTTTTTTTTACCGTTATGACTTTAGACAGATTGTCACTATGAGGTTAGACAGACTGTGACCAGTGTGTGTTCAATTTGAAAAAAATTAGAGTAGAAACATGGACTTTATAGGCACACGTGTATATTAGGTAAAAACATTTTTTTAATAGGATAAAGTTAAAACCGTTGTACACAAACACATTAAAAAACATATAATTGAGTGACCTCAAGGCCTCTCATACCACCAACATATAATTGAGTGACCTCAAGGCCTCTCATACAACCTCTAATACATTATATATATATATATATATATATATATATATATATATATATATATATATATATATATATATGTATATATATATATATATATATATATATATATATATGTATATATATATATATATATATATATATATATATATATATATATATATATATATATATATATATATATATATATATATATATATGGTATGATATAGATCCAATGGTTGTTTGGATATGTGGAGAGGTTGAGTCATGTTCAGAGGTCGCTCAGAGAATCACTCTACATGTTACGTGCATGGGTGCGCTTCTTCAGGAGCCTGCGTATCTAATAAGGATGTAAGATGGTATTGTGAGAATACATCGTAATATACATCGTAAAGATAAAAAAAAATATGACATTCCCTTTGGTGAGGCCCAACAATGCATGGAGCCCAGAACACGTAACCAAAAAAGGAAGAAAAGAAACAGGGCCCCTCCATGTTGAGACACATATATATATAGCATGGTAGCATATTCGCAAAAAAGATATACATATGGCCAATATGTATTGCATCATTGTACTCTAGCAAATAAATATTTGCATAGTTAAAAAATTCTCACAAAATAATAACAAAATATAAAGATTTATAAATGAACACGGGCAAAAAAGATTGTCCCATAGTTTCAAAGTAAAAAATCTATAAAAGGAAAAGGAACAGGGCATACATATATGAACGCATATAACACCCAAAAAAGGCATAATCAGCAGCACGCACATACTGGAGACAAGCCTGCGGGTGTCATACACACAGCCATTGGTTTAAAAATGTTCAAAACAAATTATATAAACAGATGTTAAAGGATGGCTTACCATAGGCTAAGTGCAGGCGTGTAGTCAAAACCAAGTATGGCATAAGTGTCACCACCAGAGGGAGGTGATAGACACACAACAGTAGATACTTATCTATTCCGGCAGAATGAGTGAACTGACGTCAATATAAATTGTTGTAACAATAACCAGCGAGGTCCAATGGTAGAAAAAAGAGTGTTTGACTCAAATAGCTAATCACCTAAAAGCCAAGGGAAGATAAAAAGAGAGCAGTAGAGTATTGATAGTAACACCAGCATAAAGAAAAAAATATATATATATAATATATAATTATACTCCAAAATAGATTAAATCAACATTGGCCATTAGTCTTACCTTTAAGGACAAAAGCTGTGGTGAATGATATAAGATGAGCAGTGTGTAGTCAAGTGAGGGTACAATAGCCTGACTGATTGAGCCAAAAAGCAGCCCCATATATATGGGCCCCGAACCAGAAGTGCGTCACCGGAAACCAGAAGTGCGTCACCGCAGACCAGAAACCGGAAGTGCAGAAAAAAATTTCTCTTTTTTTTTTCCTTTCTCTTTTTTTTCTCCCCCCCCCCCCTTTCCCCTTCCCTTTACTCAAAAATAGATGAACTCAACATTGGCCATTAGTCTTACCTTTAAGGACAAAAGCTGTGGTGAATGATAGAAGATGAGCGACTGCCGTTTGTGGTCAAGTGAAGGTATAATAGCCTGACTGACTGAGCCAAAAAGCAGCCCCATATATATGGGCCCCAAACCAGAAGTGTGTCACCAGAAACCAGAAGTACGTCACTGCAAACCGGAAACCACCCGGCCAGGCCACAGGCTACCGTGCATGCGCCAAAAAACGATGCAACCACGGCCACAGATGGACAATGCAACAGCAGCAGAAGCGGATCAAAAAAGGGTGAAAGGACACCTGAAAGACCCGCTAATCGCCGTGCACCTGGTCAAAAAAAAGAGACAAGGTGCGTGGCACTGGGTAGCCACACAAGGGAGGGCAAAAGGGCTTCAATGCCTCTCCAGGTCACAAGAATGGGCGACAAACATATTGAACCAAAACAAAGCGACAATCATAAAAATAAAAGGGGAAAGTAACATGAGCGTCCCCTAAAACAATTAATGTACATAACAAATTTACATAAATTCATAACCCTAAGTTCGGTACAAAGACATACATTGCAATGGGTTGCAATAGATTGTTAATATTAAATATTTTTAAATGTACAGTAGGTTTTTGAAAAGATTATTACTGGACCAACAAGAAAAGTAGTCAGAAGAGTGGCTTCCGCATTGTGGATGGTGGCATGCTCAAAACGATTGGGTACAAACTGTAATTGAATGATTGAATAAATCAATAAATACTGTAGAAATAAGCAATAAATAAAAATAATAAAATAAGATAAAATATGAGCAAGCCAGCAAAACCCTAATGCGGGAGCCAACAAACATCAATTAGAAGACGGCATACATCTATAGGAAGGGTTTGTAGGATTGTGTCTCATTCAAACCTTGAGGGTAAATAGCAGCGAGGCGTTCAATCCAGAGGGTGTCCTGCTGGAGAATGAGTTTGTCCCACTCTCCCCCTCTTGGATTTTTGGGGAGAATGGCCAGAACAAAGAACGAGACAAGGGATGTGTCCAGGGGCGGACTGACAACTCATGGGGCCCCCGGGCAGTAGAAGGTCATGGGGCCCCCTGTGTCTCCGCCCACATGCAAGCCACACCTACACAAAGCCCCACTTACATAAATCATGGGGCACACAGTAAGGCACATCACATGGCACACAGCAGAGCACGGGGCACATCATGGGGCACAGGGCATGGGGCACACAGTAGGGCACATCACAGGACACATAATGGGGCACCCAGCAGGGTTTATTATGCTGTACACATCAGGGCACATTATTGAGCACAGCATGGTGCATCACAGGGGGTACAGGGCACATCAGTGGGTACACAGCGGGGAACATCACAGAGCACATCAGGAGATACACAGCAGGGAGCGGGCCGCACATCACAGGGCATGTGGCAAATAGTAGGGCACACAGCAGGGCACACAGTAGGGCACATCCTTGGGAACAGGACACAGGCGGTACACATCAGGGCACACATCCCAGGGCATGGGGCACACAGTAGAGCACATTACAGGGCACACAGTAGAGCACAACAGGCTGTACACAGCAGGGCACATCACAAGGCACATCACAGGGCAAGGGGCACAGAGTAGGGCACATAAGGGGGTACACAGCAGGGCACATCACATGCTATGGGGCACGCAGTAGGGCAAATAGCAGGGCACAAACCAAAACACAGGGCACACAGTAGAGCACTGGGATCCTCCAGACTTAACACAGTGTCTCTCAGGGTAGCCATCAGGGGCGAAGGCGACACAGTGGGGGTGGAGGACACAGGAAGACACCGTGGGGGGGTGGGTGGCACAGGGGGACACTGTAGATGGGTGGGTGGCACAGGGGGACACTGTAGGTGGGTTGAGGGCACAGGGGGACACCATGGGGGGGGAATAGAAGACACAGGGGGACACTGTGGGGGGTGAAGGGCACAGGGGGTCACTGTGGGGGGTGGGTGAAGGGCACAGGGGGACACTGTGGGGAGGTGGAGGGCACAGGGGGACACTGTGGGGAGGTGGGGGGCACAGGGGGTCACTGTGGGGAGGTGGGGGACACTGTGGGGAGGTGGGGGGCACAGGGGGACACTGTGGGGAGGTGGAGGGCTCAGGGGGAAACTGTGGGGAGATGGGGGGCACAGGGGGACACTGTGGGGAGGTGGAGGGCTCAGGGGGAAACTGTGGGGAGGTGGGGGGCACAGGGGGACACTGTGGGGAGGTGGAGGGCTCAGGGGGACACTGTGGGGAGGTGGAGGGCTCAGGGGGACACTGTGGGGAGGTGGAGGGCTCAGGGGGACACTGTGGGGAGGTGGGGGCACAGGGGGACACTGTGGGGAGGTGGAGGGCTCAGGGGGACACTGTGGGGAGGTGGGGGGCACAGGGGGACACTGTGGGGAGGTGGAGGGCTCAGGGGGAAACTGTGGGGAGGTGGGGGGCACAGGGGGACACTGTGGGGAGGTGGAGGGCTCAGGGGGACACTGTGGGGAGGTGGAGGACTCAGGGGGACACTGTGGGGAGGTGGAGGGCTCAGGGGGACACTGTGGGGAGGTGGGGGCACAGGGGGACACTGTGGGGAGGTGGAGGGCTCAGGGGGACACTGTGGGGAGGTGGGGGGCACAGGGGGACACTGTGGGGAGGTGGAGGGCTCAGGGGGAAACTGTGGGGAGGTGGGGGGCACAGGGGGACACTGTGGGGAGGTGGAGGGCTCAGGGGGACACTGTGGGGAGGTGGAGGGCTCAGGGGGACACTGTGGGGAGGTGGGGGGCACAGGGGGACACTGTGGGGAGGTGGAGGGCTCAGGGGGACACTGTGGGGAGGTGGGGGGCACAGGGGGACACTGTGGGGAGGTGGAGGGCTCAGGGGGAAACTGTGGGGAGGTGGGGGGCACAGGGGGACACTGTGGGGAGGTGGGGGGGCACAGGGGGACACTGTGGGGAGGTGGAGGGCTCAGGGGGAAACTGTGGGGAGGTGGGGGCACAGGGGGACACTGTGGGGAGGTGGGGGGCACAGGGGGACACTGTGGGGAGGTGGGGGGCTCAGGGAGAAACTGTGGGGAGGTGAGGGGCACAGGGGGACACTGTGGGGGGGTGGAGGGCTCAGGGGGAAACTGTGGGGAGGTGGAGGGCTCAGGGGGACACTGTGGGGAGGTGGAGGGCTCAGGGGAACACTGTGGAGAGGTGGAGGGCTCAGGGGGACACTGTGGGGAGGTGGGGGGGCACAGGGGGACACTGTGGGGAGGTGGGGGGGGCACAGGGGGACACTGTGGGGAGGTGGGGGGCACAGGGGGAAACTGTGGGGAGGTGGAGGGCTCAGGGGGACACTGTGGGGAGGTGGGGGGCACAGGGGGACATTGTGGGGAGGTGGAGGGCTCAGGGGGACACTGTGGGGAGGTGGGGGGCACAGGGGGACATGGTGGGGGGCACAGGGGGACATTGTGGGGAGGTGGGGGGCACAGGGGGACACTGTGGGGAGGTGGAGGGCTCAGGGGGAAACTGTGGGGAGGTGGAGGGCTCAGGGGGAAACTGTGGGGAGGTGGGGGGCTCAGGGGGAAACTGTGGGGAGGTGGGGGGCACAGGGGGACACTGTGGGGAGGTGGAGGGCTCAGGGGGAAACTGTGGGGAGGTGGGGGGCACAGGGGGACACTGTGGGGAGGTGGGGGGCACAGGGGGACACTGTGGGGGGGTGGAGGGCTCAGGGGGACACTGTGGGGAGGTGGGGGGCACAGGGGGACACTGTGGGGAGGTGGAGGGCTCAGGGGGAAACTGTGGGGAGGTGGGGGGCACAGGGGGACACTGTGGGGAGGTGGGGGGCACAGGGGGACACTGTGGGGGGGTGGAGGGCTCAGGGGGACACTGTGGGGAGGTGGGGGGCACAGGCGGACACTGTGGGGAGGTGGGGGGCACAGGGGGACACTGTGGGGAGGTGGGGGGCACAGGGGGACACTGTGGGGAGGTGGAGGGCTCAGGGGGAATCTGTGGGGAGGTGGGGGCACAGGGAGACACTGTGGGGAGGTGGGGGGGCACAGGGGGACACTGTGGGGAGGTGGAGGGCTCAGGGGGAAACTGTGGGGAGGTGGGGGCACAGGGGGGGCACAGGGGGACACTGTGGGGAGGTGGGGGGCACAGGGGGACACTGTGGGGGGGTGGAGGGCTCAGGGGGACACTGTGGGGAGGTGGGGGGCACAGGGGGACACTGTGGGGAGGTGGAGGGCTCAGGGGGAAACTGTGGGGAGGTGGGGGGCACAGGGGGACACTGTGGGGAGGTGGGGGGCACAGGGGGACACTGTGGGGGGGTGGAGGGCTCAGGGGGACACTGTGGGGAGGTGGGGGGCACAGGGGGACACTGTGGGGAGGTGGGGGGCACAGGGGGACACTGTGGGGAGGTGGGGGGCACAGGGGGACACTGTGGGGAGGTGGAGGGCTCAGGGGGACACTGTGGGGAGGTGGAGGGCTCAGGGGGAAACTGTGGGGAGGTGGGGGGCACAGGGGGACACTGTGGGGAGGTGGGGGGGCACAGGGGGACACTGTGGGGAGTTGGAGGGCTCAGGGGGAAACTGTGGGGAGGTGGGGGCACGGGGGGGCACAGGGGGACACTGTGGGGAGGTGGGGGGCACAGGGGGAAACTGTGGGGAGGTGAGGGGCACAGGGGGACACTGTGGGGGGGTGGAGGGCTCAGGGGGAAACTGTGGGGAGGTGGAGGGCTCAGGGGGACACTGTGGGGAGGTGGAGGGCTCAGGGGGACACTGTGGGGAGATGGAGGGCTCAGGGGGACACTGTGGGGAGGTGGGGGGGCACAGGGGGACACTGTGGGGAGGTGGGGGGCACAGGGGGAAACTGTGGGGAGGTGGAGGGCTCAGGGGGACACTGTGGGGAGGTGGGGGGCACAGGGGGACACTGTGGGGAGGTGGAGGGCTCAGGGGGACACTGTGGGGAGGTGGGGGGGCACAGGGGGACACGGTGGGGGGCACAGGGGGACACTGTGGGGAGGTGGGGGGCACAGGGGGACACTGTGGGGAGGTGGAGGGCTCAGGGGGAAACTGTGGGGAGGTGGAGGGCTCAGGGGGAAACTGTGGGGAGGTGGGGGGCTCAGGGGGAAACTGTGGGGAGGTGGGGGGCACAGGGGGGAGGTGGGGGGCACAGGGGGACACTGTGGGGAGGTGGGGGGCACAGGGGGACACTGTGGGGGGGTGGAGGGCTCAGGGGGACACTGTGGGGAGGTGGGGGCACAGGGGGACACTGTGGGGAGGTGGAGGGCTCAGGGGGAAACTGTGGGGAGGTGGGGGGCACAGGGGGACACTGTGGGGAGGTGGGGGGCACAGGGGGACACTGTGGGGGGGTGGAGGGCTCAGGGGGACACTGTGGGGAGGTGGGGGGTACAGGGGGCACTGTGGGGAGGTGTGGGGCACAGGGGAACACTGTGGGGAGGTGGGGGGCTCAGGGGGACACTGTGGGGAGGTGGGGGGCACAGGGGGACACTGTGGGGAGGTGGGGGGCACAGGGGGAAACTGTGGGGAGGTGGAGGGCTCAGGGGGACACTGTGGGGAGGTGGGGGGCACAGGGGGACACTGTGGGGAGGTGGGGGGCACAGGGAGACACTGTGGGGAGGTGGAGGGCTCAGGGGGACACTGTGGGGAGGTGGGGGGCACAGGGGGATACGGTGGGGGGCACAGGGGGACACTGTGGGGAGGTGGGGGGCACAGGGGGACACTGTGGGGAGGTGGGGGGCTCAGGGGGACACTGTGGGGAGGTGGGGGGCACAGGGGGACACTGTGGGGAGGTCGAGGGCTCAGGGGGAAACTGTGGGGAGGTGGGGGGCACAGGGGGACACTGTGGGGGGGTGGAGGGCTCAGGGGGACACTGTGGGGAGGTGGGGGGCACAGGGAGACACTGTGGGGAGGTGGAGGGCTCAGGGGGAAACTGTGGGGAGGTGGGGGGCACAGGGGGACACTGTGGGTGGGAAGCTGTGCAGCAACTTTTTAATAGCAGCATGTGGTACAAGCTGCTGCACTTTCCTTCCTAGATGCAGAGTAGCGCGGGAAGCGGCTGTATACAGACCTCTCGTGATGCGGTCCTCCTCCTCGCCGGCCCCTCCTCTTTTCTGTCCATCCGAGGTGATGACAGATACAAGCACCTGGGATGGACGGGAGGGAAGGAGGGGCCGGCGGGGGGGAGGAGGAGCGCATCACGAGAGGTCTGTATACACTACAATCTCTTAGCAGTGAGCAGGGACCCGATCTGCCCGTCAATCACAGCTAGCTGACGGGTAGGTCGGGCCCCGAAGTGAAAGCTGCCATGGGGCCCCCTACTGGCCACGGGCCCTCGGTCAGCGTCCGAACTGCCCGATGGTCAGTCCGCCCCTGGATGTGTCGAACCTATGGTAAAAGTCCAAATGTCGAATAACTGGAGTGAGCATTGTTAAGTTGAGCCTTGAAATAAAGGACATCTACGCCAATCGAGTTGCATTCATCTCAATGTGTTTACTTCAGAATATGCACTGTACAGAGGATCACATCTTCCAAGGTAATGTGATACAGAATATATATGTTGATACAGGCTTTTAAAGGAAATCATAACATTATAGTCTATGACGGGCACATGTCCAAGTTACACATTACACAATACATTCCCTACTAATTGTTTCAACATTACATCTGGTCATCATGACCTTAACTAGACCATTGAGTGAAAGGTTAGTTTGACAGAAGAAAGAGTGTTTACACCAAGGTAGTAATTAGCTTATAAACAGGGACTTTCCATATCAACATCTTTTCCGAGAATTTTATCATATTACTGGCAGAACATTTTATGTCACCCGGAGAGCAACCAAGACACAAAACCAAAACATGTTTTGCAATAGCAAAAGAATTCAGAAACATTTTGTTAAGAAATACAAAGAATACATTTTCATATTGAAGAGGAACTCTAAGTGGATAACGATATGTGCTCCATATATTTCATATCTTCACAGTCCCTCCTGTGTTTAGAATTCTTTCAGTATCCTTTAAAACTTCTTCTGTGTCTTTAGGTTGATCTCCGGGTATAGGGATTACCATTTCATGAGCAGTTCTAACTCGGGACCTTGAGGGCTCAAAAGAACCAATATTAGTACAAGCGTTACAAGCATTCGTAGTTATTTTTAAACAACATTTGCACAACATAGGTGCACATTTGATTATAAGGATTATGAGTACAATAATTCCAACAATATAGAGAATACCATGTAAGATACCGGAAAACCATCCTCCTATACCAGTAAACCAGTTGAGAGGATTGAGCCAAGAGAGCCAGTTCTCCCAGCTTCTTTCAACCCAAGCGGTTTCAGCATGTTCTTTCCTAATACCTAGTTTTAACTGTTGCACTCTTTCTATATGGGAAATGATGGCGTCCTCAGCCTTTGCATAATTTCTGATGAAATTGCAACATGCTGTCCTCACTATGGCGCACATTCCTCCTTGGCTGGCTGTGAGATAGTCCAACACCATTCGGTGTTGGAGTAAATCCTTTTTTATAATTTTCAGTTCAGTAGCAAGAACTATAAAGTTTCTGTCATATAAAGCAGTAATATTATCCATCAGTTCTGCCAAATCGATGATAAAACTAAGGGACTTCCTAATGCAACACCTATTTACCCATGGTATAGAGAACAGAGGTTTAATTACTTTATCATGCGATGTGACATCACTCCTCTTATCATCATTAGTCTTGGGACTCTCTGGTATGTTAGTGGGTAACCGAACAACCTCAGTCTCAACATCTCAACATCTGCCACTTTATTATCCTCACTGGTCTCTTCTATAGCGCCAGTGTCGGATTGAAGAGGCAGATCTCTCTTATGCTGGAAGTGTATGGGTATTTTATGTACCTGTGTTTCCTTAAATTCATTATCCTCCATGTACCACGTAGCAGGTATGACTCTACCAAAGTAACAAACCCCCATGGAATTTAATGGAACCCATGTATAAACCTTTTTACCACAGATGAAATAATATTCTGGAGGGGCCGCGCAAGCTTTATTAATGTTGTATCCTTGCAAACATATCAATAGTTTCATATTATTCTGCCGGGAATGCTGACGATGTGTGTGATCATGCAATTCCTGGTATCGGTCAGTACTCCATGCAGTATCCTTACCATTGAACCAATACTTGATATCAGCATCATCCATGCATTTGGAATTTTCAATTGATCGAGTAGTACTCTGGAAATCTTGGGCAAGTAACTCAGGTGTGTAGATTTGGGTAAAGTTAATGCAAACTGGAGGTGTTCTCATTGGAGCATTTGTAAACAGCAAAAGTGAGATAGCTCTGTCAATCACTGTTTTACTAACATCACCAAAGTGTGCACTGCCCTCTATTTCAGCCAAAGTGATAGGTATGCCTAACAAGGGTATAGTCTTATGGGAAATAGGTGCATGTGTGCATATCCAACAGTTAGTGATATTCAGTTTCTTTGCTGCTTGTAGGTGCATAGACACAAAACAATTATGGAAAGGTTCTGCTAGCTTGGCATGATACTCATGCGCTTCTCTCCTTAATCTTTGGTCAATATCAGAAATTGGTTTGACTTGTAACATTTCTTCCATTACAGTAGCATTCAGACGGAAAGTATCATGTATCTTACCCTTTTCCTTTTGGTATGTCCATTCATATGCCATGACTGTAATCCATACCACTACTCCACCGCAGAGGATAACACTCCAGAGCTTCACATCGGGTTTAGGCCCTAGAAGATTGATTCTGCTGTCTTCTTGCTCGAGCACGAGTCAGTGGTGGGGACCTGGAAGGTAAAGGCACAGAACAATTCTTGCCAGTGGCAGACTGGCTTATATTTTCTTTTCGAGCTACAGTTTTTTTACAATGTGAACCATGCACCCAATACTTGTAGTCTTTCAGCTTTACAGCAGTAGGAGACACAAGAATGACCTGAAATGGTCCATTCCACTTAGGGGACAAAGTGGTCCTAGGTGTGTGATTCTTGATGTACACCCATCTCCTGACTTTAGTCCATGAGTCCTTTCACTTGTGTCCACCGGTTGTCCTGCTTTGGCTCTGGAAAAAGTATCAGAAAACACGTTTGCCAATTTGCGTACATATTCTATCATGGTATCTTGACCATTTATTAAAGTCACTGTTTCTGGCTGTACAAGAGTTGCAGGAAGTCTTTTAGGCGGTTTCCCAAATAATATGTCAAAAGGTGATAGTCCATGTTTCTCCTTAGGGGTAGTTCTAATGCCCCGTACACACGGTTGGACTTTGTTCTGACATTCCGACAACAAAATCCATGGATTTTTTTCCGACGGATGTTGGCTCAAACTTGTCTTGCATATACACGGTCACACAAAGTTGTCGGAAAATCCGATCGTTCTGAACGCGGTGACGTAAAACACGTACGTCGGGACTATAAATGGGGCAGTGACCAATAGCTTTCATCTCTTTTTTTATTCTGAGCATGCGTGGCACTTTGTCCGTTGGATTTGTGTACACACGATCAGAATTTCCGACAACGGATTTTGTTGTCGGAAAATTTTATATCCTGCTCTCAAACTTTGTGTGTCGGAAAATCCGATGGAAAATGTGTGATGGAGCCTACACACAGTCGGAATTTCCGACAACAAGGTCCTATCACACATTTTCCGTATGAAAATCCGACCGTGTGTACGGGGCATTATAGTCGCTAAGGCTATTAGTAATGCTTCTACCCATGTGCTTTTTCCATTAGCAGTTACCTTGGCCAAATACCTCTTCCAGGTTTGATTACTGCATTCCACCATCCCACTAGCTTGTGGCCTATAAGGGGTATGTAACTGTTGTTTTATCCCCAAAATGTTTACCACTTCTGCCATAAGTTTGTTATCAAAATGTGTGCCTCTATCCGAAGAGAATATGGCCCCTATACCAAACCTGGGGATCAATTCCCTAGTGAGACATTTTACCACAGTCCTGGCATCATTTCTCACAGTTGGTTACGCTTCTACCCTACCAGAGAATTGGTCCATGCAAACTAAAAGATACTTGAATCGGCCACAAGGGGGTATATCTGAGAAGTCAGTCTGCACAATTTGAAATGGCTCCTCAGTATGTGGAATATGCTTCATAGGAGTGGGTACTGGTTTCCCAATGTTATGCATTTGACATATGGAACATTTATTAACCTGTTTAGCAGCATATGTATGAAAGCCTGGAGCCCACCAGTGTTTGCCCACTATCCGACACATCCCTCCTGTTGAGAAATGGCATGACCCATGGCTCAAAGCAAACAAAGAAGGAAACAAAGTCGGAGGAGCAACTAGTTTGTCTTTCAGTCACCACAGACCATCTTCCTCACAAACAGCTCCCTTTATGGTCCAAGAAGATCTGTGAGGTGAGCTCGCCTGTAGGGCCGAGAGAACATCCAGATCTACCTGGAAATCCATTAGTAGGAATGCAGGGTATACTATAGTAGCATATCTACCAGCCAAAGCATTTCCAATTGATACACTATCACCTGCTCCAGTGTGTGCTTTACATTTGACTACAGCAACCTTAACCACTTAAGGACCAGCCTCGTTTTGGATTTTAGGTGTTTACATGTTTAAAACAGTTTTTTTTTTGCTAGAAAATTACTTAGAACCCCCAAACATTATATATGTTTTTTTTCTAACACCCTAGAGAATAAAATGGTGGTCATTGCAATACTTTTTTTTGCACCGTATTTGCGCAGCTGTCTTATAAACGCACTTTTTTGGGAAAAAATTCACTTTTTTGAATAAAAAAATAAGACAACAGTAAAGTTAGCCAAATTTTTTTTTTATATTGTGAAATATAATGTTACGCCAAGTAAATTGATACCCAACATGTCACGCTTCAAAATTGCGCCCGCTCGTGGAATGGCGTCAAACTTTTACCCTCAAAAATCTCCATAGGCGACATTTAAAAAATTCTACAGGTTGCATGTTTTGTGTTACAGAGGAGGTCTAGGGCTAGAATTATTGCTCTTGCTCTACCGGTTGCGGCGATACCTCACATGTTTGGTTTGACCACTATTTTCATATGCGGGCGCTACTCGCATATGCGTTCGCTTCTGCGTGCGAGCTCGTCAGGATAGGGGGTTTTTTTTAATGTTTTTTTACTTTTATTATTTATTTTACATTATTTTTTTTTTTTTTTTACACCGTTTAAAAAAAAAAAAAAATTGTGTCACTTTTATTCCTATTACAAGGAATGTAAACATCCCTTGTAATAGAAAAAAGCATGACAGGACCTCTTAAATATGAGCTCTGGGGTCAAAAAGACCTCATATTTACACTAAAATGCAATAAAAAAAAAGTAATTTAAAAAAATGACATTTAAAAAAATATGCCTTTAAGAGGCGTTTTGACGTCGCTTCCGCCCAGCAGTGTCATGGAGACGAGTGGGCGCCATCTTAGCCTCACTCGTCTCCAGGCACAGGACGGAGACGCTACTGACGGCTCTGGTAAGCGGTGGAGGGCACCGGATCGCGGCGGGAGGGGGGCCCCTCTCCCGCCACCGATAAAAGTGATCTTGCGGCGAATCCGCTGCAGGGACCACTTTTATCAGAAAGCTGGCCACCGCACGAAAACGGGGATACCAGGGTTATGGCAGCTAGCTGCTGCCATAACAACGATATACTCCTTCAAAGTTTGGACGTACATCATCGTGCGGCGGTCCGGAAGTGGTTAAGGGGCAATTGTACCGCTGCCAGTAATTTGACAATTAACTCCTTATGCTGTATGGGAGTCCCTGCTGCTGTCAGATACCATCTCTCCTGCCATAGTTGTGCAAAACTATGCACTATGCCTACAGCATAGGCTGAATCACTGTAGATATTTACAGTGTCTCCTTCTGCAAGTTCCAAAGCAACACAGAGAGCAGTAAGTTCCACTGCCTGTGCTGACCTAGAGTCCTGCAAGACTTCAGCATGTAGCAGTTTGTTTTCACCATTATAAATGTTGTACTAAAGCGCTGATATGTGAAATATATCTGAAAAAATGTGCAAAAAATTATTTTGTGCAAAAATATTATGAATGAAAGATTATATAAATGAAGTGAAAAAATAGGAAATAGCCAAATAATCAAGCAGCACCCATGTGAAAAAGTGTTCTGATAGCACTAGGATGCAAGTGAATCTGTTAATGAATAGTGCGCTAAGATTAACTTCCTATTAAAGTGAAAATGTTGAATATTGTAGCAATTTACCATACCATAAAATCATAAATACTTAGTGAGTTTCCTAAATTAAAAATACAAAAACACGTGCATAAGGCAGATATCGATACCACAAAATATCAATCTAAATCCCTGGAGGGATGTATAAACAGAAGTTGTAGGTAAGCATAAGGGAAAAAACCACCGCAGTTCACTGTTACTGATTGCTTCAGTTGATAGCTATCTGGACCGTAAATCTCTCCCCTGCACTTCTGATGCACCCGGCTGGTTGTTTTCAAATTCCTCCCATCATGTATTGCATTTATGTAACCAAAAAGAAGAATATCATTGCGCAGTGAACACAGCCTCTATGGTACTTTCTTTGTTAAGCATATGTGTTTACACTCACATGGGATACAAAGTAACAGCGCTTTGAACCAATCAGTCACTGACCGCGATCTCACTCCTCTCACCGTTCGCTGTGTGATAGACAGATAGATTTGAATAAGAGCTTGTTGCGTGTTTGACGTACTGCCTTGTTGTAAGCTTGTCGTAGCAGAGACCTACTGTATCCTCTAGATAGTAGGCGTGCTTGTAATAATTTGGCCTCTTTTTGAAAGTCTGTTAGGTATGTACAATTACGCCGCAATCTGATATACTGGGCATAAGGTATGCTCCGTATTAAAGCTGGTAGATGTGAGCTGGCTGCGTGTAGCAATGTATTGCCCGCTGTTGATTTACAAAACAAATCATTTGCTAAATAGTTATGTTTATCTTTAAAGATGGTGAGATCAAGGAAGGTGTTTTTTGGTCTATCACAGCTGTAGGTGAATTTTAGATTGTATTGATTTTGGTTCAGTAATTTGATAAACTTGTCAAACGAATCCTTAGTGATGTCCAGACAATAAAAACAATGTCAATATAACACATCCAACATAGGATATAGTTGGTGAAGTTGGACAGGAGTTCATTGGCGAAAAGATCATGCTTCCACCCCCCCAGATACAGGTTGGCATAGGAAAGTGCGCAGCAGGTGCCCATAGCAACCCCCTGTATCTAGAGGTAGTGGGAGTCCTTAAAACTGAACCAATTTTGAGTCAGTATGAAACGAAGAAGTCTCAAAATGAATTAATTAAATCTCCAACGGTGATGATCCTCCTCGTAGAGGAGGGTACGAATCATCCCGACACCCTGCTCGTGCAGGGTGCTGGAGTAAAGAGCTTCCACATCCAAAGTCATGAGCAGGGCATCGGTAGGCATGACCATCCTCTCAATCTGTTTGAGGAGGTCCAATGTATCTTTCATATAAGATGGTAAAGATATAACATGGGGCATTAGCACTGAGTCCACAAGTTTACTAGCGTTCTCTGTAAGAGTTCCAATACCTGAAATTATCGGTCTACCAGGGGGCGACAGAGGGTTCCTATGCACTTTGGGTAGTGCATAGAATGTCACCACCCTGGGAGACTGAACATTCAGGTAATCATAAAGATCTTGATCAACAAGTCCTTCAGAGAAAGCGTTGTTGATAATTTGCAGAAATTCATTTTTGAAGGAAGAGTTGCAAGATGTAGGTATTCGACGATACCATTGGGGATTGGACAGGATGTTGAAACACATTGCTTCATAATTGGATTTGGTCATTAATACAATATTTCCTCCGTTATCCACAGTCTTGATTATTAGATCAGGATGGTTCTGTAGTTTGGACAGGGTCTGCCATTGTATAAATGTCAAGTTACTTTCTTTGGGAGTAATATCAAGCCGTTTGATGTCACTAACTACATTATGCAAAAATGCCCAGACTTGGGGATTGGTAGTAAGATCAGGAAAGTTTTTAGATTTAAGTTTGAATTTATTTGAAGGAGTAGGTGTTACAACCTGCACTACAGTATTTGAAGCATCAATGTCCTTATTTTCATCTAGAAGTAGCATAAGATTGAGGAGGGCTCTAAAGTCCTCCTTTCTAAAATGCTTAATACTTTCTGAAAATTCTCGTTCTTGTTTAGATCATAAATGATCTTTATCAAACATAAATTTATATGTAAGATTTCTAATGAACATGTGGACATCTTTGATTGCCTCAAATCTGTCTAGCTTTTGGGAAAGACAAAAACTAAGACCATATTTGAATACATCAAGTTCTTCGCTAGTGAATTGGTAAGGGGTAAGATTTAATATGTCTAATTCTACGTTTGGGGCAGGTGGGTTCCGAGTGAGGGAAAAATTTAAAGTTTGCGTGTTAGTCTGGTTGATGTGAGGATCAAGGATGCTTTGTTTTTTAAACATTTGTAACTGTACAGCAGGCAGTAAATTGGGTGTGGCTTGTGTGTTTAATAGGGTGCAGTATCCATAAATGTAGGTGACATTTGTGTACTAGTGAGTACATTACCTGTAGTAGTAGGTAAGTGAGAAACAGATGATGCATTGGGCATCTGAGTTTGTGTATTAAGTATTTGTAATGCTTTAAGAGCAGTGAGTAGATTTTGTTTGTGACGTATACCCAGCACCATTATCAAGAGTAGCACCTTGACGTAGTGAAAGATCAAAAGATCTATTATCCTGATTTAAAGAAATAGGTGCGTTGCGCTAGATAAAATCACATTAAATATATGTCTATGTGTAAATTTGCATCAAGTGTCAAACATAAGCGATATATTCATAAAACGTCAAATGTCAATCAAGTAAATAAAGTGGTAAATTTATAAATGACAATTCATAACAAAAAAAGATTTTAAAGTGCAATGTGCATGCGCATTATCAAAAGTGCGACACAGAATGTGAAAGTGCACAGTGCTATGCATATACAACAAAAAATTCTAACAGATGTTCCTTTGTGATAAACAAAAATCATATATAATAAATGCCCAATAAACGTGTAAAACAGTGTCCATATGTAATATCATCCAGCATGCTCCTCCAATCTATAGTGCTGCAAAACCATGCTCCGGTGCACTCCAGTGACCCCCCTAAGGCTGTTGCGCTCACCTCAGAGCATGTGACACAGTGATTAGCTGCATCCAAACACACTTTGGAGCCACCTCCGGGCTCTATACTGAAATGTAGATATCGATCTCCAGCTGGTTCAATCAATGCAACCCCAAGCCATAAACAAGAGAAAATGCAATAGTGTGATACCGTAAAATTTATTTAAAAACCACACTCCCCACATTGGGGTACTCACATAACACAGGTGCGTGAGTGCACCACTCTGTATCAGGCTTCCACAGTGATAAAAAATGCCGGTATGGCGTGTGGTATGGTATGCGCCTCTCCAGGTTCTAACTCCATGCTGTCATCTCCGTTCTGGCCCCTCACCTACGCGTATTCGACACAGGGATCACGTGTCTTCATCAGGGGGTTATTATTTTCACTTTATAGGCACTGGATTGTTGTGGCTCGCAAGATCTCTGCTTTATTTTGTCTATTATCCTGATTATCGGGTCTCTTTTTGGAATAGGGTGTGTAGTGCCCTCCACCATGATTTCTCTTACGTGTACCCAGGTCGTTGTGCGCAGTAGTGGTTCCTCTTCTTGTGGGTAACTGTGAAGAAAAGGTAGACATAGATGAATTGGATTCTGTGTCCTCATCAGTAACACCAAATTTGTTTCCTACGCGTTGATTACTACGGTTATTTTTCCTAGGTCCCCTCCCTTGGAATGGATTTTGCCAAGGATAGGCAAAGCCCTCCATAAACACCATCCTGTCTTTGACCAATTTACTTTGTTTTTTAAAAATAATATCTTTGGTAATTTTAGTGATATCATTTTTTACTTCCTGTCCTTTCTTAGTAAATTGTGTATGTTTTTTTAAATTGTCACTCGTAGATTGTAGTGACATGATATCTTGGTCAAGATTGGTTAATTCAATCTGATAATGAGAAATAAGTAGCTTAATGAGTTCTGTGCTACATTGTGTCAATGTTTTTTCCCAAGATGTTTTTAGTTCAGGACTGACATTTTGGAAGGAGGGATATAATTGTATTCTCAATCCAAGGGGGCTAATATTCTCACGTACATACTGCTGCAAGAACTCCACGTGCCAATGCAGGTTGGACTTCTTTTTCAGCAGTGATTTCATCTTGGTCATATATTGATTAATCCATATTTCCTGTCCTGTATTGGCATTACAGTTGGTCTGACTCTCATTCATATAGCCTGTCCAGGCTGTACCTACAAAGTCCATATTAAAGTAACCCCGAACAAATACGGGTATCAATAAATTATACACTTTAATGTAAAGTCACCTAAATAGCTAATGGGTGCTTCCACCCCGATAGTTTAACAAAAAAGCGTGAACTCCATGTATCATCACAGGGTGATACTGTGGATACACAAGTAGCAGTGTGCCAACGTCCCGATATAATTTGGAAAGAATTAGAGTAGAAACATGGACTTTATAGATGTGTATATTAGGTAAAAAATTGAAAGTTTTTAATAGGATAAAGTTAAAACCATTGTATACAAACACATTAAAAAAACATATAATTGAGTGACCTCAAGGACTCTCACACCACTATTAATATATATATATATATATATATATATATATATATATATATATATATATATACTACATGTGAAAATGGAAAGCAATACTAATTGTGAGAGAAGAGGATGCTGCACTCCTCGATTTAGATGCAAAAGTGGAAAAGGTTTCCCCATGGGGTTTTGTATTGCAGCAAACAATTCAAAGTAGATTAAAAAAATATATTTATTACAAAAAATGATCATACAAAAGCATTAGTAAATGTTAAAACATGAGCTCTTTGGATGAGGCTAACATACATACATAATGATACAGCCGTAGTGTAAACATAAAAAGCATGATATAGGTATGTATAATCATATTAGATTAACGCAGATGCGTTTTGACCATATGTAGTAGAGGTCTCCTTCTGGGGGAAAGAGTAAAGAGCTCTAGAAAATACAATATATCAATAAGCACATTTAAAGTCAAACAATAATGTATACTGATTTTAGCACGTTAGATTATAATTATTATGATTATATTTACCACTATCGGCTGTGAAGAGGGCCTCCCAAGTATTGTGCCTAAAGGATTTGCTTGAGGATCCAGACAGTGCAACAAGGACTCGCAGACCACCGCACCAAGGAGGGTCAGATGCCCACAGGGCCAGGATCAGGACCTACAAGAGGCCACGCTTGTACCCACACCAGGAAAGTGGGGGAAAAAGGGGCAGGGGCCAAGCATCGGGCCAAAACTACCCCAAGTCACTGTAAAGATTAATAATATATTTAAATAAATAGTATTGTTAAAAGTAAACTTGTAGTTGTTTCGTAATTATGAAGGTGTATAAGTGAAGGGATGTGTGGTTTGGATGTGTGTGATCAAGTGAGTGAGACTCAAAAGATGAAATGGAAGAAGTGAGTGTGGGGGTGGGGTGAAGAAAGAGACGAGAAATTACATGTGAGGAAGAGTGCTCTAAGACCGCGAACAAATGCGGACCAGTGTAGGATGTGTGAGGAGAGGTGAAGGAGAAAAATGTGAGTGACAGGAAAGAGGAGGAGTGGACAGCGGTAGCAAAAACCGACAAAAAACCCAAGCTGGAACTAAAAGGAACTGCAAACCAAGAAAGGGGAGAAAAGTGGCCAAGACAGATGAAAGTGAAAAATGGCGCCACAAACCAGAAAGAAGATGATAGCATGAGAAGTGCCTGGAGTGGAGTGCAGAGTGTAAAAAGTGCAGTGACAGTAGAATGTATGAAATACGGGAACAGTGACATTAAACCTTCAAATATTTACCTAAACGACTGGGTTTAACTTTAATTAATCCGCGATGGAATAGCCAGGCCTTAAAGCCACCCATCAAACAACAGTTTGAGTAAAATTAGTTAGAGCAGACCTATAAGCTAAATAGTGTGTGCATAAATATAATTGAATAAAGGGTCAAAATAGTCGACAAAAAATATGGTCCAGTGAGCGCCCATGGGTATAAAGGAGATTACTTACTTTAAGCATGGACATGGTCTGTTCAGCCTAATAGCTGCCTGGAATCTGAAATTAATGGGCATTCCCCCTTTATATAGGTATAATCCTAATGAGGTGAATGATCTGATAGGTCTGGGATCCGATGGTGCTCCCACCCCCTCCTTCCCCAAGAAGGACCTCCCAGGCCAAGCAAGGAGAACCACCAACGAGCAGCGTCCTCCACGAGGTCTCCCCGGTGTCCCGGAAGGGGAAACCCCCCTGACCAGTGCCGTCACTTCCGCCGCAAAACCGCATGACCTCATGGCGCACCGCGCACGCTGCCGAGAGACTCGCGCATGCGCGGCATGTCACAGGACGCCCAGAAAGATCGCGCAACGCCACCGGCAGGAGTATGCGTCCTAAAGCGGCCGGCAACAAGAAGGCCACCTTCGGGAACATAGAAAGAGAGGGACGCATACTAATGTCACCATCCCCCCTGCCTGCCGTGAGGCCCCTGACTAGCCAATGAAGACACGTCCCCAAATGTGCAGGGGTATATATACCACATGTAACAAGCACAAAGGTTTGAAATACGTAGAGTGATATTGATCCAATGGTTGTGCGGATACGTGGGGAGGTTGAGTCATGTTCAGTGGTCGCTCAGAGAATCACTCTACATGTTACGCGCATGGGTGCGCTTCTTCAGGAGCCTGCGTATGTAATAAGCATGTAAGATGGTATTGTGAGAATACATCGTAATATCCAGAAAAAACAATGCATGCAGCCCAGAACAGGTAACCAAAAAGAAAGACAAGAAACAGGGACCCTCCACACACATATATATATATATAGAGCATGGTAGCATATTCACAGAAAAGATATATAGTTGAACATATGGCCAATATGTATTGCATCATTGTACTCTAGCAAATAAATATTTGCATAGTGAACTTGGGCATAAGAGATTGTCCCATAGTTCCAAAGTAAAAAAAACTATAAAAGAGAAAAAGGAACAGGGCAAAATGATAGCATACATATATGAACGCATATAACACCCAAAAAAGGCATACCCAGCAGCACACACATACCTGAGTCAAGCCTGCGAGTGTCATACACCTGGCCATTGGTTTAAAAATGTTCAAAATAAATTATATAAACAGATGTTAAAGGATGGCTTACCATAGGCTAAGTGCTGGCGTGTAGTCAAAACCAAGAATGGCTTATAAGCGTCACCACCAGAGGGAGGTGATAGACAAGACAACAGTAGATACTTATCTACACTGACTGACTGAGTGTGTGTTCAAGTTTAAAGAAGGTAAAAATTTAATTGTTTAACCACTTCTCGCCCGGCCTATAGCAGATTGACAGCTGGGAAGTGCCCTGACTGGGCATCATATGACATCCAGCAGGATAACATGCCGGCGCGCGCCCACAGGGAGGCGCAGTGCGGCAAACGCGAGTGCAGTGTGTCAGTCTGACACGCCGCATCTCCTCTGTTAGAGTCTTCTTACCACATCATCAGCTGTGACCAATCACAGCTGATCATTGTGTGAACCAGGAAGTGACGGTAAACAGTATTCCTCAGTTCGTACTGACAGGGAGAGCCGGTGGCGGCTCTCCCTGTCTGGGGGGGTGGTCTGTGCTGATAATTAGCACATTGATTATCAGCACAGCCCCATCAAATGTGCCAATCAGCTGCCAATCAGTGCCCAGCAGTGCCTCAATAATAAAGCCTGCCAGTGCCCACCACAGTGCCAATCAGTGCCCACCACCGGGCCAATCAGAGCCCACCACAGTGCCAATCAGTGCCCATTACAGTGCCAATCAGTGCCCATCAGTAACACCGTCAGTACCTCATCAGTACCTCATTATCAGTGCTGCCCATTAGTGCCACCTGTCAGTACCAATCAGTACCGCCTATCAGTGCCAATCATTGCCGCCTATCAGTGCCCATCACAGCTGCCTGTCAGTGCCCATCACAGCAACCTGTCAGTGCCCATCACCGCTGCCTGTTCATCATTGCCACCTATCAGTGCCCATCAGTGCCACCTATCCATGCCCATCAGTGCTGCATATCAGTGCCGTCTATTGGTGCCCATCAGTGCTGCATATCAGTGCCACCTATCAGTGCCCATCAGTTCTACATATCAGTGCTCATCAGTGCCACCTTATCAGTGCCAGCTCATCAGTGCCCATCAGTGAAGGGAAAACAAAATTGTATGAAGAAACTAAGAAAAACTTTTTTTTTTCAAAAATGTTGTTTTTCTTAGTTTGTTTAGCAAAAAATAAAAACCCCAGAGGTGATCAAATACCACCAAAAGAAAGCTCTATTTGTGGGGAGCAAATAATAAAAATTTAGTTTGGGTACAGTGTTACATGACCACACAATTGTCATTTAAAATGTGACAGCGTTGAAAGCTGAAAATTGTTCTGGACAGGAAGGGGCGCAAGTGCCTGGTACTGAAGTGGTTAAATATTTACATAGTAGAACATTGTTAAAACGCAACTCCCAGGCAATATTTCTAGCAGGATTCATTTTATTGCTGTTTGTAATACTGCTAGGGAGAGTCAGCCATTGAAGTGGTTTTAAACCCAAAACCGAAAATGTAATATAATGCAGGTTACTAATAGGGATGAGACAAACATCCCCCACGGTTCGGTCCGCATCAGAACATGCGAACAGGCAAAAAATTTGTCGAACACGCGAACACCGTTAAAGTCTATGGGACACGAACATGAATAATCAAAAGTGCTCATTTTAAAGGCTTATATGCAATTTATTATCATAAAAAGTATTTGGGGACCTGGGTCCTGCCCCAGGGGATATGTATCAATGCAAAAAGAAGTTTTAAAAACGGCCGTTTTTTCGGGAGCAGTGATTTTAATAATGCTTAAAGTGAAACAATAAAAGTGTAATATTCCTTTAAATTTCATACCTGGTGGGTGTCTATAGCATGCTTGTAAAGGGGCGCATGTATCCCATGTTTAGAACAGTCTGACAGCAAAATTACATTTCAAAGGAAAAAAAAGTCATTTAAAACTACTCGCTGCTATAATGATGTGTCGGTCCGACAATACACATAAAAGTTCATTGATAAAAATGGCATGGGATTTCCTCACAGGGGAACCCCAAACCAAAATAAAAAAAATGCATGGGGGTCCCCCTAAATTCCATACCAGGACCTTTAGGTCTGGTATGGATATTAAGGGGAACCCCGCGCCAAAAAAAAAATCCATACCAGACCCTTGGGGGTAGCCCCCCCAAAGCACCTTGTCCCCATGTTGATGGCCTTATCAACATGGGGGCAAGGTGCTTTGGGGGGGCTACCTCAAAGCACCCTCCCAATGTTGAGGGCATGTGGCCTGGTACGGTTCAGGGGGGGCTCTCTCGTCCCCCCCTCTTTTCCTGCGGCCTGCCAGGTTGTGTGCTCGGATAAGGGTCTGGTATGGATTTTTGGGGGGACCCCACAACATTTTTTTTAATTTTGGTGCGGGGTTCCCCTTAAAATCCATACCAGACCTGAAGTGTCTGGTATGGATTTTGAGGGGGACCCCCACGCCATTTTTAAAAAAAATTTGGCGTGAGGTTCCCCTTAATATCCATACCAGACCTGAAGGGCCTGGTATGGAAATTAGGGGGACCCCCATGCCATTTTTTTAAAATTTTGGCGCTGGGTTCCCCTTAATATCCATACCAGACCTGAAGGTCCTGGTATGGAATTTAGGGGGGCCCCCACGCATTTTTTTTTATCTTGGTTTGGGGTTCCCCTGTGGGGAAATCCCATACTGTTTTTATCAATTAACTTTTATGTGTATTGTTAGGCCGACAATTCATTATAGCCGCAAGTATTTTTAAATTTTTTTTCCTTTGAAATGTCATTTTGCTGTCAGACTGTTCTAAACACGGGAAACATGCACCCCTTTATAGGCATACTATAGACACCCCCCAGGTACGAAATTTAAAGCAATATTACACTTTTATTGTTTCACTTTAAGCATTATTAAAATCACTGCTCCCGAAAAAAACAGCTGTTTTTAAAACTTTTTTTTGCATTGATCCATGTCCCCTGGGGCAAGACCCAGGTCCCCAAATACTTTTTATGACAATACCATGCATATAAGCCTTTAAAATTAGCACTTTTGATTTCTCCCATAGACTTTTAAAGGGTGTTCCACAGCTTTCGAATTTGCCACGATCACTCCAAATTGTTTGCTGTTCGGCGAACTGGCAAACAGCCGATGTTCGAGTCGATCATGAGTTCGAATCGAACTCGAAGCACATCCCTAGTTACTAATCATTAGATGTTGTGGCTGCATCAGTTTTTTTTTTTTGGGGGGGGGGGGGGTCTTCTGTTTTCACCTGGTGATCTGGCCAGTAACATCTCTTAAAGTGACACTAAACTATTCATATATATATTATTAACCACTTTCCGCCTGCGCTATAGCAGAATGACGGCTACAACGTGGGCTTCCAGTGCCAGGAGGGTGTCAATAGACATCCTCCCATGATCGAGCAGCACGCACTGTGATCACCGAGTCCTTCGGACTTGGTTGATCACAGAACAGGGTAAAGGGCCAATCACAGAGGGGCCTTTACCACGTGATCAGCTGTCAGCCAATGACAGTTGATTAGGAAGTAAACAGGTGTTGGTTACTGGATTCATTTCTCCTCACGATCAGCGTGAGGAGAAAAGAATAAAGCTGGACTTCTGTTACAGGGACATCAGTCCCGATCGGTGCTACCCATCAGTGCCCACAAGTGCTGCTAAACAGTGCCCACAAGTGCCATCTATCAGTTCCCACTAGTGCCAGCTTTCAGTGCCATCAGCAGTGCCCATCGGTGCCAAATATCAGTGCTGCCAATAAATGCCCATCGGGGGCCTCATCATCGGTATCACCTACCACTGCCTATCAGTGTCCATCAGTGCCGCCTATCAGTGCCAATCAATGCCACCTATCAGTGCTCATCAGTGTTGCCTATCAGTGCCACCTCTCAGTGCCACTTATCAGTGCCCATCAGTGCCACCTATCAGTGCCTCTCATCGATGCCCACCAGTGCAGCCTCATCAGTGCCCATCAGTGCAGCCTCATCAGTGCCCATCAGTGCAGCCTCATCAATAACCACCTCATCAGTGTCTATCAGTGCCCATCAGTGCAGCCTATCAGTGCCCATCAGTGCAGCCTCATAAGCGCACATCAATGAAGGTAAAAAATTACCTGTTTGCAAAATTTTATAACAAACTATGAAAAAAAATTTTTTTTCAACATTTTTGGCATTATTTTGGTTTCTTAAGCAAAAAATTAAAAACCCAATGGTGATTAAATACCACCAAAAGCTCTATTTGTATGAAAAAAATGATAAAAATTTTGTTTGGGTACAGTGTTGCATGACCGCGCAGATGTCATTCAAAGTGTAACAGCGCTGAAAACTGAAAATTGGCCTGGTCAGGAAGGGGATGTGATCTGACTTTCTGTTAGAGCATGGCTACATTTGTTTTCCATGGTCTCATAATATGTAGGAACATAGCCTAGACAGGGTGGCGCATAGCCAGGGTGCACGCTCCCAAGATGAACTACGGACTATGCTATGGAATGTGTAGCATGCAGAGCAGGACACATGACAGCAACTAACATGCATGGGGAAAGGAGTGGGTATAATAAAACAGAAATGCTAACAACACTGTGTTGAATGTTCCCCTATGGCTGACAGAAATCTGTATTCAAAAAAGATTAGAAAAACATATTGTGAATAAATCACCAGGACCAGATCGACTACATCTGAGATTCCTCATCGAATTTAGCTATGTAATAGCCAGGCCCTTGTTTCTAATTTTTTAGGGACACCTTGCCAAAGCACCAAAATGTCCCTGATTTCGAGAGATTGTCTCTCATTCGGAACAATATCCCTCTGTCCCTCTTTCCTCATCATATATCCCTCATTTTAGTCTGATCTATATAGCTGTCTATTAAATGCAGTACTTAGCTATCAAAAAGTGTTTTCTGGTGCTAAACCTTGCATCCAATTTCTAAATTGCTATGTTTGTAAATTCCAAAAGCCAGTATAAAGTAATAATAGTGGAAAAAAGAAGCACTTGTGGGTTTAACCAATAATTTTGTTTGTCCAATTCTCCTTTAACCACTTAAGCCCCACACCATTTGGCTGCCTAAAGACCAGAGGACTTTTTACAATTTGGCACTGCGCTGCTTTAACTGGTAATTGCGCGGTCATGCAATGTTATACCCAAACAAAATTTGTGTCCTTTTTTTCCCACAAAAAGAGCTTTCTTTTGATGGTATTTGATTGCCTCTGCGATTTTTATTTTTTGCGATATAAACGGAAAAAGACTGAAAATTTAGAAAAAAAAAATATATTTTCTACTTTTTGTTATAAGAAAAATCCAATAAACTCAATTTTAGTCATACATTTAGGCCAAAATGTATTCAACCACATGTCTTTGGTAAAAAAAAAAAATGTCAATAAGCATATATTTAATGGTTTGCGCAAAAGTTATAGTGTCTACAAACTAGGGTACATTTTATGGAATTTACACAGCTTTTAGTTTATGACTGCCTATTACATTTCTTGAGGTGCAAAAATGGCAGGGCAGTACACCCCCCCCCCAAATGACCCTATTTTGGAAAGTAGACACCCCAAGGAAATTGCTGAGAGGCATGTTGAGCCCATTGAATATTTAATTTTTTTTCTCCCAAGTGATTGAATAATGACAAAAAAAAAATTACAAAAAGTTATCACTAAATAATATATTGCTCACACATGCCATGGTTATATGTAGAATTGCACCCCAAAATACATTTTGCTGCTTCTCCTGAGTACAGGGATACCACATGTGTGGGACTTTTTGGGAGTCTAGCCGCGTACGCGGCCTGAAAACCAAGCACCGCCTTCAGGATTTCTAGGGGAGTAAATTTTTTATTTCACTCCTCACTACCTCACAGTTTCGAAGGCCACAAAATGCCAAGATAGCACAACCCCCCCCAAATTACCCCATTTTGGAAAGTAGACACCCCAAGCTATTTGCTGAGAGACATGTTGAGTCCATGGAATATTTTATATTTTGCCACAAGTTGCGGGAAAATGACAAACTTTTTTTTTTGCAGAACGTTGTCACTAAATGATATATTTCTCAAACATGCCATGGGCATATGTGGAATTACACCCCAAAATACATTTTGCTGTTTCTCCTGAGTACGAGGATACCACATGTGTGGGACTTTTTGGGAGCCTAGCTGCGTACGGGGCCCTGAAAACCAAGCACCACCTTCAGGATTTCTAGGGGAGTAAATTTTTGATTTCACTCCTCACTACCTCACAGTTTCGAAGGCCACAAAATGCCAAGATAGCACCCCCCCCCCCCCCAAATTACCCCATTTAGGAAAGTAGACACCCCAAGCTATTTGTTGAGAGGCATGGTGAGTATTTTTCAGCTCTCATTTGTTTTTGAAAATGAAGAAAGCTTATGTCACACATCACCCATTCTTCTAACCACTTGAAGCCAAAGGCCTTTCTGACACTTTTTGTTTGCATTAAAAATCTTTTTTTTTTTTGCAAGAACCCCCCAAACATTATATATTGTTTTAAAGCAAAGGCCCTACAGATTAAAATGATGGTTGTTTCATTTTTTTTTCACACAGTATTTGTGCAGCGATTTTTCAAACGCATTTATTTTTTTGAAAAAACACACATTTTTTAAATTTTAATGCACTAAAGCACACTATAATGCCCAAATGTTTGATGAAATAAAAAAGATGATCTTAGGCCGAGTACAAGCATACCAAACATAACATGCTTTAAAATTGCGCAAAAACGTGCAGCGGCGACAAACTACATACATTTTTAAAAGCCTTTAAAAGCCTTTACAGGTTACTACTTTAGATTTACTACTAAATTTTTTTTAATCATTTATTTTGCTTTTTTATTTTATTTTTAAATATTTTTTAAATATCCCCTATGATAGCAATAGGTAGTGACAGATACTCTTTTTCGAAAAAATTGGGGTCTATTAGACCCATGATCTCTTCTCTGCCCTCAAAGCATCTGATCACACCAAGATTGATGTGATAAAATGCTTCCAATTTCCCAATGTCGCTGTTTACATCCGGCAAAATCTAAGTCATGAAATGCTTGTAGCTTCTGGTTTCTTAGGCCATAGAGATGATTGGAGCCATTCTGGTCTCTGATCAGCTCTATAGTCAGCTGGCAGAACCACCGGCTGCTTTCTCAGGTTTCCTGTTGGGACAGGAGAGCCAGAGAAAATCATGGAAGACGGGGGGGGGGAACATTCCCTCCCACTGCTTGTTAAAGCAGTCTAGAGGCTAATTAGCTGCTAAGGTTGCTTTTACATGAAAGCCGACCACTGGCTGAAAAGAATGATACCAAGATGATACCTAAACCCGTAGGCATCATTCTGGTATAACTACTCAAAGTCCAGCAACATACCAGTACGTTGCTGGTCCTTGTTGGGCATATATTGTTGTTTTTTTTTTTTCATGCAGCCTGTGGGCTGAACGAAAAAAAGAGATTGATTGGTGGTTATGCCCACCATTAGAATACCTCCCTTCATCGACCCACTTCTAATGATGGGCATACATGCACTATTTTGTTTTTAACTGTGGTGGTGAAATCACCTCCTACAGCGCTGGAGTCACGGCTTTATGTATCGTGGGAGCAAACACTGTTGCTGTCAAGGTAAATAAATCTGCGCTGCAACTGAATGGCGTACCTGCTAAGCAAATGATGGTTAACAATAAAACAAATTAACATTACAGTATAACAGTAAGACATACCATACCTGCAAAGCAAATACAAAAAAACATAGTAAAAAATAAAACATCTTTTAACGCAATCTGTGCCTAAAATATATATATGCCGAAGCATGTATCGTGGGAGCAAACGCTGTTGCTGTCAAGATAAATAAATCCTCATCTGCAGCTGAATGGCGTACCTGCTAAGCAAATGATGGTTAACAACAGTGGCGGCCCGTCTATAGGGGGCACATGGGCGTCGCCCTCCCTCCAGGCAGTCAAAAAAAATGTAAAAAAAAAAAAAATTTTTTAAACTGGCCATTTAAAAAAAAAAATACAAAAAAAGGTCCTTAAGTGCACTGTGTTCGGACGCCGGACACAGTGCAACACCGGACACAGTGCACTTATGGGAGGCGCAATGTCTATGCAATCAGGAGATTTCAGATGCGGCACTTCATTTGTGGGCCTTTATCCCACCTTGCGGCGTTTTCCGAAGTGCCAAATAGCTTCCGCCCGGCGCTATTACTACGGCCGGGCGGTTTGATTGACATCCGAGTTTGATGTCACTTTCTGTCTTCTCTGTCCCATTGCGCCCAGGACAGAGAAAACCGCTAGTATGAGAAGCTGGAGCGGACTCCTCTATTGCCGCTGTGGAAAGAGACACCGCAGGAGAGGACAACACAGCAAGGTAAGTACCGCTGTGCTGCTCCCACGGAGAACAGGGGGGGGGTTCGATGGGACACAGGCAGACTGCATTTGATGTGACACAGGCAAGGCTGAGTTTGGTGGGACACAGGCAAGGCTGAATTTGATGGGACACAGGCTGCATTTGGTGGACACAGGCTGCATTTGGTGGGACACAGGCAAGGCTGCATTTAGTGGACACAAGCTGCATTTGGTGGACACAGGCTGCATTTAGTGGGACACAGGCTGGCTGCATTTGGTGGGACACAGGCTGCATTTAGTGGGAAACAGGCTGCATTTAGTGGGACACAGACTGTCCCACCAAATGCAGCCTGTGTTACATAAAATGCAGCCTGTGTCCCATAAAATGCAGCCTGTGCCACTTAAAATGCAGCCTGTGTCCCATCATTTGGTGGGACACAGGCTGCATTTTATGTGACACAGGTTGCACTTTATGGGACACAGGCTGCATTTTATGTAACACAGGCTGCATTTGGTGGGACAGTCTGTGTCCCACTAAATGCAGCCTGCATTTTATGTGACACAGGCTGCATTTGATGTGACACAGTCTGCATTTGATGTGACACAGGCTGCATATGATGTGACACAGGCTGCATGTAAGGATGGACTCTGCTGGGGGCACCTGATGGCATCTGGTGGCAGGCGACGTGACTAGTGACACGCTCAGGGCTCCCACTGATTCTGCATTATGGTGAGTTGAATGATTTCATTTTATATTACAATGTAATAATAGAAATAATGCATTTCAATCATCCTGACACCATAACAACCATGGTGCCCGGATGATTGAAGTGCTAACACCAGGTGTTTGGAATATGTTTATCTGTGGATTGTTAAAATTTCTACAATTTCCTGCGACCTGCCAGGTTGCGTGCTCGGATAAGGGTCTGGTATGGATTTTTGGGGGGACCCCACGCCATTTTTTTTTTTACATTTTGGCGCGGGCTTCCCCTTAAAATCCATACCAGACCTGAAGGGTCTGGTATGGAATTTAGGGGGACCCCCACGTAATTTTTTTTTTTTTTTATTTTGGCCGGGGTTCCCCTTAATATCCATACCAGACCTGAAGGGCCTGGTATGGAATTTAGGAGGACCCCCCCGTCATTTTTTTTTAAATTTTGGTTCAGGGTTCCCCTGTGGGGAATTCCCATGCCATTTTTATCAATTAACTTCTATGTGTATTGTCGGACCGGCAATGCATTAATAGCCGCGAGTAGTTTTAAATTACTTTTTTTCCTTTGAAATGTCATTTTGCTGTCAGACTGTTCTAAACACGGGAAACATGCGTCCCTTTACAGGCATACTATAGACACCCCCCCAGGTACGAAATTTAAAGGGATATTACACTTTTATTGTTTCACTTTAAGCATTATTAAAATCACTGTTCCCGAAAAAACGGCCATTTTTAAAACTTTTTTTTGCATTGATCCATGTCCCCTGGGGCAGGACCCAGGTCCCCAAACACTTTTTATGACAATAACTTGCATATAAGCCTTTAAAACTAGCACTTTTGATTATTCATGTTTGTGTCTCATAGACTTTAACGGTGTTCGCGTGTTCGAACAAATTTTTTTCCTGTTCGCATGTTCTGGTGCGAACCAAACAGGGGGTATTCGGCTCATCCACTTGTCCTTATTGCAGCCACGGATCAGCGACACCTCCCCAGCTTGTGTTTCATCCGCAGCCCACTATCAGTTACCAACTTATGGAGAGCTTTGTTCCTTGCCAATATGTAAGTGGCTATTTTTCCTTTTATTACATAAATGAATGAATAAAGCAGTTTTACTTAGAGGCGCTCCTCTCTCTCTCTTTTTTTAAGTTCACATAGGTTTTAATCATATCAGCGCTTTAGTATCCAATATTGTAATCTTTTTGGCTCTATACAACACCACAATGGATTTGAAATGAAACAAACAAGATGTGCTGCAGACTTTCAGCTTTAATTTGAGGGTATTTACATCCAAATTAGGTGAACGGTGTAGGAATTACAACAGTATGTATATGTGCCTCCCACTTTTTAAGGGACCAAAAGTAATGGGACAATTGGCTGCTCAGCTGTTCCATGTCCAGGTGTGTGTTATTCCCTCATTATCCCATTTACAAGGAGCAGATAAAAGGTCCAGAGTTAATTTCAAGTGTGCTATTTCCATTTGGAATCTGTTGCTGTCAACTCTCAATATGAGATCCAAAGAGCTGTCACTATCAGTGAAGCAAGCCATCATTAGGCTGAAAAAACAAAACAAACCAATAAGAGAGATAGCAAAAACATTAGGTGTGGCCAAATCAACTGTTTGGAAAATCCTTAAAAAGAAAGAACGCACGGTGAGCTCAATAACACCAAAAGACCTGGAAGACCATGGAAAACAACTGTGGTGGATGACCGAAGAATTCTTTCCCTGGTGAAGAAAACACCCTTCACAACAGTTGGCCAGATCAAGAACACTCTCCAGGAGGTAGGTGTATGTGTGTCAAAGTCAACAATCAAGAGAAGACTTCACCAGAGTGAATAGAGAGGGTTCACCACAAGATGTAAACCATTGGTGAGCCTCCAAAACAGGAAGGCCAGATTAGAGTTTGCCAAACAACATCTAAAAAAGCCTTCACGATTCTGGAACATCCTATGGACAGATGAGACCCAGATCAACTTGTACCAGAGTGATGGGAAGAGAAGAGTATGGAGAAGGAAAGGAACTGCTCATGATCCAAAGCATACCACCTCATCAGTGAAGCATGGTGGTGGTAGTGTCATGGTGTGGGCATGTATGGCTGCCAATGGAACTGGTTCTCTTGTATTTATTGATGATTTGACTGCTGACAAAAGCAGCAGGATGAATTCTGATGTGTTTTGGACAATATTATCTGCTCATATTCAGCAAAATGCTTCAGAACTCATTGGACGGCGCTTCACAGTGCAAATGGACAATGACCCGAAGCATACTGTGAAAGCAACCAAGGAGTTTTTTAAGGGAAAGAAGTGGAATGTCATGCAATGGCCAAGTCAATCACCTGACCTGAATTCGATTGAGCATGCATTTCACTTGCTGAAGACAAAACTGAAGGGAAAATGCCCCAAGAACAAGCAGGAACTGAAGACAGTTGCAGTAGAGGCCTGGCAGAGCATCACCAGGGATAAAACCCAGCGTCTGGTGATGTCTATGCGTTCCAGACTTCAGGCTGTAATTGACTGCAAAAAATTTGCAACCAAGTATTAAAAAGTGAAAGTTTCACAACTAGGAAATATAATCTGGAATCCACCACACTATAGAATGACTGATGTAAATAAACCCCCACTTACACGGAATGTCTTAAAAATATGGGACAATTGGAATACGATCTATTTCTCACTGAGTCAGTTGATAAATCCCTCAAACGCTCCAAACACAATTTCTACATGAATACAAACAAACCAGGTACATATTTGGCTCGGGCATTAAATTCAACTAACAAATCTTTCAAACCAATACGTTTGAAATTATCAAAAAATGTTTACACTTGTAATCCAGTTAAAATAGTCCATAAATTTCACTCACATCTCGCAACTTTATACAAGACAAACTATGAATTTAATCCTACAGAGGCTGAATCCTTCTTCTCAAAAATAACCTTACCCGAGTTATCTCAGAATCAAAAAAGCAGTTTGGATGAGCCTATAACTATAGATGAAGTTGCTAACGCCATAAAAGACCTAAAACTTAACAAAAGACCAGGCCCAGACGGCTACTCGGCTTTATACTATAAAACATTCTCAGAAATACTCTCTCCCATTCTCACTGAAACTTTTAACAAACTTCTAGATGGACATTCTTTTCGGCAAGAAACACTAATGGCAATTGTTTGTATGATCCCAAAACCCCTTTCTGATGATACTTCCTGTGTGAATTATCGGCCTATCTCTCTGTTAAACCTCGATATTAAATTATTAGCAAAAATAATAGCAAAACGCCTCAATAGCATTATAGGAAAATTAATACATAGAGATCAAGTAGGCTTCATGCCAAATAGACAGGCAGGCGATAATATACGCAGGGCAGTGTTATTGGCACATATTGCTAAAAAACGGAAAATCCCTTTATGTTTTCTATCTCTCGATATTAAGAGGGCATTTGACACAGTATCCTGGCAATATATGCAATATTCATTACAAAAATGGGGTTTTGGACCCCACTTTTTAACATGGATCAAAGCATTATATAATAAACCCAAAGCCTATATAAAATATGCTGGATACAAATCTGAAGCCTTTAATATCGAAAGAGGTACCCGACAGGGTTGCCCATTATCTCCCTTATTATTTGCCCTTATACTCGAACTCATGGCCCAATACATCAGAACAAACCAAACTATAACTGGCATTGAAGTAGGAGGTATTACACACAAATTATGTATATTTGCAGACGACATATTACTTTTTCTATCATCACCACAGGTCTCTGGTCCTAACTTAATACCAGCTCTTGATGGATTTGCAGCCCTATCCGGCCTTATGATTAATCCTAAGAAATGCCTAGTGCTTAATATTTCACTCACAAACATGGAATTGATCCCGGCTAGGGCTGCACTCCCATTCACATGGGCAGAAAAATCAATCCCATATCTTGGAATTCATTTAACAGCATCTCATTCTGACTTATTCTCAACCAATTATCCTCCTGTATTAAGACAGATCACAAATCTAATAAAACAATGGTCGCAACTTCCTTTATCCTGGATAGGGAAGATTAATGCAATCAAAATGACTATTCTACCCAAATTGCTTTATCTATTCAGAGTCCTCCCTATTCCAATTCCTTCCTATTTTTTGAGAATAGTACAAAAAAGAGCAACTTCGTTTATATGGGGCTCTTCTAAACCACGTATACCTATACACACACTACATCTTCCCAAAAATAAAGGAGGCCTGGGATACCCTAATTTTACTAACTACTACAGAGCAGCACATTTGGCCAGTCTGCCCAAATACCATGCAAAACAGGAAATGCCATTATGGGTATTTATAGAGGCTTCAGAAAATGACCCTCTATTAATATCAAATTTATTATGGCTTGATCCTAAAGACCGCTTTAAAATTCATAATCCCATAACTAAACACTTCTTATCTCTCTGGGATAAACTAAAAACCAAATATCAGTTACAATCTCCACACAATCCTCTCCTTTCTTTTATCAGAAATCCGGCCTTTTATCCAGCATGGATCTACCCAAATTCTTTTAAAGCTTGGACAACATCAGGCATTCAGACACTAAATGACTTCATAGCATCTAAATCATTCCTTTCATTCCCATCACTTAGAGAAAAATATGATCTACCAAACTCTGAGATATTTAGATATCTCCAAATCAAAAATTTCTATACACCATTCCTAAAGGGGGATACACCATTATCCCAATTATCCATTTTTGAATCAATCTGTACAAAAGATCCATTTGCTAAAGGTACAATTTCATCACTTTATAATCAATTATATGGAGTAGCAAATCTTAATAGACCCTCTTACGTTCAGAGGTGGGAGGAGGACCTGGGACGAACTTTAGAAGACACGGACTGGTCTAACATATGGCTCACATCTAAGTCATCTTCACCCAACATCTTAGCACTGGAGACAAATTATAAAGTCCTAACTCGCTGGTACCTTGTACCCGCTAGAGTGGCAAAATATTCACCTAATACCTCAGCTCTTTGTTTTCGAGGATGCCCAGAAATAGGCACATATTTACACATATGGTGGACGTGCCCAGTAATCCAAACCTTCTGGAAGGAAGTCTTCGTGATTGCATCTAAAATATTTAAAAAAATAATACAACCAGATCCATATTTAACTTTACTTAATCTAAAACCGGAATGGTTAACACTCTCTCAATTCAAACTTATGATCCAACTAATAACGGCTGCAAAACAAACAGTGGCCAAGGCATGGAAATCTCCTACATTGGTACTAGCAGAAACAATTCACAGAATGAATAATACAATGTCCCATGCTAAGATGGCAGCCATCGATCAAAATCAAATTCCAAAATTTGAAAAACTTTGGCATCCTTGGATAAAACAACAGTTCCTGTCAAACTTCAATGACTCTGTCCTGTTGCCATGGTAACAGATTAAATGACTTACAGAGACACCCATTCTAAGGCTTCAAAGAAAACTAAAAAGAATAATAAACTGACGAGCGGGACAACCTTGTGGACCTTACCTCTACCTTTTAACCCTTTTTCTTCTTTCTCTTTCCTTTTCTCCACCTTATGATTAAAGCTCATTATCAGAATGTATTTAACCTATATACACTTTACTTGTAAACAATATGTATAGTAGGTATAAATCATTTAAATACCTACAAAAGTAACTAAGGAAATGATATATATCTTTAATTTAGGTTTACGTGAACCCAATGTTTAATATTTGAAATTTCATGATATTTACCTATATAAACCCTACTGTAAAACAATGAGCTTACTTTATAGATCCTTGTAAACTTACTTTATGTATCTTTATAACATTGTATACTCAATAAACTTCTTTTGACAAGGAAAAATATGGGACAAAATGTATAAACAATTAAATGGGAACTATAATTCTCCATTAATTGGGTTAAAAGATAACACATTTTTTGCACCAGGGGAAAAGGTAATAGGGGGAAACTGGATAAAAAAGACACAATACAGTTAAGAGACATAATTCTCTCACTTTTAGAGTTAAAACACAATAATAATTTTTGGTTGATAGATGAGTGGCGGTATCTCCAGCTGTATCACTTTATTCAGAGTCTTCCTCACCCTATTAGATCAGGGGAAGAGTTGACTCGTTGGAAAGGCTGTGTAGTGCTGACAACGCAAAAAATACGATATCCAAGTTGTACAAACTGGTGTTGAGGGTGAACGAGGTGGAGATCCCGCCATACATTAGGAAATGGGAACAGGAGTTGGGGTCACATAGGGATAATATTAGCATTGGAAAAATACTGATCTTGACACATGGTTCAGCGGCTGACACCAAAACCGCGGAAATGAATTATAAATGCTTAACGAGTTGGTATGCTACCCCTGACAAAATTAGTAAATACCAAAAGGATAAATCAGCAGATTGTAGGCGGGGTTGCAGGGAGGTAGGGACAATGTCACACATATGGTGGGCTTGTCCCAAAATTAGATAATTTTGGAAAAAGATTATTTATTACATAAAAGAATTTACTAAAAAATAAATAGTGGAAGATCCGTGGGTGGTATTGTTTCACGGAGTAGAGGGAGACATGAAGCAATACAAGGAGTCATTGATACCACATCTCTTAAATGCGGCCAAAAAACTCATCCCCAAGAAATGGCAAGAGGAGGAAAGCCCTTCAATATGGGATTGGATCAACTCGGTTGAGGAAACATTTAAAATGGAGCGCTTGAGAACAAATTTTGAAGATAATAATGAAGGGTTTAGAGCGAAATGGGCTTGCTGGAGGGAGTTTAAAAGATCGTGGAGTTATGCCAAGGAACTGAGACTATAGCTTTATCAGGGAAGTAGAAGAATTAAAGTTTCCTTATAGGGCGAATACGCAGAGGTGGTGGGGGGGGGGTGGGTAGATTGGGCCCTAGACTGGGTATTATGGATGGTGATCCTTGGGGAATGCTTGTTTGTATTATTTTTATCAGTGCATATACTAAGCTACAATGATGTGACAAAGAATTGGGACAGTAATGAGCCGGAATGGTGATTTAAGCTTCCCTATTAGAGTCTGCTGAAGTGGCGAAAAAAAAAAATTGATTGTTAATATGTCCCATTAATTTTGGTCCCTTAAAAAGTGGGAAGCATATATACAAACTGTTGTAATTCCTACACTGTTCACCTGATTTGGATGTAAATACTCTCAAATTAAAGCTGAAAGTCTGCAGTTAAAGCACATCTTGTTTGTTTCATTTTAAATCCATTGTGGTGGTGTATAGAGTCAAAAAGATTAGAATTGTGTCGACATCCCAATATTTATGGACCTGACTGTAAGAGAGAGAACAATAGAGAACAATAGAGAGAGAGAGAAGAAAAATACAACCACAACTATTTTGGGCTTTTTTATTTTTTTTGTGTGTGTGTGTTTTTTTTTTCACTTTTTTCACTTTTATAAAAACTGTAAAAAAAAACATGAACTGAACGTTGCAGATTATCACAATGTGATTGCCATCACATCTTTCGAGACCCCATGACCCTGTGTACGTGTGCCTATGACTGTGTGGTGCTGTACCCTACTCTAATACCCAACTAGTGTGTGATAGCGTTTGAAACAGTAACGAATGCAAAGACCAGGTTGGTCAGGACAGGAGGGACAATAAAAGCGGCTTTCACGCCTAAATCCGTTTCTCCACAACACGAGTCGCCGTAGAAATTTGGACAGTCGTGTCTGCATGAAGGGAGGACAGAATGAAAACATTTTTATTATCCCTCCACGTCACAGTGAGCAAATTATTATATCCCAAGCAGGCTCTCTCCCCCAGCCTAAGACAAGAATCTACAAGCCGCTGGGGTAAGCCATGGCGATTAGATCGCATGGTGCCACATGCGCCAATTTGATGATCAAACAAGTGACTAAAAAGTGGCCCTCGTAAACCATAAAACTATATGTATAGCCTGTGGTCCTATCACAGAGCTTATACATCTTGACCCCGTATCTGGCACGCTTGCTGGGAAGATACTGTTTGAATGACAAGCGGCCAGAAAACTTAATCAGGGACTCATCAACACAGACAACTTGATGGGGAGTAAACAAGGCTGCAAAACCTTGGTTGAAGTGGTTTACGAGGGGCCAAATTTTGTAGAGCCGATCAAATTCAGGGTCACCCCAAGGACGACAGAGTTCATTGTCGTTGAAATGCATGAACCGCAAGATCTGCTCGTATCGTGTCCTGGTCATGGAGGCAGAGAACACGGGCATATGGTGAACTGGGTCAGTGGACCAATATGACCGCAACTCACTCTTTTTAATTATGCCCATGAGGAGGGATAGGCCCAGGAAGGTTTTAAATTCAGAGACCGTAATTGGCAAGGGTCAGCTGGGGATTAGCGGCGATGAATTGACCAGCATATAAATTGCTTTGGTCCACAGTAGATCTATAGAGATCTTCGGTGAAAAACAGCGAATAAAAATCAAGTGACATAAAATCAACTGTTTTCACCTGAATTCCGGGTTGGCCAGTGAATGGGGGAAGTAGGGGTGTTGCAGAAGTGGTGGGTTCCCAATTAGGATTGGCGAATGCAGCAGGAAGGGCACTATGGGCTCGACGGGCCTGTCTTTGTCTTTTTCTTGGTGGCAGCGGGACACTACTCGTGCTTGCCACCTCGCCAGCTTGAACTACACTTATGGGACTCACCACGTCACCAAGTGTTACTGCAGTGCTGCATGTATGACCAAGATGTACTAGGCTGCTGGTGCTTGCCAGTTCACCAGAAGGAATAGCGGCGCTAGTACTGGCACTCTGCTCCATACAAGGGACCTGTGGTTCTTGCACCTCAACGACAGCAGAAGAAGATCGGGGTCTGGTACGCCTGACCTTGGCAGGGACCACAACTCCATCGTCAGAGCTATCTGTCAGGGTGCCGCTGCTGTCTACAGGTTTGTATTCTGAGCCTGAATCTAACAGAAGAGTGACTTCCTCTTCACACCTTGTCATGCTCAGAAACATGTAGGCCTCTTCACTACTGTACCTTCGATTTGATATTTTGGTCTCTAAATTTACTGGTACAGTAGTGAGACTCACAGGTAAAAAAGCTCCTAACTGTTAGCGACTGATTTAAACGCTACCAAAAAAACTGTAATGCTCCGTACTCACGATCGGACATTCCGACAACAAAATCCATGGATTTTTTCTGACGGATGTTGACTCAAACTTGTCTTGCATACACACAGTCACACAAATCTCGTAAATTCTGAACGTCAAGAATGCGGTGACGTTCAACACATACGACGAGCCAAGAAAAATGAAGTTTAATAGCCAGTGCGGCTCTTCTGCTTGATTCCGAGCATGCGTGGAACTTTGTACATCGGAATTGTGTACACACTATCGGAATTTACAACAACGGATTTTGTTGTCGGAAAATTTGAGATCCAGATCTCAAATTTTGTGTGACGGAAATTCCGATGGAAAATGTCCGATGGAGCCTACACACAGTCGGAATTCCTGACAAGCTCCCATCATACATTTTCCGTCTGAAAATCCGACCGTGTGTACAGGACATTAGCATTCGTAGGGATCAGGCCTGAGTCTGCGAACGCTGCAGTTACAGTGGGGACAGAAAGTATTCAGACCCCTTTAAATTTTTCACTCTTTGTTATATTGCAGCCATTTGCTAAAATCATTTAAGTTCATTTTTTTCCCCTCATTAATGTACACACAGCACCCCATATTGACAGAAAAACACAGAATTGTTGACATTTTTGCAGATTTATTAAAAAAGAAAAACTGAAATATCACATGGTCCTAAGTATTCAGACCCTTTGCTGTGACACTCATATATTAAACTCAGGTGCTGTCCATTTCTTCTGATCATCCTTGTGATGGTTCTACACATTCATTTGAGTTCAACTGTGTTTGATTATACTGTTTGGAATTGATTAGGAAAGCCACACACCTGTCTATATAAGACCTTACAGCTCACAGTGCATTTTAGAGCAAATGAGAATCATGAGGTCAAAGGAACTGCCTGAAGAGCTCAGAGACAGAATTGTGGCAATGAACAGATCTGGCCAAGGTTAAAAAAAAAATTCTGCTGCACTTAAGGTTCCTAAGAGCACAGTGGCCTCAATAATCCTTAAATGGAAGACGTTTGGGACAACCAGAACCCTTCCTAGAGCTGGCCGTCCGGCCAAACTGAGCTATCGGGGGAGGAGAGCCTTGATGAGAGAGGTAAAAAAGAACCCAAAGATCAGACCAAAGTGGCTGAGCTCCAGAGATGCATGCGGGAGATGGGAGAAAGTTGTAGAAAGTCAACCATCACTGCAGCCCTCCACCAGTCGGGGCTTTATAGCAGAGTGGCCTGACGGAAGCCTCTCCTCAGTGCAAGACACATGAAAGCCCGCATGGAGTTTGCTAAAAAACACCTGAAGGACTCCAAGATGGTGAGAAATAGTATTCTTTGGTCTGATGAGACCAAGATAGAACTTTTTGGCCTTAATTCTAAGCGGTATTTGTGGAGAAAACCAGGCACTGCTCATCACTTGTCCAATACAGTCCCAACAGTGAAGCATGGTGGTGGCAGCATCATGCTGTGGGGGTGTTTTTCAGCTGTAGGGACAGGATGACTGGTTGCAATTGAGGGAAAGAGTACAGGGATATCCTGGATGAAAACCTTCTCCAGAGTGCTCAGGACCTCAGACTGGGCTGAAGGTTTACCTTCCAACAAGACAATGACCCTAAGCACTCAGCTAAAATAAAGAAGGAGTGGCTTCACAACAACTCCGTGACTGTTCTTAAATGGCCCAGCCAGAGCCCTGACTTAAACCCAACTGAGCATCTCTGGAGAGAACTAAAAATGGCTGTCCACCAACGTTTACCATCCAACCTGACAGAACTGGAGAGGATCTGCAAGGAGGAATGGCAGAGGATCCCCAAATCCAGGTGTGAAAAACTTGTTGCATCTTTCCCAAAAAGACTCATGGCTGTATTAGATCAAAAGGGTGCTTCTACTAAATACTGAGCAAAGGGTCTGAATACTTAGGACCATGTGATATTTCAGTTTTTCTTTTTTAATAAATCTGCAAAAATGTCAACAATTCTGTGTTTTTCTGTCAATATGGGGTGCTGTGTGTACATTAATTAAGGAAAAAAATGAACTTAAATGATTTTAGCAAATGGCTGCAATATAACAAAGAGTGAAAAATTTAAGGGGGTCTGAATACTTTCCGTCCCCACTGTATGTTTGTTGTGTTTTGTAAGTGACAGTGATCGACTGATACTGCACTTGGGTGGGCTGGGCTGGGCGGAGGGGCTAAAAACAGGTGCTAGCAGGTATCTGGGCTGATCCCTCTAACACTGCGTTTTTAGGAACCCTCAACTGCTGGGGACGCTAATATAGATCTGAACAGATCAGATATCGTTCCGTTCAGACACTATACTACTAAGGTACGGGCACTGATCTGACGCTGCCTGGGGCGATGCAGACCCTATCTGACGCTAAAACCCACTGGGTGATCAGGGAGTTAAACCTTTATTCGGTAAAATACAGAGGGTGTCCTGATGCTATAAAAAAAATCTAGCTAAACTGCGTCACCCGTGACACTTTTACTGTGATCACAGATGACAGGGGGTAATCAAGGGCTTAAACCTTTATTGGGGGGGGTTAGGGGGGTCCCTAGACCTATCTGGGCCTAAGACTAATTGCCTTAACACTGATTTTTGTCACTAATGACACTAGTACAGCGATAAAAAAAAAAAATCTGATTGCTGTACTGGGTGACACAGTGACAGGTGGTGAAGGGGTTAACTGGGGGGGTGATCAGGGGGTAAATTGTGTGCCTACCTGGCCTGGTGTCAGTGTAGTGTTGGTGCAACTCACTTTTAGATGCTCTCTCCTCTCGGTCTGGAACGAAAAGACCGACATGAGGAGAGATGAGATCACTTCCCCTGTCAGTATTTACAGTTACACAGACAGGGGAAGGATATCATTGGTCAGGAGCGATCACCAGGTCCAGGCCAGATTTCATTGGTCTGGGCCTGGGGATTGATCGGTTCCTGATCGAATCCGATCGTTGCGGCCGGCGGGGGGGTGCACACGCACCCCCCACCGGTCGCACGCCCGACGTAGCATAACGGCGATTCGCCTGCCTGTGCCATTCTGCATGGCAGGGGTGTGTTTCCTATGCCTACATACTTATGCTAATAGGTGTCCCTCATTCCCATTTCAGAAAGTTGGGAGGTAAGCCTTACTGACTGGAATGGTAAGAAAGCAGATGCGTGGCAAAAAGCAAATATGGTAACAATATTTAATAAATGGCCCGAGATATATATCTGGAAATTACAGACCAGTCAGCCTAACATTAAGGTTCTAATGCCTCAAGACTTTTTTAACCTAATGCATCCTATGTGTAGCACCCTCTACCAATAAGTAGGTGATAGTAAGGGTTATATTACTAGGGGTTGTTCCGCACAGCAAATTTAGGCAGGCCTATGCTGCAAGCTAGGCTTGTCTGTTTTGATCTGGGGGCTGGGAATGGTCAGAGTAGCAGTGGGTGTGACCACCTGTGCTCTTATTCTGAGGCACCTCCCCTGCTTCCAGGGAGAATATTCTGGAAGAGGGGCTGGGCCTAGAACTGGAGTGGCAGGCAGCTTGTGTGTGAGCCCTGACCAATCCCCAATCGATATTGGCAGGGGGCGGGCCTCATATATAAGCTGAGGTGATATGCCACAGGGGAGAGAAGTAGGCTGAGTGAAGTGAGGAATGGAATGCTAGGCAGCAGCAGGAGACCATCCCCATCTGGGGTGGGTGCACCAATCGCAGGAGGAGGCCCGGGAGAACTGTGAGGGAACATTGCCTCTACACGGTCATTGGCAATGTCTCTGCCACCACACGGTCGGATGGTAGAGAACACCTGGAGCAGAGGAGCAGGTGAAGCTGTCGGAACGCATGGTCCGGTCAAGTTCCTCTTCAAGGACTCAGGGCTGAGGAAGGTTGGTGAGTGTTACCACAGTGGAGGGCTGGAGGTGCCAGGAAGTCTGTGAGGGAACTCTGCTTTTACACGGTCACTAGCAGATTCTTCAGCAAACAATGATGGGGAGTCCTGGATCAGAGAAAAGACTGTGGGGATCTCTGTCAAGTCGATGTGGCCTGAGGGCACATGATTTGCAAGTTGGGCTGGCTGGGAACAGTAGTCCATTACCTAAAGTCATGCTTTTAACCTACTAGGCCTTTGGGGAGTTGTTCTGCAGGCCTCAGGCCTAGTAGCAGTGAGCAACCAGAGCCAGTAAAGGGACTTATTCAGAGTGGGCCCCTATTACCCAGTAGAAGAAGATGTGACATACTTAATTTCAGTAACTACAAGTGTGTGCAGGAGGAAACCAGTGTGGGTAGATGGAACCAAGTTTTGTGCAGGAGGGAAGAAGTTTCTGGGAACATCATTTCTACATGGTCAGAAGTGGTGTCTTTATTCTCTAACATGGTATTGAATGAGGAGTCCTTGGAAGCAAATAGTCTGCTGGAGGAGCAGCAACAGTCTGCATGGAGATGCAGGAGGAAAGTTACATTAAATGTTCATGCACATCTAATCTTCTGGCTCTAGCATTGAGCTTCTGTGCTTAAATTATATATATGATGGCAATGATTAATCCTATGGGCATCCCATATTCCAATCCCTATCCAAGTTGTACTCCCCCCCCCCCCAATAAAACAACAAAAACAAAACCAGCAAAAGACTGTTCAATATCTCTAAAAGTGATGTATGAAGTCTGGCAGTGGGGTGATTTGGCGGATTGTTTGTTACTAGCTGCAACACCATGGCTACATATGCATTAAGGTAAAAATACCTTCTTTGCTGCAGGAGCCCCCCAGCTCCCTCCCCTTATTCTTACCTAAGCCCAATCTGATCCAGCGATGTGCACGAAAGCAGCGGCTCTTGCTGCGGTCTCCCTCCTCATTGGGCAGATTGATAGCATAGTAATCAAATACTGTGACAAGGTAGCGGGAGGCGGGGCCAAGTTCCTGGTCTGTGTCAATAGATGCGGCTGGGCGGCTCGGAGGAGAGCGTGCACAGGTGCCCCCAGGGAAATGGGCCTGCAGCACCAGCAGGGAACCCCAGAAAAGGAGGATTGGGGCTGCTCTGTGCAAAACTATTGCACAGAGCAGGTAAGCATACCATGTTTGTTATTTTAGTTTACGAAAAAAATTCGTATGCAAAGAATTAGAACAAACAGTAAGGGGCCATATCCAAGAAATTGCCAGCAAAAATGGTATCATTAGTAGTAGCCAACATAGATTTATGAAGTACTGTTTTTGCCAAACCAACCTTATAACATTCTATAAGTAAGTGAGCGGTATTTCTGAGTAGGGATTAGTGGTATATTTTCTGAATGGTCTAGTTGTAAGTGGTGTCCCATAGGGCTTTGTCCTGGGATCAATTCTGTTTAACTTGTTTATAAACAATATAGAGGTTGAAATAAACTGTTTACGCTAAAGCCTCATACACACAATGCGATTGTTGGCAGGGGATTGTCTATTGATAGACTGTTGTCCTAAAATCTTACTGTTAGTACGCTCCTTTTGACATTTGTTGTCCAACTTTAGGCCAACAAATGTTGGATGGCAGGCTAGTAAATTTTCGGTGGACAATGGTCTGTTGTCTGATTTTCATATGGTCAGTACACAAGTCCGTTACACAAAAGTCAAAAATACAAACACGCATGACCGGAAGCAAGGAACGAGCCGGAATCTTGTAAACTAGCGTTTATAATGGAGAATTAAAATTCGTGATGCGTCAAAGAATGAAATGTCGAAATGCAGCTCACATTCTCTTCTTCTTTAATGGTATAATAATGAAGCTGCTTTACTGGTGATACTGATGGCATTATGGCAAACGTATTTTAAAAGGCATTTGTTTTCTAGTGATATCAAGAATATTATTATTTAAGGTACTTATATAGCGCTGTCAATTTACGCATCGCTTTACATATACATTGTACATTCACATCAGTCCCTACCCTCAAGGAGCTTACAATCTAAGGTCACTAACTCACATTAATATACTAGGGCCAATTTAGACAGAAGCCAATTAACCTACCAGCATGTCTTTGGAGTGTGGGAGGAAACCGGAGTACCCAGAGGAAACCCACGCAGGCACAGGGAGAACATGCAAACTCCAGGCAGGTAGTGTTATGGTTGGGAGTCAAACCAGCAACCCTTTTTACTGCTAGGCAAGAGTGCTACGCACTACACGACTGTGCCACCCAATAGTATGCTTGTTGTTTGTTTTTTTGGGCAAGTTACCACAACACCATTATCCCGTTGTTTTTAAGATCAAAGATACAACTATGTTGGTGTCCCTTGTTAGTTTTAAATTGTATTTTTTAAAATGTAACTGCCTACTCCCAAACTGTCATTTGAAGTAAAACACATAGCCAAGTATTATTCTACACAATTTTTTTATTGTGCAGAAAAAAATAAAACAAATTAAATTAGAGATGCAATCTGCCATCCAAATACAAAGAACTTACCCAAAGAGTGCATTCTATGCATACCAAAATATAGAAAATATAACAAATAAAATCATTATTAAAAAAAAAAGTAAGAAATTAGTAAGTAGTGAAGGAGTGAAAATCCATAGTCCAGCGGCCTTGTTAGGGGTCTTGTGGCTGGAATTGCCACTGACCGCCATGCTGCTGTGGTGGGTGGGGTGGCTGCGGTGTGTGGATTAGCTGTGGAGGTGGTGGAGGTGGGGCAACACAATCTGAAATGTGTGAAATTTGGCCCCTCACCCCCTTGTTGAGGAGCTGCAGGATGAGTTCCTCACATGTGCTCCCTTGATCACCTGCCATCTGCCTTAACTTATTGGCAGTCACACACCCAAATGCCTCAGCCTCATCTGGGTCAGTACAGAGAGCAGTAGTGGCCTGGCTGAGGAAGGAAGCTGTGGCCTCCTCCAGATTCCTTCTTCCTGGCCCTTTTAGCAGCAGTAGGGCATGGGGGGGGGGGGGATCTGGCCACTGGCTCCTTCAGACTGACACTTTCCTGTGTATGAAAATGAGACATAATTAGAATCTTTTTTAGGGTTTGGTCATCAATCACACACAATTTTGATCTTCTCACTGTTGCAAATTGAATGTGGAGAAATAGAAAAGACTATCATTCTGACCCCAGCTTTTTTTATTCTTGTACAAATCATTTTTGGTCACTACTGTCTTTTGATATGGAAACCACTTTGTTAAGGCAGAAATATTTTACCAATAACGTCTAGTTATCATCATTGTATTTTTGGATGTTCAACAATGCTATACCTGCGTCAAGCTGGGCTCCTCCACATGTTCATCCTGTGCATCACAACCTGTGCGGACCTCAGGAGCTATGGCCTCAGCAGATGTCAAAGGGAGTGTAGACAACAATGGCCTGGGTTCTGTCTGTTCGGTCAAAAAACACAGGCTGTGGTAATACCAATACCACCTGGGAACATAAAGGTTATCTGCTGCTGCTCCTGACCTCTCAGATTCCAGGACCTTGTTCAGCTCCCTCTTAAATGTACTCCTCAGGTTAGCAATTTTTTGCTTTACATGCTTGATGTCTGCCCTGGGGTACACTGGTTTGACCAACTCAACCATTTACTCCAAAGCTGCCTTCCTCGATATTTTATTGGAGTAGTCTCTACTCTTGACCTTTCAGAGACAGGGCAACTCCCGTTACAGGTCAATGAACTTGGGGAGAAATTCAGGGGAAGTAAATGTATCCATCATGATAAATGATATGATGCCTGCAAGACAGAACACAAGACAAACCATAATGTCTGGCTTAACCCATTAGCTGGTCCCAATGTAGGCCTCAATCTAAGCAGTATAGGCCACTATCCACCTATGCCCCAATTTCCAATTGTACCTTCGTTTTTGCCTCCTTTCTTGCATTGGTGATCATTCGTCCTCCACTCCAAGATCATTCCTTTGGCTCTTCCACTGACCGTGCGTTCTGGCTGTATACACACTGCGCATGCGTCAAACTCCGCTCTCAGTGCGTCATGACGCTGGGGCATGACCATCTCTCTTCTGCATGAGACACAGACAGCAGAGCATTCGGGAGGGACAACATGGTGGATTCGGTGGATTACAGCCAGCCCCGCGTTGGTGGAGCTCATAGGAGGCACAAAGCAACCCCATGAGCAAGAGTAAGATGGTTGAGATGGTGCTCATCCTAGAAAAGCACGATTACGACTGCAAGCTGCGCAATTACAAAAGGCCCAACAGCCGAAAGGACCTAATTTTGGAGAAGGTCATCACCGTTTTGCATTGTGATTTTTCGGTGGCACAATCAAAGGACCAAATCCGAAAATGATGTTCTGATCTCAAACAACGTGAACACGACCAGATGGTGTACATACATCAGATCATAAAAAAAGTAAACAATACTTGTATCTAAACTATATTTATATGTGGAAATTAGCTGTCTGTATCTGTTCTTTAAACAAGTAGCTCTAGAGAATTCTATATAAGCTTTTCTTAAATCTTTGTATGACTTGGGATTCCAAAGATGAAGGTAAATATAAAGCATATATGAACATTCTTATTTGGTAATGTTTTTGGACATTCCTTTTTTTTGGAACATATTGTTTTTTCTTCTTTCAACAGGGAGGCACCAAAAAAGGAAGCTCCAGCCAAGCCACAGCAAGGTACACAGGGAGGCTACCCTCACTCGGGCCCCAACAGTGGAGGCAACAAGGCCATCTTCCCCCCCCAAAAACATAAGTGCCAACTTCAAACACACTCATATAGCTACAGACAGGGGTGTTTCTAGGTGGGCCACAGGCAATGGGTTTAGGGCAGAACTTAAGGGGTAAAGAACACTTTCTGGTTGCTGCCTGGCTCATCAGTGCCCATTAATGCAGCTTTGCCAATGTAGACATGGGTAGAGGAGAGGCCCCGGGGCCTGCAGTCACAAAGAGTCACGCCTGCTAGGATGGTCATCATATATCCCGTATCCCATAGGAGACAAGAGGGGTGGCAGCACAGACATTGCCATTGTTGCTGTCAAATCCCTTGATGTGAGTCACAGTGAGGGCCAAAGCGAACCAGAAGAGGAAGAAAGTCTTCAGGAGCCTCTTGTTTGTGCAAGTAAGTATTCTTGGAATCTTGCTTCAAATGTGTATACGTGTCGAGTGTTTAGATGTCCAAACCAAACACCCACTCCACACATTACCAAAGTATGTAGTGCCTTAACATTAGCATGGAGAAGGAAGAGGTGGAAGGAGATGGCAGTGTTGCTAGGAACCCGAGTTTGGGAGACCCAGGCACTAGGGCCAAGATTATAGAGTAGTTGCAGTGTGTACATTCCTAGTAGCGTAGATGTCTGAAGGGCATTCAGGTTGCAAGCAACAATAGACTGGGCAGGTAAGTATTTCCTGAATTTGACTAGTAACTTGACCATAACTCACTATGTAGGGCCTCAGCCACTTGACCATCATTCCTTTAATACTTTTTAATCTTCTTACTAGGTCATGGTCTTCCACAATGTACTGTTGGCAGAATGAGTGCAGATATGTTGCATTGTTTGAAGGAACTGGAGCAAATCAGGGAGTCTGCCACTGCTTTACAGCGAAGAATAAGAGATTTTGTGGACATGATTACCAAATTTAAATTTCCTCTTGCCTGGTCTGAAGTTTATTGTTCCAATTGTTGGCTCCCGTTTGCCCTTTTAATAATTACCGTGTTTTTATGACTTTTAAATGTGAAAGTTTAGTGTTTCTCCACTCCACTCCTCTAGGTGCACCATCAGGTCCTGTTTTCTAGATTTTCCTCAGTCTAAAAACGACTGTGCAAATTACTACCAGTGAAAATGACAACAACACCTAAGCCAAATTCAAGAAATCTTGAAAACATGACCTGGGTTTGCATCTTTAGGAGGAGAGTTGGGAAACACTGCCCTAACTAATGTGAATTGTTGTGTTTATGTGTTTTTTAGAATCTAACACTCCAAATGTGAAGGTTCCCCCAAATTGGTCCTTAACATTCTTATTTCCCTCATGATCCCATGCCTAAAATGTGTGTAGTTCCATACATCTATTTTTCAAAAACCCCAAAACATACAGTGGGGGATATTTACTAAAACAAATGCACTTGGAATCTGGTGCAGCTGTGCATGGTAGTCAATCAGCTTCTAACCTCAGCTTGTTCAATTAAGCTTTGAGAAGAAAACCTGGAAGCTAATTGGTTGCTATGCAGAGCTGTGCCAAATTCTGTGTACAACAGTTTTAGTAAACCCCCCCCCATCAACATGGGCTATCTCCCATCACAGGGTATCAATGGATACCTTTTGGGGGTGCAACTCCTTCCTCCTAACTAATATAGCTCAGTGATGGGAGACAGCACATGTTGACACACTGTGGGGGTTATTTACGAAAGGCAAATTCCATTTTGCACTGCAAGTGCACTTGAAAGTGCACTGAAAGTGCACTTGGAAGTGTGGTCGCTCTAAATCTAAGGGGTAGATCTGAAATGAGTGGAAGCTCTGCTGATTTTATCATTCAATCATGTGCAAGCTAAAATGCAGTTTTTTTATTTACCTTGCATGTCTCCCTCGGATTTACAGAGACTGCACTTCCAAGTGCACTTTCAGGTGCACTTGCAGTGCAAAGTGGATTTACCTTTCGTAAATAACTCCCTGTGTGTTTTGTGGATTTAGAAAAATAAATGTTTGTAACTACACACATTTTAGGCATGGGATCATAAGGGACATTTGATAGTTATGCCTCTACGTATACGTGGCTTCAATTTTTGGCTTTTAGAGGGGTGAGATCACCCCATCTGAGGAAGGCAACATCCACACAGTCTTGGGATACTAATGTCTCATTTGGCCTTCACTTTACCAAACTCTTTGTAAGTTACTGAGTTTGGTATGTGTATCTAATGTTTTAGAACACAAAAAAGGAGAAATAATGCAAAACATACATGTTATAAACCAAGATGTTTGTTTGTTTTAAAACCTTAAAACACACATGTGAATGTGCTTTGAGTAAAATGTTTTCTACTAAACAATGTTTTGCTTATTATTTCATTGCTCAATACCAGTGTAAGTTGTTGTAGTTACAATGACAATGTGCTCCTAAATGTGGACAACTCCTGAATTTTTTAGGCCTCAAAAAAATAAAGAAGTTGTAAAGGCATAATGTTTTTGAACTTCATGCATTAGATCCATTAAGAACAAAAACATTGTGTGTGTGTAGCAGACCCACAACACACCATAATAGTTAGGTGAAGAAGATATTGTCACCTCATGTAGCAATTAAGGTACATTTGCACTATTGGAGCAAGTGGCCAAAATAAAGCCAATTTGGGAAGATATTAGACATATAAGAAACACAGACAACAGTAGTTCAAATGAAATAGGAGTTTATGATCTTCTAAAAAAATTATAAATTATCAGCTACAATTTGCTGCCAAGTCACTGCCCCTCTACTCACAAAATATTTCAGGTATTTCTGCAGTAAATCCCTGGCAATTTGTGAGGCAATCCAGCACTGGCATTTTCAATAGCCATCAGCACTCCCACAGATGGACGAGCTGCAGCCTTTTCAGCTGGGCCTGCCACTGCAGGGTCCACATCACTTGGCAGTGAGGCTAGGTAGCTGGTAGCATTCCTCCTTAAACAATTATGGAGAATACAGCAGCACAGGACCACATGATTTATCTTGTAGAGTGCCAGGTTGATTGGAGTAAAAAACAGCCTAAAACGACTCGATAGGGTGCCGAAGGCATTTTCAACCACCCTTCTGGCACAAGAGAGCCTGTAATTGAAGATTCTCTGCTCTGGGGTGAGGTTCCTCATAGGAAACGGCTTCATCAGATGTTCACAAACAACTTGCCACCACCCTCATTTATAGCTGGCTATCGCAGTAAGCGGCATTGGAAGGCTACAAACAGATACCAACAAAGCCTGGGGAATGCCCAGGAAAAAATCCAAGCCTACTTACCACCAGCTTGCAGACAACCAATTAACCTAACAGTATGCGTTAAAAACAGGGGTTTAGTCCGCACTCATTTGCAAATGCATGCGTAAGCCACAGAGCCTTGTCACGGCACCCTGGTATCTGTGGTCCTAACACTAAAATATGAGTTTCCCCACAGTGGAGGCACATACATTCTGATGGATAAATGAGGGCAGGTGGACTGAAGGGGAGCCCACCCCTTCCTAAAGGTACAGGAGCACACCAAACACCCAGCAGGTAGCACAATGGTTGCAAAGGTGTTGGTGCATTGCTGGACCAATACACACACCAATGTGATCACAAACAACAAACAACACCCTCATTTATAGCTGGCTATTGCAGTAAGCGGCATTGGAAGGCTACAAACAGATATCAACAAAGCCTGGGGAATGCCCAGGAAAAAATCCAAGCCTACTAACCACCAGGTGGCAGACAACCAAATGCGTGCGGACTAAATCCCTGTTTTTAACGCATATTGTTAGACAGGTTAATTGGTTGTCTGCGAGCTGGTGGTAAGTAGGCTTGGATTTTTTCCTGGGCATTCCCCAGGCTTTGTTGGTATTCATCAGATGTTCCCCCAGAGCAAAGGCCTCATCTGACACTAAAACAAAATTCTCAGCAGGTGGCAAGTTAAAAGTGTCATTCTGGAGCTGCTTGTAGAACTCTGTCTGCATAATCACTCCTCCAACAGCGTTACGGCTGTTCTTCCCAACATCCAGATACAGGAACTCGTAGTTGGCAGACACTACAGCTACATAAAAAAAATGCAGCGCATAATAAACATATGTGGAAACAAAAACACACCAAGTCCTGAATTGGTACTATAAGAAGTGTAAATTAAACATAAAGTCTATGAGTGACTATGAATGTCCCACTACAACAAAAAGGCGAGTAAACTCCAAAGGTGGTGATTTTCAAATTGTTGTCAGAAGTCGAATTTCCTCCTAAACCAACATTTCAACTGGATGGATCAATCATGGCAGAAGTAATGTGTAAAGACTCTTACCAGATCCCGTGGATTCCCGTGTCAGCGACAGGGAATCGCATGAGCAGTAAGCCACCAAAGGCTTGGGGAAGAAAATCTTGTCACTCCGATCCTCTGGGCTGTAGTCTGCATGTATCTCAGAGGGACACCTGGCAGGTCCTCACAATAAACCGCCGAAGGATGGATCAGGTGGGCAAAGACGTCACTGGAACAGTTAATGGGGGCACTTGACCTCCTCAAAGGATGTGGAGAGAGAAAAAATATGCCTCCACATAGTGCAGGTAAAAAACGGTGTTTTTATTAATAAAACATACACTATCCTCCACGTTGCCCTTTTGTTTTACATATCGTGATTACGTTTTTATTTGGTCATGGTTGTTTTATTAATAAAAACACTGTTTTTTACCTGCACTATGCGGAGGCATATTTTTGCGCATGCCTATGGGGCTGTTTGTTGTACAGGGGCAGTTTGTGTTGTTCAGGGGCAGTTTGTGTTGTACAGGGGCTGTTTGTGTACATGGACAGTTTGTATTGTACAGGGGCAGTTTGTGTTGTACAGGGGCTGTGTAAAGTTTTTTCCTGAAACTTCCCTCTTAAAGTTAAGGTGCGTGTTATACACCGGTGCGTGTTATACGCCGATAAATACAGTACTTAAAAAGTACAATTAAGGAGGAGTGCGCATGCGCGGGACCTCCAGAGAGACACCCTGATCCGGAGCTCCGCACCGCTCCACTGTCTCTGAAGCCCCCACACCAGCTATCAATAGCAGGACCCTGAAGCGATAACCCCCACGTCTGAAGAACGAAACGGAGCACCCGCCTGTATGCCGAGGGGCCATCCAAAGAAGGAGGTAAACCGGCAGTTAAAGTTCAGCCTAGCAGCCCCTGAGCCCTCCAAGATGGCGGCCGCGGCCTCCCTATATACAGGACTAGGAGCACAGGACTCCATAGCAGACCCCCCGCCTTCTCCTACTGTGGATTCTCTCCCTGGATACATCGGGCAGGACCTGACAGTCTCCCAGCCTCCACTGAATCTCTCATAGGCAGATCCGTGATGGGATTACCCCTCTCTCCCTTATTGAACACCCCTAATAGCCTGGCTGACTCCCTACAGGCCTCACCCCTGATCCAAAACCATCCTAATGAAATGTCTCAACTCCTCAGCAGTTTCTCTGACATGCTTGCTGCAGGGCTTTCACAAACTGCTCTGCAGATCACTACATCCATCAAAGCTGATTTGCAGAACCTAGGAACCCGTATGGATGCCATTGAAAAAGCAGTGGATGATTCTTCAGCACGCACTAACCAAAATACCACATGCATTCAGACACTGCAAGAACAACTGGAACTGGCTCTCTCTAAGATCGATGATTTAGAGAACAGGAGCAGACGCTATAATTTTCGCATTAGAGGTGTCCCGGAATCGATTGTCGACATACAGGACACTGTCAAATCTTTCATTAAAAATGTCATCTCAGATATCCCGGACCACAGGTTAGAATTGGACAGGGCCCACAGAGCACTGCAACCCCCTCGCCAGGACGACCTTCCACGTGACATAGTGGTCAAACCTCATTTCTATGTGGTGAAAGAAGAAACAATGAGGAAATCCCGTAACCTGGACAATATGGCCATACAAGGCAATAAAATACAAATTTTTGCTGACATCTCCCCTGCCACGTTTATGAAACGGAGATCCCTCAAACCCCTCCTGGACGTTCTTAATCAAAACTCGATCAAGTACCGGTGGTCTTTCCCTTTCCGTCTCCAATTCCACTATAGAGACAGATCTTACGGATTCACTAACTTCCAAAATGGCGAATGTCTTCTTTTGCAACTTGGTCTTATCTCACAGGAATCCTCCCATCGACAAGATGAAGGCCGTCCTAACAACACCTCCAAGAGACCCCCTCCAAACAGCCCCCTCACCCCCCTCTGGGTCAAGCAACAAACAAAGAGGCTCCGAGACTCTATCCCACCGTGATGACCCCAAGACTTGATCGTCTGAGATCGACTCACTCTCTTCTCTTCCGAAACCATTCCTCCTACCGATGGTGTTGCAGTCATTTCTACACCCACCTAGGCCCTTATTAACTTGGCCAGAACAGTCCGACTTCCTTTTTGAATTTTTTTACTGGTCGGTTTTCACCTCTTGTTTTTCAGCCCCCCCTTTTTTTTATTAGGGGTTAGTTCTTTGTTTTAATTTTCTACAGGTTCCCTTTTATGGGCCACATATGCACACCATCAGACTGGCGGATCTCGACCTAGGGTCCAAGACCCCACAGACTGGTATTATTATTGTCTATGTTTACCTCCTCTCCCCCCTTCCTAACCTACACTCCCTCCCCCTCCCTCAAATCCATCTTCCCTTTCCCCTTCCCACCCTTCCCTTTTTTTCCCAGAGCGGGTCCCCTAAAGGTGGACTTTTCAGGCACATGTAAAAACCATAAAAAAGGTATACTCGGTACAAATATAATTTATTAAATTGACACAATAAAAAATGACAAAGCTATAACATCTGTTGTTAGGAATGCAGGTCAATAAATTTTACAAAAGTGTATATACAGTGTTTTGAAGCAGCACTTTTGCACCCGACGCGTTTCAGAGTCAGTTAAACTCCTTCCTCAGGGATGGTGTACACTTGAAATAGTTATTGAACTCGTTATGGGACCAACAAATGCACTCTCCCCTCCTAGACAGTTTTGTTGTTTTATGGTTTCTTTTGTGCCTTATTTGGTTTACTGTAATGTTTTATAATATCTTACTGTTCTAATGTACCTACTTCTAGATGCTTTGTCTCTCATCTTTGGGTCCATCTTTTCTATTTTTTACATGGGGCCTCGAGACCGGAGCGGTTCCACTTGCCACTCCACCTGCTGAATTCTATAGGAGGCTCTCACCCTAGGTTCACCAGGAATGCAACCCCTTTGTTGGTTGCCCACTCACCTAAATCCGAATTTTGTAGGCCTGGCATGCCAGCCCTACCCCTCAGGTGACAGGAACATTTTCTTTCCGGCCCCTGAGTTCTCTTATCTTTTTCATCCTTCAACCTTCTTTCTGGCTTCTCCTTACCCTCCCTAACTTCTTCTTCCCCCTCCAGGTGCTCTCATTAATGGCTCGCCGATACTTCTTCCCCAGGTTGCTGAACCCGAATAGCCGATTCCAGACATGTCTTCCCACTCCACGTTACCAGGTAGGATCTCTCCTCTTGTTCGCGCACTCCCCCCCCCGCACATCCATGGCTGACCCCACCTCACATACAGCGAACCTCAAAATAGCCTCCCATAACACACAGGGATTTAATTCCCCGATCAAATGGAGTAAAGCTTTGCAAAACTACAATTCCAGAGGGCTGGAAATTCTCCTATTACAGGAAACCCACTTCCCCAAAAGTTTTGCTCTCACCTTCCTTCACCACAGCTACCCAACTTTCTTTCTGGCCAACGCGAATGACAAAAAGAGAGAACTAGCAGTTCTCCTCTCTAAACGCATATCATTCACCCATTCCCAGACCATTAGAGACAGTGATGGTCGCTACATACTAGTCAAAGGACACATCAATGGCACCCTTTTTTCTCTGGTTTCTTATTATGCCCCCAACAGGAATCAAGCGGCATTTTTCACATCTATGTTCACTGCCTTATCACCTCATCTTGAAGGGACGGTAGTAATAGGTGGAGATTCGAATAAAGCATTCGATCGCCTACTAGACAAATCGTCAAAAGGTATCCCCATTTCCAAAAGACCCCCAAAACAGAGCCTACACATTGCCCGACTGCTCCACTCCTTAGGGATTAAAGACACCTGGAGGGAACTGAATCCTTCTGCAAAAGATTATACTCACTTTTCGGCTCCCCACGGGACCTATTCCCAAATCGATCACATCTTTTCACACACATCATCACAGATACACTTAGGCCCCTTTTACACTGGGGCGGTTTGCAGGCGTTATTGCGCTAAAAATAGCGCCTGCAAACCGCCCCTAAACAGCCTCCGCTGTTTGTTCAGTGTGAAAGCCCGAGGGCTTTCACACTGAAGCGGTGCGCTGGCAGGAGAAGAAAAAATCTCCTGTCAGCCGCATCTTTGGAGCAGTGAAGGAGCGGTGTATTCACCGCTCCTTCACCGCTCCTGCCCATTGAAATCAATGGGACAGCGCGGCTATACCGCGGTAATACCGCGGCTATAGCCGTGCTATAAGAGGGGTTTTAACCCTTTTTCGGCCGCCAGCGGGGGGTTAAAACCGCACCGCTAGCAGCCGAATACCGCGGTAAAACGGCGCTAAAAATAGCGCTGTTTTACCGCCGACGCCCCCTATCGCCCTAGTGTGAAAGGGGCCTTAGTGTCCCAATCCTCCATTTGCGAGGTACCCTGGTCAGACCACTCTATAGTTACTCTCAAAATCACAAGCTCCCCCACTCGAGTGGGCCAACCTCAATGGCGCCTTAAGGAATCCCTTCTCTCCAATCCAGTACATTGCACCATTTTAGAAAATGACTTGAAGGAATATTTCCTCCTTAATGACAATACTGACTGTACACCCAATTCCTTATGGGGAGCTCATAAAGCGGTCATGAGAGGAAAAATCATTCAAATATCCTCACGTCTTAAACGTGAATCCCAACTGAATATTCTAAATCTTGAGAAGGAATTCTGGTTCCTATGCAAACTACACAAGAAAAATCTGACACCTAGTTCTCTCTCCAAACTTGACGCAGCTAGAGTAGCCTTGAATCTAGCCCTTACCTCCAGTGCTAAAAACCACCTTGACTGGGTAAGTGGCAAGTTTTACCTTCTTGCGGACAAATTTGGCCCCCAACGAGCAGCAAAACTCTCCCAACAAACAAAAAATTTGCGCTCTCCCCAAAATAAAATCGCTTTCGGGCTCGTTAACCCAAAAGCCAAAGCAGATTTTAGAGGCTTTCCACGCGTTCTATTCTAACCTCTATGCGGATTCCAACTCCTGTTCCCCTCCTAACATAATCTCCTTCCTAGACAATACCCCTCTTCCTAAATTAACTGACTCTCACCATTCTATTATGGACTCCCCTTTCACTGAAGGAGAGGTTAGGGAGGTCATCAAAGGACTTAAAAAAGGTTCAGCCCCGGGCCCGGACGGTTTTTCGACCCAGTATTACAAAACCTTCATAGATGTCCTCTCGCCTTATCTGTTCCAGCTCTTTAATTCCCTTTGAAAGGGACAGTCTCTAGACACAACAGCAAACCTTGCATACATTTCTGTCATCCCTAAACCAGGCAAGGACCCCAGCCAAGTCAGCAACTACAGGCCAATTTCCTTAATCAACAACGATCTTAAGATCATGACAAAAATTCTCTCCAACAGACTGGGGTCTTTCATAGGGTCTTACGTACACAAAGACCAAGTCGGCTTTATACCGGGGAGGCAGGGACCGGACCAGATTAGGAGAGCGGTGGATATCATTTCCTTACTTAGGTCAGGATGGGATGGGTGCCCATCACAGGAGGGATTCCTCCTCTCATTGGACCTTCAGAAGGCCTTTGATACGGTCACTTGGCCTTACCTCTTCACAACCCTCGAAAAATGGGGTTTTGGCCCACACTTCCTCTCCTCAGTAAAGGCCCTTTATTCCCTCCTCAAAGCTCAGGTTAGGCTTCAAGGATCCCTATCTGACCCATTCCCTATCTCTAAAGGAACTTGACAGGGGTGCCCCCATTCCCCCCTCCTCTTCGCCATAGCAATTGAGACCTTGGCCATTGCTATAAGAGAACACCCAGACATCCACGGAGTTAATTGTGGCCCTTCAACACACAAATGTGCACTCTTCGCGGACGATATCCTCCTCTTCATTACTTCCCCCTCATTTCGACCCCTAATTTAATGCAGCTACTAAACAATGTTGGCCTGGCCTCAGGACTTAGGATTAACATGTCCAAATCCACTGCACTTAATATCTCTATCCCGTCACCGCCGATAGATAGACTTAAAGAACATTTCCCGTTCACTTGGAATTCATCCTCTATCCCTTACCTAGGTGTCCATCTCTCAGCTTCCATAGACCAGCTATACAAATCTAATTACCCACCCATGTTTAGAAAACTCAAGTCCGACCTGGACCAATGGTCACTCTACAATCTGTCCTGGCTAGGCAGGATAAATGCCGTTAAAATGACCCTCCTCCCCAGGATCCTTTATCTTTTTCGCTCCCTTCCCATTTCAGTCCCATTTCCAGCGCCTTGAGGCGATTCAGTTCGCAACTGCAGCGCTATACAAATCATTCATTCATTCATTCAGTCCCCAAACTACATATAACAAACCTCCAATCGGCGATTATCCGCTTCACTTGGGGCAAGCTAAATCACCGCCTTTCCAAACAAACACTGTTTAGACCCAGAAAGAAAGGAGACCTAGGACTCCCTAACCTCTGGTGGTACTACCAGGCGGCCCAATTAACCCAATTTTCCACCATTTCCTCCAGAGGCCCTAAACCAGATTGGGTGGGAATAGAAAAACAAGCTGTGCCTAACTTCACTTTAGATTTCCTTTTGTGGTGGATCCCTATCCTCTCTCCTACCCTGTCCCACTCGTTCACCTTATGTGACTCTCTTCATAAATTGAATTCTATAACATCTTGGTGGTGCCCCCTCACCCATATCTTTCATAATCCTCAATTCCCCCCTGAAATGGATATTAAGGCCTTTCATTGGTGGCTGGATAAAGGCCTTTATCGGATTGGACACTTTTTTAACTCCAACGGCCCCCTAACACTTAGATACTGCCCCTCTAAACTAGATATGCCCCCATCTGAAAAAATCCCGCTTTCACCAAATATCACACTTCTTACTTTCTCTTAAACCCAAGGACAGTACCCCCCTCACGGTCACCCCGTATGAACAGTGGTGCTCCAAGGCCATGCATGTGCGGGGAGGTATCGCCCTAATAAACTCAGCACTTGCTGACCCTTCGGAGAAAGCGCCTTACATGCTTAACTGGGAGAGCGACCTTAATATCGAGTGGGATTTGGACACTTGGAACTTTCAAGTAGCAAAAGCCTTTAAAGGAATCCTTGATATATCCCTAGTCGAAGCAAACCTTAAGGTCGTAACCCGCTGGTACCTGGTCCCGACTCGACTAATCAAATTTTTCCCTCAATCATCTCCCCTTTGTTTCAGAGGATGCGATCTCCTGGGCTCCCACCTCCATATCCATTGGCAGTGCCCCAAGATCAGGAGCTTTTGGAACAAAGTTTTTAACCTAATTCGTACAGTTACTGGGGCAGTCCTTAGCTCAACAATAGCCCTTCTGAAAAAGAAGATTTCCAATATCACGAAATACAAACAGAGGCCGATACACTTCCTGCTCCTTGGCGCTAAAATAACGATAGGGCAGGCCTGGAAGTCCCCCTCTTTCATTTAGCCAAGCAAAAAATCACTTGGATTATGATTCAGGAGAAAACCTCCAGCATTATTCTTGATAAATCCGAATCCTTTAAATGCATTTGGGAACCCTGGGCCCAACACATCGGCACCTCTATATAAATTATGGCTTTACTACCCCTACCGTAGCCCTTTTGATTTACATTTCCCCTTCAGCATCTAGCCATTAATGAAGTTGCACCTGGACTCCCTCTTCCTCCTTTCTGTCTGTATCTACCTTTCTCTCTTAACTGGTCTTTCCTTTCCCCTCTTGTCCTTCGTCTTCCTCATACACCCCATTGGACCTATCTAATGGGGAACTTTGAATGAGATAGTAACATTTCTCCAACTTATCCTTCTATATACGCCCCTTTATTTACTGGGCATTTTATATGCTAAAGTCCTTCTAATAGGACACCTTGCCCTTCTATGTTTTCCTATTAGCACTTCTAATATTTACTCCTAATCAGTTTTAACTAACTTGTGTTTTTACCCAGTGGGGTTGGGGGTTGGCCTCTGGGGGCCTACGCGGGGTTGGCCTAATGTCCAATGGCACAGATTGCTCCCAGTTGGGGTGTCAGGGGGCATGGGCGGACCTCGTGTGACCCCCCCGTGGTCTACGGTGTACTCCAGTTACGCATTTTTCCATTTTGTATTTTTTATACCTTATCCTTCATTATACTGATTGATCAAGCTCGATCGTTTTGGGCAAGAGTTTATATTTTGTCATCCCTATTATTTGTATCCCTCCCACACCCCTGCGTGGGTGTATTTTTTCCCTAATGTTACTTTCTTTATTTACAATAATGCTCTTTTGAAAACTCAAAAAAAAAAAAAAGTGCCATCAAAATCTAATAAGGTGCAATATTCTCATGAAGTGCAAACAGAGCAATACAGTGCAAAAAATAGTCCAAAAGTGATGAAAGTGCAATCAGGATCCAGGATCCACTGAAGAGGGAACAGATCTCCATATAGCAGTTCACAGAAAAAGAAAAAAGTGCATGTGCAATATAATCGAACAATATCCACTTCATCCAATTAATGTCACCATTCGTGGTGTGCCACTCGTTTCCCCCAGCCTCTCACCTTATATGAAGTCCCCTACAAGACAAGTCAGGCCTTGGTATAAGTAAAACCAGGATCCTCAGCAATCGATATCCACAGATATCACACAGATATCCAAAGCAAAAACGACACCGGGGTGGACTTTGAGCATAAGTACATTTGCACTTTATAGTTTTGTTGTTTATCACGCTTAATATTGCTCACTTTTTGTATTTAATATTTATAGTTAGCGCCACATACCTTTTTATTCAACGTCCTGCCATTGCTCTGTGTTGGAAGGTAACTGTGTATTAAAAAAAGAAATTACTACTTCTGCACATAACACTGCAAGCAGATTTGACACAAACATGCTTAGCCAACATAAGGATACAGTTAAATGAGTTTTTAAAGACAAAAGTGGGAGGTCAACTTATCTAATTCCTCCCCCCTCTGGTGGCCATTAGACACGTTTTAGGGGGGGAGGGGGTAATGGGAAGATGTTTTGGACGGGTAACCCTCTCCACTTCCATGAGAGCTGTTGCATAAATAATCAGTGGTACTTTGGCCAGCCCCTCCTTACTTACACTATTGGCAGCCCAGTGGACAGGTAAAAAGTGTCATAATTGAAAAAGCTGAATACATACTGTCCAAATTGCAGCACATTTTGACATTATGATTTATTTTTTTTTTTGAAAAATTTTTATTGAGGTTTACATAGCATAAACAGGTACAGTGCAGTAATATCAAAGCAGGTTATCTCATATACATACAAATAAATGCATATGTCTTAGCATAGATAAGGCGGGAACAAAGCAAAACTATCTTGTAGAAATGGGGGGGAGGGGGTGAGGGGGATCTGCCAAGCGGATTACTGTTTCCTAAAGACTAAGAGCTGATTAACATAATACCCAGTACGATGGGTGTATTACAGTACATTACAATACAACCTCAGGAGTGGAAGCATAGTATAGACAACAATGTCCTATAAAGATGCATTATGTTCAAATAGTAACAATGTTGGCTGTGTGAGTAACCAATGTCAGAGATACGGGAAACATGGAAGTCAAGGGGCTGTGATGACTTTGTGTAAAATTATGGTGTATGGAAGCTGGGGGGGTCCGTCTGGGTAGGATACTTAATTTTAAGGTTGCCCAGAGAATTTGAGATATCTCTTTTCAGGTACCAGTCAGTGTATCGGAATGGGCGCATGACATCTTGTAGAGCCGTCTGGGTGAATGTGGCTTCTATATATTTACGCCACCTCATGAAGAAGCGCGAAGTAGAGCGAAAGTTCAGTGAAATGGTGTCGAGCCGTTCCATGTAGAAAAGTGACATCATAGCTTTTTTTACTTTGGGTAATGCAGGTGGCGTCGTTGAAATCCAATGTTTCATTATCGTTCTGCGGGCTACTAGAAGGAGTAGATGTGCCCATTGGGGAATATTCGTAGGTCCTCTGGTTGTTGGAGGAGCTGTTTGGGGCGTGTATCCAAATAGGCATAATAGTTGATCCCTTGGGATTTGTGCTTTATTGATCCTGTCAATGTGATCCAAGACAGCGTTCCAAAATGTAGTTATGGCTGTGCAGTCCCATAGACGGTGCAATAGGGTGGGGCGTGGTTCCGAGCACCAGGGGCATTTCATTTGACTTGGATTGTCTTTGGTGAAGTAAAAAGGGTAGTATGCTCTGTGTATAATTTTGAATTGGGTTTCCCGCCACGTTTCAGATATCGTTAGTTTGCGGACTTGTCTGTATCCTTCAAGTATTTTTTCTGACAGTTCCTCATCTCCTAAGATAACAGACCATTTATGAAACGGTTTGAGGTGGTATTTTGCAGATTGATGTTGGATGAGGTAGGAGTAGAGATTGGTGATGGAATAGTCATTTTGCAGTAATACTGTGTCTATGAAGGATTTCTGGAAGGGATCAGATTTGGGTCCATAGCAAGACTTCAAATAGTCGATTAATTGAAAGTAGAAGAATATATGTTTTGATGGTAAGGAGAATTCGCTTGCCAGTGACCGGAAAGGTTTGAAGCGTCCCGAGGTGCCTTGGTATATGGAGACTACTTTCGTGAGGCCATTGGATCCCCATTGGTCAAACGCTTTGTGCATCGTGGATGGGAGAAACATAGGGTTTCCTTGAATGAGTAGATGTCTTGAGATATTTGAGGGGAGCCCCAGTAATTTTCGTGTTTCTCTCCAGGCAATTATAGTATCTCTGATAAGTGTATTTGACTTGAGGTGAGGTGGTAGAGCGTTGAGGTTAGAATGGAGGATAGCTGATAACGTGTGAGGTGAGGTCATGGCACCTTCAAGAAAGGTATTGCAATATTTCGATTTTCCGTTTAGCCAATCCAAACCTTGCCTAAGCAAACAAGACAGATTATAAAAACGTAAATTGGGCAGACCCGCCCCACCCTCGGACTTCGGGAGACATAATTTTTGTAGCGCAATACGTGGTTTTTTGCGAGACCAAATAAAAGTAGTTAATGCTTTATGTATTTTCTGTACATCTGAGTGTTTTAATAATAAAGGTATGGTCTGCATTGGGTAGAGCAAGCGCGCAAATGACACCATTTTGAATAAGTGACATCTCCCAAAGAGCGAGAGGGGGAGGGCCGCCCAAGCTTCCAACTCCTGCACAATCTTAGTTATTAAAGGTGGGTAGTTAAGTACATAAAGAGAAGAGGGTTCACGTCCTATGTGTATGCCTAGATAGGTGATATATCGGGTTGTCACTGTGAATGGTGATAGATGTTTCCACTTAGTTGACAATCGTGGGTGTAGTGGCAAGATTTCGCTTTTATCGAGGTTAATTCTAAAGCCCGAGCTCAATTGAAAAGCCGCAAAGAGTTCTTGCAGTTTTTCAAAGTCTGAAAGAGGATTAGTGGAGAACAACAGTATGTCGTCCGCGAATAAAGCGGATCTGAGAACTTGGTCTCCTATTGCGATCCCGCTAACCCCATCCTGTGCGTTGAGTAGTCTGGAAAGTGGTTCTATGGCCAAGTTAAAAAGTAAGGGGGAAAGTGGGCAGCCCTGTCTCGTTCCCTTAGTCAGAGGGATCGAGGCCGACACGAAGTCAGGAGTGACAAGTCGTGCCATCGGGGATGCATACATTTGTTGAAGGAAACTCAAGATAGGGCCCGTGAAGCCGAATTGTTGTAGTACTCGAAACAGCCAAGACAAACTAACGTTGTTGAAAGCTTTCTCGGCATCTAGTGATATAATAGCGACATCCTGGTCTGGGTGAGTTGTAGCGTAGTGTAACGCCATTAGTACTTTTCGTATGTTTAAAGTGGCTGATCGACCTGAAACAAATCCCGATTGAGCTGGGTGTAGCAATGAAGGGAGAAGACATGCTAAGCGCGACGCAACAATTTTAGAGAGGATTTTGACATCTACGTTTATGAGGGATATTGGGCGATAAGAACCTGGCAGTTGGGGGTCTTTTCCTTTTTTAGCTATCAGTTTGATGTAGGCTTGTGTCCCTGTAGGGAGATATGGTCCCCCATCCCACATGGCTGCATATACGTGTTTTAGGGTGTCTGGGATGAAGTCGTTGGTCATTTTATAAAATTCAGCTGTGTAGCCGTCAGGACCCGGGGCTTTAGTAGATGACATATTTTTGATCGTTCGTCGGATATCGTCGGTTGTGATAGGTGCATTAAGTGCCTCTAGTTGTGCAGCTTGAAGTCTGGGTAGATGTACTTTGGATAGGAGGGCTTCCGTAGTGGCTGGGTCAGTTTGGTCAGCAGCATATAAATCTGTGTAATATTTTGTGATTATGTTACTGATTTCATCAGTAGATGTAATTAGGGATCCATCCGCATTTCTCAAAGTAGAGATGCGGGTGGGTCGTCTCGTTCCTGCACATAGTTTAGCCAGTAGCTTGCCAGCTTTGTTGCCATACCTGTGGAAATGTAATTTAGAGTATGCCATCCTAGCCGCCTCCTGTTGTTCCGCCCAAAGATCAAACGTGCACTTAGCTTGTCTCCATGTTCGGATATTATCGGGTGTACGATTTAAAGTCAAGCAGTCATGGGCTGTACGTAGCGCTTCACTAGCTTGCCAGTATTGTTGTTTAGAGTGTTTTTTGAATTGTGTGGTATATGAAATGATCGTCCCTCTGAGGAAGGCTTTGCCAGCTTCCCAGAAGAGATTGGGTTCGGTAATATGAGCTCCATTGGTGGAGACATAATCGTTCCACGCTGTGTTTAGCGTGTGTTGAAAATCTTGGTTGTCCATCAAGTAGGATGGAAAGCGCCATATGGGCGAAGGAGATGAAGGTGCCATCTGTGTCATGTGTATAGATATAGGGCTATGATCTGATATCCTAGCGTCTAAAATTTCTGATTCGCATAGGGTGTTGATTAGTGCAGGGGAGGCAAAGAAGTAATCGATGCGTGAAAAGGAGTTGTGTGGGGGTGAGAAGAAAGTGTATTCCCTATCTGTCGGGTGGTACAGACGCCAAGTATCAACATATTGCATGGAAGCAATAGCTTGTGCCAGTAAAGTAGAGTCAGGCGCCTGCGATGTGGGATTATGTGTTCGGTGGGTTGAATACCCTGTGCGGTCTGCTAGTGTGGACATGACCGAGTTGAAGTCTCCGCCTACTAGGTGTAGTGTTTCAGGAGCGGAGAGTATCCATTGCACCATGTCTTGGAAGAAGGAGGTGTCTGGCGAGTTAGGAGCATAGATGTTAGTGATAGCCACTTGTTTGTTGTCTAATGTCAGGTGTAGGGTCATTTTGCGGCCTGATGAGTCAATCCTAACGTCTCTTAATGTATGTTTTAAGCTTTTATGTACTAATATGGCCACACCTGCTTTGCGGCCTAGTGCAGGCGATCCATATACTGTACCCACCCATAATTTACGTAAGCGTGTTAGATCATCTGCAGACAGGTGTGTTTCCTGTAGCAGGGCCACATCTGTCCGAAGACGTTTCAGATGTCTAAGGATAGCCATCCGCTTAGATGGAGAGCGGAGTCCCTTGACATTCCATGAAGTAAACTTTAAGTGGTTCTCACCGGTTGAAGAGGCCATGTCTGATGTTGAGGAGTATATTGGGTTAAGGATATGGAATAAGGTCCCCAATCGGACAATGCATCTGCAATCTGAAGGTCACCTAAGCTTCCTGAGGTTATAAGTATTGAACAGGTGACTACATTCGATAGGTAAACATAGCTACGAACAATAGAAAAGAACAGCTTGGCAGAAGTTAAATGGGAAAAACCTTTAGCATGTATTATGGGCTTCACTTTTTTCCACATGAGGTTCTATTACTTTTCATGGCTCCCATCAATCTCCCATTCCACTCTCAGCTGCAGGTGTTAAGCCAGAGGGAAGGGGTAGAAGGGCATGGGGGAGGAAATTTGAGTAAATTGGAAGTCCTAGGGACTGAGGTTTTACATGGGGCATAGCAAGTCCTCACCTAGGAGGGCGGCGTCCTTGAAGGATTGATTTTTGTAAAGTAGAACTAGAAATAAGGGGAATCAGAGGAGTGGATCTGCAACTGAAGCCTCAGTGGTGGTTAAACAGCTTAGCCCATAGACAACACGATTTTTTCAAAACAATACCACTATGGTTAATCAAACAAATATTGAACAAACAAAACCATGCCCAAGTATAGCAGCATGTTGCAATATTAACTGCGGCTATTCATTTAGGCATATAGGGTATAAAAGATGTAGAAACAACGTAAGGAAAGAGGAAAGGGAGCATGTGGGGGGAGTAGTACTACCCGTCTCCCAGATAGGTGGAGCAACATCTGGCCTTTGTAGGTCATCAGCGGTGTCCTGAACGATCCTCTTTCTGTGCAGCACGAAGACGCTTGTATGGGGGTTTGGTTGGGCTACGTTGGGGTTTTGCAGATGAAGATGGAGGGGTCCCCGATGTGGTAGCATAGTCCTCTGTTGAGTTGTTATGTTCCATTTCCGTGTCCAGGGTAGAGACAAATTTTTCCGCTTCGTCAGGCGTGGTGAAGGTGAGTTGTTCTCCATCATGGGTTTGAACTCGAAGGGTTGCCGGATAGACCAAGGAGAATCTGAGCTGATTGTTGTATAGAATGGAGCATATTGGAGAAAATGCCTTGCGCTTATTCATGACCTCAACAGAGTAGTCCGCGAACAATAGCAGTTTCGCGCCATCAACTGTTAGTGAGCGGGAGCGACGAAACCTTTGCATAATGGCATTCTTATCTGCATAGTTCAAATATTTGACAATAACATGTCGGGGTTTTATGCGGGTTTCCGTATATTGCCCAATGCGATGCGCTCTTTCTATTATGCACGGTATGCGGAGGCCCAGTTGTTCGGGAATGATCTGTGCACATACGTTTGTTAGTTGTTGAGTAGTAATTGATTCAGGAAGTCCTATTATCCTTAAATTGTTTCGTCTCGAACGATTTTCGAGATCGTCGAGTTTTTCCCAGATCTCTCTGTGGGTAATGCTCATACGTGCTACTGCAGCTGATGTAGCAGTAGCTTCATCTTCCAAGGAGGAGATCCGTTCCTCTGTGAGTGAAATCCTCTGTGCTTGTGCCTGCACTTCTACATGCAGCAGCTCTAGCCCTCTGCTTACTGCTGTGTCTACTGTAGCAGCAAGAGTAGGTCCCAGCAGCGCTACAACTGCCTGGGCTATGCCTTCAGGTGAAGCAGGGTCAGCAGCTATTGTTACTGAGGCTGAGGGATGTAAGGTGGGCGGTTGTGGAGGCAGTGGAGGCGGCTGCAGCTGTTCTGCTGGAGAGATCACGGCCGCCATTTTAGCTGCGCCTGTCTCTGTCCCTTCTGCCTGTGTCAGTGAGGCGGACGCCGCTCGGGCGTACGATCGCTCCACAAAGCAATCCATGTGTGTCCCCTCTGTGTGGCAGTGTAAGGGGGGGTCTCCCCGAGGCTTTCGCTGGGCTTTTAGGCCGGTTTAATGGAGAGTGTAGCGGGAGCTGAGGGTTCCTACCTCCTCCTCATGTGGCGCCGGAACCGGAAGTTGACATTATGATTTAACCTATCAATATAATAGGAGCCAAAAAATTAAGAAGTTTCAATTTGTAGGTAATCAGGCAGTCCCTTGCAATTGGGGAATTTATACAGACGTATATAAATTCCCTTGAGGGATTTATACAGAAATATGAACACAAAAGAGGGATAGTGTGTATGGGTTTTGCAAAGTCAGCAGATAGAGTATTTGGATCTGTTGACTTAGCATTTTTTTTTGGGGGGGGGAGGGTCCCAAATGAGTTTGGGCCCCAAAATTGGCCTCTTGCACTCTGCCTGAATTTGAGGACAACAATAACATTTGCACACATTTTAGGGGTTGTTTAGGGTAACCCCCAAAACATTGTTAAGTTACTAGGCTAGGTGTGGGTGGGCCCAGGATAGCATGCTAGGGAAGTTAGCGAAGGAAAATATGCATGTAGGCCAAAAAAGGAGCAGGAAAATCTTATAGCATGCATGAGGACAAAGAGGACTTTCACAGCATATTACATTATTGAGAATTATGTAATCAACAAATTATTACAATACATTAGCAAACATAACTACATAGAATGTGATCTTAAAGGTAAAAACTTACCCTAATATAGTTCTTCTGCAGGGCTTGAATAATGGCTGAGTAGGTCTCTGGAATAATGACTCCCAGAGCCTGGGGGGAGATCCCAGTCATAAATTTGAGGTCCTGGAGACTTCTCCCCGTCACCAAGTACCGCAAGGTGGCTATGAGCCTTTGCTCTAGAGTGATGGAAAGCTTCATGCATGTGTCCTGCTTCCTAATGTAGCAGTACCCCCGTGAGGGCTGCTGATTGACTCTATACCCCACTGGCTACCCCGACTCTGCAGTCGGGCTACCTCTGACACCTTGGGTTCCATTCTGTAAAGGGAGGTTATCAATGAGAAACTCACACAATGTCACTGAACCACTCAGAAAGTTTACTAGAGTGAATATCAAACACAATGAACAATGTGATTAAACACAAACAATAAATGACAGTTGATAACAATCAGTATAGATATGAAAATGATTCAATAATCACTGTAGGGAGTATATGTAGACAGGTGTACAATGGCACAAGTGTTCAATATTCTCCAAAACTTATATTAAACACCTTCCCACTGAGGCCTCAATACACACACCAAGTTGCAATATAATGTTTCTCACATTCAATAATACAATGCAATATTTAACCTGTATTCAAGGGCTCCCCCTAGGTTGTAATTCAATGTTCAAACTACAAAATGGAACCGTAATGCTTTGCAGAAGATGATAAAGTTCCTTGACTCCAGATATCATCAGCTAGCCTGTAGTTTAAACTGCAGTATTTGTAATCCAACAGGGTAAATGAGAGAAAGCAAACTGTAGAATAAATGGTATGTTGATAACTGATTAATTGAAGAAATATGGCAATTGTAATTTCCTCCTTATGTGTGAGTGTAATACAGTACTGACCTTACAGCACAGGGAATAACAAACCCCAGAGGTCAGCTGTATGTTGCCTGTGAATAAGTAGAATCACTTCTGTGGAACTACAAGTCTCACCAGCAGTCTGTAAGTAACTCACTCAACAAACAATGCACGTTACTGAAATGGGCAGGTGCCCTCTCACCACAATAGACTGTGAGGCTCCGTCCGGACTCTCCTTCTGATGTCTCAGTCTGTTGAAAAGATTGCGCCGCTGCGCTGTACCGATCCTTAGGATGACTGAAATGCAGGAAACTTCCAGATGTTCTGGCATTGCAAACCGATTGCTTGCTAAGCTGGCAGGGATGTGCTCTGAAGCACCTCAGAGGCTGGCAAACCTGCTCCATTCTGTATAGGCCGCAGTCCCCTGGTCACACACACAGACCTCCTGCTGGCAGGTATTGCATGGCGTCCAGAGAGGCTGAAAGATGGCCGCGCTGTTCCTTTTATTACTGCTCCCAGCATGCAGTGCTGCACGCTTTGCATTGTCTGTATTGTAGTTCAGGGCTGATCCAGCTAACAGAGTCACTTCCTCCTCCAAACTATATCTCCCTCAATGCTTTGCAGCGCTGTCTCTCAGGAATTAAAAGAAAGTCCTAACAGCATTAAAAGGACACTAGAGGGAGCCAAACTCATTTGCAACCATAACAACTCTAATGCCTTATATTAGCAAACCCTCGGCTACATTAATATAGGGGGTCACCAATGCCAAGAGTTGGTGAAAGCAGGGGTCCGTCATCCAGAGATAATTCCGAAAATACTCTGGATTATTCTCCTGGAGGTCACGCAGCAATGGCATATGACATAATTGGTCACGATTAAGCAACCAATTTTTGGTCCAAAAACTCCTCCTCCTCCTGCTTCTGGACTGGACTTGGGTCAAAGCAATAACTCCTAGCCCAATAATAACACGGTCTCTCCTCCAATTATGCAACATGGCTGGTTGACGAATGGCCATAAAGAAATAAACTGAAAAGCACAAATTGAAAAGCGCGAATCAACACTCACCAAACTTATACTAAGACAAAATTAGCAGAAGCAGCCCAAAGGGTGGCGCTTGAGAAATGAACTAGTCTCGGAGTACGTCTAGAATGTCACTACGTTCGTGTTGTCGACCGACAATTTGTGTACCGTTAGTATGCAAGACAAGATCCTGGCACACTCCCTTTTGACAAAAATCAGGTGCTCGGTTGGCCAACAATCGTACCATGTGTACGAGGCTTTAGGCTCGGTTCATGTGACTTTAGAAGCAACTGTCGTGAATGCCTGGGTAATCTTTCTGTAATGTCAGATCCAAATCACAACAACATAGATGAGGAGGCAACTTCTATTAAAGTCTATGGGCACAAGTCGGCTAGAAGTCACCTTGAAGTAATACAGGATCCTTTTCTAAAGTTGAAGTGACTTCAGTAGTGCTAATTAAGACAATTCTCATGGACTAACATGGGATTTCACATGTCATGCGACTTGGGGTATCATAAGTCTGAACCAAGCCTTAAGCCTCTTTCACGCAGAGCGGACTCCATTGAGATCAGCAGGGAATCTGTCCACTGATCCACTGATGATCAGAGCAGAGCAGGTGGATGAGCCAACCATGTCTGCTCAGTTAATGCAGAACGGACATGGTCAGAGCCTGCTTTGCTCTTTGGAAGGCTGGGAGCAAATGGACTCTGCTTTACACCCGACTGCCCTCTGATCCAATCCACCTAGACAGAAGAGGATGGATCCCCTTCCAGTTTTTTTAGTGGACCGGAGGTAGGTGGGTGTAAATGGACACGTGTCTGATTACACCAGCCAGTCCATAGGGGTGAATGGCCCACTCGATCAAGTCCACCTTAAAAACAACAGCTGGACAGATCAGACCCTTTGTCTGAAAGGAGCCCTAAATGATACCAAGTAAATCAGGCCAATAACTTTGTATCAGGATATAGCTACTTTACAAGAACACCTAAATAAAATAGAGGTGTGGGCAGCTATATGGCAAATTAGGTTTAATATTGAAAAATGTAAAGTGATGCACCTGAAAGCTAAAAATATGAATGCAAGACACATATTAGGGGGAGAACCTCTTGAGGAATTGAAGATTCCATCCATGTACATGTAAAAACAGCAGCATCCTGCTTGGTAAGGCAACATGATCACCAGTTCACAGAAAGTCATGGGTAGGCAGGTATAGATGAAGAGGAGGGGACTGGTAAATGACAGGCTGCTGGCAACGCAATGAGCAGAGAGCACTGGCTGGAGCAGAGGCACAGGAGGAACACAGAAGAAGAGCTATGCATACATATAGACAGAGAGGCCTAGCACAAGTATTATCCATGATAACAGTCAATGTGTTTCTGGGCAAAATAGCCCCTTTCTCAAGCCTGAAGTCCGGCACACAAGGGGGAGAATTTAAAATCTATTTGGCAGGAGTAACGGCCACAAGTACAGGGGAGGAAAAAGTTGTATTTTATTTAAAAACTATTCAAAAAAGTAAGGGGACTGCCGTATGTTTATATGGGATGATGTAATTACATATAAAGGTCTATTATTCAATAAAAATTATATGTAAAACATTTGTTTTCACATATACAGTAATCAGAGTAGCATCACCCTAAAGCAACCAGCAGAGGAGCAGAAGCACTACAAGGTCTGTTTATACATATTGAACTAGAAAAGAAAAAAGAGGAAGTGATCAACTGCAATAACTAATGTGACAAAAGAATTTAAAAAAGAAACAATATGGCAAGTAAGGTTAAAGCAGTAGTAAATAATAAAAAAAAAAAAGTCCCCTGAAGGTTAATGGCATAATGTGCACTGCATACTAGCACAATCAGCTTCTAACCACAGCTTGTTTAAGCTTTAGCAATAAAACACGGAAGTTGATTGGTCTCTCTGCAGAATTGTGACTAATTTTGCCCTCTCTAGCTTTAACCTCCCTGGCGGTACGATTATTTCAGATTTTAGGTGCTGAAAGCGGTACCATTATTTTGCATGGAAATTTGGCGTTTTATATTGTAGGCCTGTAATTCTTAGGAATAACTCACTTAAATCTGTCCAAACCAGAGTCTAGTAGACATCTCAGGTATGATAAAGTTTAAAACACAAAATCATAAATTATAATATAATAAATAACTATAAATAATAATAATAATAATAATAATAATAATAATAATAATAATTTTTATTCAATACATTTTAGTAAATAATATAATCAAAAACACTAACATTTTTTTTGGCCAAACAAGGGTGCAATATTAGTAGTCATATTGCTTCGGTAAACGTCCTGGGTATGGAAAATTTTAAAACATGGTACAGCACAAAGTCCGACGTCACAGTCAGGACAATAGAACCTGGTTTATTTTCTGATTTTCCTTCCAGTGTCATCACGCTTAGAGCAGCAAACCACACACATCCTTGTGGGTGCTGACTTCTTTTCCGTTGGTGGAATGTGGTCCATAAAGTGACGACCAGTCAGGCATTCACAACACCAGCAGCACGACGTCCAGATCTATTTACAGTCGTTGGTGTTCGGTGCTTGAAAAATATAAGTTCGGCAACTTTCCAAACAAAGTCCGCATGAACCACAGGCTTGTCACTCTTTTTTTTTTTAGAAGAATGAAGGCACTGTTCAAGAAGATGCCTGAAGATTTTTTTATAATATTTTTTTTTTGCTGCTTTTTCATGGCTGGATAAAATGTCATGGCCTGGTCAGCTCTGTCAACACCTCCCATGGTGTTGTTGTAGTCCATCACAACTTGTGGTTTCATTATGTCTTTTCCACCTTTTTGTTTATACCATTACAGTAGAGGTGTTGTGAATAGTACTTATTAGGCACACATCTTTTTTGTCGCGCCATCTCAATGCCATCATTTTGCCTTTCTGCCAGGCAACTATTTTTCATGCCTTGAGCTTTTTATTGCCAAAGGTTGACGGCATGTCACGCCGGTTAGCTCTAACGGTCCCATATGCATCCGTCTTGTGCTGTAGAAGGAACTCATAGAGTTCTGGAGAAGTGTAAAAATGATCTGTGGTTACACAGTAGCCCTGATTCAGCAATGGCTCAATCAAAGTAAGAACTGAAGCGGTTTCCATTCCATAATTACTGAATCTTTCATTGAATTTGGTTCCTTTCCCGCTGTAAAGGACCGAATTCCATATGTAACCAGTGCTGGATTCACAGAGCATGAATGATTTTATGCCAAATCGTGCTCTCTTAGACGCGATATACTGTATCCAGCTGAGTCTTCCCTTGTAGGCCATTAGACTTTCGTTGATACTGATGTTTCTATCTGGTACATAGGTCTGCTGGAAATTTTTCAGAATAATTTGATATACCTCCCAAATCATTTTCAGTTTTGGTGCTGGATGAGAAGCCTCATCAAATTCTTCATTATTTTGAAAGTGCAAATACTTCATTATCAGAGAAAATTTGTACTCCGACATGACCGTGCCAAAAAAAGGAGTGGCTAGTAATTTGTTGGTTGTCCAATACCACTTCTGCAGGGGTTTCCCCACCACTCTCTGAAGAATTATTAGGCCCAGAAACTTCCAGATGTCCTCTTTGGTCACTGGTTCCCACTTTCTGCTCCTTGCAAACCTCTGATGCGTAGCAGCTTGTTGCTCCTGGTACCGATTTGTCTCCGTAACAATTTTTTCTATAACCTCATTGGTCAAAAAGAGTTGGAGGTATGCCAAGGGGTTGCCATCTTCAACCTCCACTTTGATACCGGGTGCTCCAGTAAACGGGAATCTTGGGGGCACTAAGTGCTCTTTACAGCAGTCAATCGAGCACCAAGTCCGCACGTCACTGAGCACAGTCGCAGGATCATCACTGAAATTGCTTTCCGTGCCTGATGATGAACTTCCCCACGAATCGCTATCACTCAATTCTGCAAGCGATTATGTATCGCTGTTGCTGTTTTCCAGCAGGTAATATGCCGCTTTTGAGGTATAGGCGCGCTTTTTTGATGCCATGGTCGTTCTGCAGTTTCCAGACAGAAAGTACAGTAAAACTGCAGGCAAGGGCACTGGATAAAGCACTGGGGTGCAAACTAAGGTCAATTTTATTTTATTTAGTAATGTAATCCAATAGGATTACAATGTATCAGTGTGTTTGTGCTTTATACTATTTGAATTTGCCGCCGGTTCCACCCCCGTGCGTCGTGACGCTCGCAGGGAATGGAAGCCAGGGCATACAGTGCATCGGGTGGCTCGGGGTTACCGCTAATGGTACTGAAATCTCACCCCGAGCCACACTCGGGTATACTGCCAGGGAGGGTTAATAAATAAACCCCAATATGACAAACTTACCTGTAAAGCGGATCCCACTAACAGCACATCGTCACTACTGACTGGGCTTACCTATAGGTAGTGGAAATATTTCTTAAACGTTCGCCATTTAGGAGATTTTATACTTGTAGTGTGCCGATGATGTAATCGGCGCATGGGCTGTGAAGAAACAGACCTCCAGCGTGTGCCGTTACGGAAGATGGACGCAGCCTGCACAGAGGACAGTGATGAATTCTTTTGCAGGTAAGCGTCACATAATGGGCTAGTATGCATAGCATGCTTTTAATTTGCAGACTTTGCAGGGAGTAAAAAAGGAAGTAAAACCCATTAAACTTCCTCTTTAAGGGAGAGACAAAAACAAAAAACAAAAAAAAAATCACAGCAGATGTTTTAAGCAGGTATTATACTGTGCATGCCTAAAACGAATAACCATGAAGGGTACATATATATGAAGTGGTGGTAAAGTTTGAACATAGCTCAATCCAGAAGAAATGGGAAATGTATGTTCTGTAGTGTGAGGAATGTGCGGTATTTAAAATATGCATCATTGTAAGGATTTTATTCAATGGCCAATAGGTACCTTCAGTTTCAGTATTAGACTGGGTGTAAAACCATATCCCAGTTTGTAAAGGAATGATGTTGATTAGGGTTGGATTGAAGTTGTAAAAGAGTTGCAATGGGTAAGGGAAAAGAGAAGAGAAAGAACAGGGGAATAAAAACGTTCTTCTGGTATGAGTTAAGCTGAGTCCATTTGAGGAAAGGAAGGGTGAATAGAAAATTATCAGACAGTATTCATTACCCCAATACAAGGTTATGGGGTTGTACCGGAAATTAATCTGTAGGATATTCTTACAGAGTATTAAGTAATTGGGAGAATTCGGAAGTCGTTTGAAAGTGAGTCCAGCTCGCCCACATGTTAATGTATTTAGAGGGGGCGTCATTCGCAGTAGAGAGTAGTTCTTCCATTTCTGCAATCTTATTGATTCGCCCAAGCCAGTCTGAAAGTGAAGAGGCCTGTGTTGAACCCCAGTGTGCGGAAATGCACATTTTGGCCGAATTAACGACGTGCATGGCTAAGGATTTAAAATACCCACGGGGGGTAGAGTGGTAAATAAGGAACTGTGCTGGCGTGAGTTCTAGAGTGTGTGTCATCACATGTGCGATAGTATTGTGTACTCCTACCGAGAATGGTTTGAGTAATGGGCAATCCCACCAGATGTGAAGGATGGTGTCTACTGCACAGTGGCAATGATCAGGATTTGAAAAGTTGAACTTGTGTAGCAGCACGGGTGTCCTGTACCAATGAGATAACAATTTGTAGTTATTTTCCTGAATGGAGACGTTCACCGAGCCTTTGTGAACATCACAGTATATGAGGTTCAAATCCTCGCTACCACTGTTTTGAAGAGGGTGTTTTGGTTTCTTTAATTTACTAGGTGCAATTTTCCCCTTTATCAGTGGTGGCTGGTGTTTTTTTGTTTGAGGGGGGCGGCAAACAACCACCTCAAACCCCCCCGCTCTCTGCCTTTCCACCGGCACTTACCCCATCAGCGGCGGAGATCGGTGGTCACATCGGGGATATATAATAGGCCTCCGTCCCTGTTTCAATGAAAAAAAAAGAGGAGAGTTGGGACTTTTAATGAGGTATGTGGAGCATAGCTAGCAAATAAAACAATGGTTGAAAAAGGATTGTATTTATTTATTCTCATAAAGCCATGCATGACATATATAGTAACATACAAAAAATGAAAAACCATTCAGGCTAGACAAAAGTACATATAAATAATAACATGGCAAAATACATTGTGGATGTGGGAGACCATTCTTCATTTTGGTATTACTTGAAAAACATGATATAGTAGAATGTATACTGAATAGTAAAAGGACATATAAGGCATTCTAATATACATTATGCGTCTCTGTAAAAGGCCCAACGTGTTTCTCTGGACAACTTCCAATTCATTAGGGGCGGATGCGTAACTCATTTACAGGAAAAAGCATGATTGTGTCAATGCAATCTATGGATATGACATTTAGAGGGAGATAACATAACCAATCCCTAAAAATACTCACATATATCAGATATTTATAGGATATGGACCCAGAGGCATAGGCGTGCGCACAGGGTGTGCTGGGTTTGCCTGGGCACACCCTAATCACCCTGTGCAGGGCCGATTCCCCTGCTTACTGGCAATCCCTGTCTCTCCCTGGCAGTGCTGCCAGCTTTCCTCCTCTTCTCTCTCGCTCGCTGCTGCAGGGGAAGTTTCAGGATGGATGAATGAACACAAAGAGTGATCGATACCGATCGCTCCTGTGTTCATTCATACCTGAAGCATAGTAACCTATGTTTCTTATGCTTCAGTTTGTGAATGTTGGCACTAGGATTGAGCTTCGACTCGAACATCGGCTGTTCACCAGTTCGCTGAACAGCGAACAATTTGGGGTGTTCGCAGCAAATTCGAAGGCCACGAAACACCCTTTAAAAGTCTATGGGAGAAATCAAAAGTGCTAATTTTAAAGGCTTAAATGCAAGTTATTGTCATAAAAAGTGTTTGGGGACCTGGGTCCTGCCCCAGGGGACATGGTTCAATGCAAAAAAAAGTTTTAAAAAAGGCTGTTTTTTCAGGAGCAGTGATTTTAATAATGCTTAAAGTAAAACAATAAAAGTGTAATATTCCTTTAAATTTCGTACCTTCTTCTTTCTTCTATCTTCTATCTTCCTTCGGTTTATTCCTCCATCTTCTTCTTCTTCTGGTTCTTCTGGTTCTTCCTCCGGTGTTCTCGTCCAGCATCTTCCTCCACAGCACCGGCATCTTCTTCCCTTCTTCTTGGGCCGCTCCACATCCACTATGATGGGAGGCTCCCGCTGTGTGACGCTTCTCCTCTTCTGACGGTTCTTAAATAATGGAGGGCGGGGCCACCCGGTGACCCCACCCCCTCTGACGCACGGGGACTTCCCTGTGGCATTCCCCGTGACATCAGAGGGGGGCGGACAGGGAAGTCACCGTGCGTCAGAGGGGGCGGGGTCACCGGGTGGCCCCGCCCTCCGTTTTTTAAGAACCGTCAGAAGAGCAGAAGCGTCACACAGCTGGATGCGGAGCAGCCAGAGAAGAAGGGAAGAAGACGCCGGCGCCGCGGAGGAAGATGCCGGACGAGAACACCGGAGAAAGAACCAGAAGAACCAGAAGAAGAAAATGGAGAAAGAAACTGAAGGAAGATAGAAGATAGAAGAAAGAAGATAGAAGAAAGAAGAAAGAAGAAGCATTTAAATAAAGGAATTGTCAAAAACTGTCTCTTATCATTTTTTACATTTTTGACACTTTTTTTGTGAAATGGTAGGGGTACTTTTGTACCACCTTACCATTTCACACAGGGGGGAGGGCTGGGATCTGGGGGTCACCTTGTTAAAGGGGGCTTCCAGATTCCGATAAGCCCCCCGCCCGCAGACCCCCACAACCACCGGGCAAGGGTTGTGGAGATGAGGCCCTTGTCTCCATCAACATGGGGACAAGGTGTTTTGGGGGGCTACCCCAAAGCATCCTCCCAATGTTGAGGGCATGTGGCCTGGTATGGTTCAGGAGGGGGGGTGCTCTCTCGTCCCCACCTCTTTTCCTGCGGCCTGCCAGGTTGCGTGCTCGGATAAGGATCTGGTATAGATTTTTGGGGGGACCCCACGCCATTTTTTTTAAAGGGTCTGCTATAGATTTTGAGGGGGACCCCACGCCATTTTTTAAAAAAAATTTTGGCCGGGTTCCCCTTAAAATCCATACCAGACCTGAAGGGCCTGGTATGGAATTTAGGGGGACCCCCCACGTCATTTTTTTTTTAAATTTTGGTTCGGGGTTCCCCTGTGGGGAATTCCCATGCCGTTTTTATCAATGAACTTTTATGTGTATTGTCGAACTCGCAATTCATTAATAGCTGCGAGTAGTTCTAAAAAACTTTTTATTCTTTGAAATGTCATTTTGCTGTCAGACTGTTGTAAACATGGGAAACATGCCCCCTTTACAGGCATACTATAGACACCCCCCAGGTACAAAATTTAAAGGAATATTACACTTTTATTGGTTCACTTTAAGCATTATTAAAATCACTGCTCCCGAAAAAAACTGCCGTTTTTAAAACTTTTTTTTGCATTGATCCATGTCCCCTGGGGCAGGACCCAGGTCCCCAAACACTTTTTATGACAAAAACTTGCATATAAGCCTTTAAAATTAGCACTTTTGATTATTCATGTTCGTGTCCCATAGACTTTAACGGTGTTCGCGAGTTCAAACTAATTTTTTGCCTGTTCGCATGTTCTGGTGCAAACCGAACAGGGGGGGTGTTCGGCTCATCCCTAGTTAACACTGATGTGGCTGCACTGATAATAAAGACACTGAGGATCAGTGCCCTGATTATCAATGTAAACACGTGTGCTGACTGCCTTGCAGGTTATCATCACTCCTTCCCTCACACAGAAACAGTGTTTGAGGAAAGGACTGCTGATAACCATCAAGGCTGTTTACATGTGATCAGCTGATCACATAGTAAACGGCCGCTGTAAGTTGTTCCTTTATTGCGTGCCACAGGAGGTGGGGTTCTGGGGGGATGTCCATGGACGCCCTCCCAAAACTATAGTACCTGTCTAATAGCTGTCTTTTGGCTATAAAAAGGTACTGAAGTAGTAAAGAGGGATATGATTGCAATCTTTCAATGGTGGCTGTAGTATTGGGAGAAAACTGTTTAGTCTAAGGTCTGTGAAGAAGACACACAACCACACAATGAAGTTGAATGAGAAGCAGTTCAATCCCAAAGGGGGTTCTTTTCTGTTAGCAAGGTAAAGATGTGGAACTCCCTTCCACAGTTAATGGTACCAGCAGAGAGTGTAAATAAATGTAAAAAAAAAAAAAATTCTCAGTGAACACAATATATAGGAATATGTTTATTACAGTAGGAATCGGGGGGCCCTGCTTGCTAGAGCTTACAATCTAGGAGAGAGGGTCAAGTGATACAAAAGGTAATAACTGTGGGGTATGAGTGGATGGAAAAAAAAAAGTACAGTTGTTAGGTGGAGGCAGGTTAGACATTTTCAGGGATCATCTAAAAGTGGACAAAGAGATAGTTGGACATATTGTGGTAGGGAGTTCCAGAGGATGGGAGAAGCTCAGGAGAAGTCCTGGAGGTGAGTATGGGAGGAGGTACAGTAGGTCTAGAGAGCAGGAGGTCTTGGGAGGAACAAAAAGAATGAAAGGTTATGTGTATGTATATGTAGTTAGTCATATTCAACCAAGCTTGTTCTGTTATGAAGCAGATGTTTCACCACTTAGCCAAGTAGCTCCCTCAGTTCAGAACTAAGGAAGCTACTTTATTATAATAGAACAAGTCCAGTTGAAAGTGAAATGTGATTACTAGCCATACCATGACCTGTGTAAATGAGAACCTGTAAGCTGAATGATTGAATCCATGCTTTTTTTTTACCTGTTCTTTCTAGATTAATACTACTTTGGAAAGATATTGGATCCATGTAAGTTCAGACGGATGCAGACTAGCACTGATCTGGAAATATGGAGGCATGTATATGGACACAGACATCATCTCAATACGGCCTATACCCCATATGGACTTTCTGGCAGGCGAATCAAATCAGTATTCCAGCAATGGTGTTTTTGGATTTTCTCCCCAGCATAACTACACCTGGACATGCATGGAAGATTTTGTTCAAAATTATAATGGCGATGGATGGGGACATCAAGGACCTCATCTTTTTACTCGTGTTTTGAAAACAATGTGTACTTTACCAAACTTTAACAATACAGAAGATATCACGTGTGGCAATATTCCTTTTTTGAATCCTGAAAGATTTTATCCTATTAAGTATTACTCTTGGGCAAAGTACTATACCGTTTGGAAGAAGTTGCCCACTTTCAATCAATCCTATGCTTTGCACCTTTGGAATTATATGAATCAAAACCACAAATCTATGCTACCAGGGAGCAACACTTTGGTGGAACATCTCTATCAACAGCATTGCCCTACTACATATGCAGCACTTCAGAGGAATGAAAGTATTTTTATCTAGGGAGAAGAGAAAGTATAATGCTATTTGTATCAACTTTCTTTTAAATTACAGTATGCTGTAAAGTGTGTAAGTTCTCGAGCTGCTGTTTTATATCATGTTTTAATTGTTTATCTCATTTTGTTTCATTTTCCAATAAACACAATGCATTAAACGCAGTTTGAGTGTTGGTAGCCCTGTTTTGCTGCTAGCTCCCGCCAAGCTGGCCAGGGACACCTACCAACTTCTTCATGCTTAGAAACTAAAGCTACATGGATCTGAATTGGGCCAGTTCAGCAGGGGCTGGCTGAAGTTCTATCTATATATGGCCATTGTGATTGCTGATGGACCTCTGTTTAACCCCCCCCCCCCCATTGGAAAATGTAATCCCTGTGCCAAAGTAACTTTAAATAGAGTTCTGTACCACTAGACTGGAATCAACTCATAAATCAGCAAGATCTATAATAAACAGTGTATATAAATATTAATTGTAGTGTGACGAAGGATACTTTCTCTTGTCCCTCAGCTGTAAACCCAAGGTCTCTGATCCAGCTACCAGCAAGTCCAGACAGATGATATGCTTACCCTGAACTCCCACAACAGAAAGACCACACTAATTAAATGTGGCCAGGGAAGATACCTCTCCTTTCTCCTCCCCTCTCCTAGCCTCCCCTGGGAGCTGTAGTCCATCAAGTAATGAAACTCATCACTCCCCCCCCCCCCCCCAGGCTCTTACAGCTTTAACCTATATAGAGATAACTAACTCCACCCACACAGGGGAGGGACCTCTCTAAAAAGGGTACTAACCCCTGCTTACATGCTTTGTGATAGTTAGTAAAAAAGGACCGCCAGACTTTCTAATAAGAAAGTCTTTCTGATAATACTCTAGTTTAGACTTTCTAATAAGAAAGTCTAGCCCTGCACAAAACTTTGGACTCACCCTGTATATAGTTAAGTGTGCCTCCCTTTTGAATCTTTCTGCAGTATTTGATCTCCCTAATATTTATTAAGGAAGAGCAAATTTGCACAGGATTAAGGGAATCCTGCAATAAATCTGGGGAGTTTAAAATTTGCCACAAATTGCATTAAAGTCAATAAGAAGAGAAATATTAAAAGTCAGTTCTAGCCATTAGTTGGGCTAAAAGTCTAGATACTGTAAAAAAAGACTTTGGAAGCCAGGCATTACTGTAGGGAACCTGTGTCAATGGCAAAATTATAAAAGATAAAGAAAAAAAACTGTAGCATGGTGCAGACCTTTTTTTATGTGGCTTTGAAGGTGATATGGAAAATACACAAGTGCTTTAAATTAAGGTTTAGAGGATAAAGCTGTACATGGTGTCATGGAACAGCATGATGGAGAGCCAACATATTTTGGCAGAGCATATTATTTTGATGTGGGATTGATAGATTTTCTTTTTAGCTTTTTGTAGCTTTGTTTAAAGACAGAAGCAGCACCCTGTCCACTAATATTTGAAGCATAGCTAGACATTTTTCAGATTTTTAGCAGCAGTAGTTTAAGTAGTTTTAGAAGCAACATACTGGTATTCATCAAGTGGTACCAGTCCTTTGGTGTATTAGCCAAGGGTTTATTGAGACTGTCCTTGTTCTCATTAATGTAAAACTGTCCTGTCCTATAAAGTGTATTTGTATTCCCGCGCTGCAAAATGTTAAATAATAAACTGTGGTATAACTGCTGCAATCACTGAAGGTCTATCATTGACCAATAAAGAATGTGTAAAAGTGGATGCTGCAGCTCTGTTAATAATAATAATCAATTGAGTGTAACATTAAAGCTGGTAAACCATAAATACATATACATCAAATAATGAATCCAGGTGGTATAATAAAATCATAACAATAAAGATAAAGCATATAGTAAAGTCCTTGGTGATAGTGCTAGCAGGATAAAATGGGGGTGAGTACAGTAATAAAGTCCCTCTACCCCTCTTGTGTAGAATAAAAATAAAGTGAATGTCTTTTCTTTCTTGTGCAGTGACACCTAAATGCAAAGTGGCCGCTCACCTTACAGCTGTAAGGTAACAGTGTGTGAAGATAGTGATGGAGTGGTATAATCAGTCTTGCTGTAAACTTCTAAGGATGAATACCAACCTATTCCTCTAGGGAGCTTTTTTCTCCTAATAGGTGATTCTCACTGGAATAAATGCATTTGATATACTTCTTGACAGCAGATAAGTATTCTGGGTATCCTTCCCCATACACTATATGGAAGAAAAGGGGTTCCAGATAGTGTAATATTGTAAAAAACAAGTGGTGCTTTATTCAGCTGACAGCTGTGGTACGCACATAAACATGCAGGATAAAAACATACAATCCACGATCGGCGAGCTCATACGTCGAGGTAATTTCCGGTGTGCCTGTCTGTCCCGACGCGTAGCATCATGCCCACGTGACTTCATCAGGGGATAAGACAGGCAGTGTGGGGAAGGGGCAGTTTAGCGAAATTAGAGAAGACACAGACCTGCCGAGTGCCAGCGAGCCATCGACGGGGAGAGGACACGTAGGAAACTACTTGGAGAGGCTATGGTCCAGGCAGAATGGCCACTGGGGCCCGAACTGGACCGCGGTTCACCACTGGACCGCGGTCCGCCACCGGACTGCGGCCCGCCTTTTAGTGACGCCTGACATATAGCATATAAATATATGATTTAGCTTGATTAAAACAGTACCTTTCTACAGCAGCAGATTCTCATTCTCCTTCTTAACTGTGTGAGAAAAACATGGGATTGTTAGTAAATCTTATACCCAGTAATCCATGTTTTTCCTTGTAGTTAAGAGGGCTGGGCTGGAAGGGAGCATTTGTCTTTTAGACACAGGCCCCCTTCTATGACACTGCAGTGAGAATCGTGCCTTCACTGCAGCATTTTTATTGGACAGCTTAGGACAATGGTACTTTACCATTGGTCCAGGACCCCAAGCTGTCTATTGAGCTCAGTGCCTCTGACAAGAAGTGAGGAGAGGCACTGTGAGCTCATCCTCTCAGTCTGCTGCAAACAGAGTGTATCAGCTTGTATTTAAACTAGCCGCTCTGTATGTAGCTTCTGACAGGCTGTGCAAGGAGCCCTGTATCTCCTGAACCATAGGTCATAGGAGCCCCAAATGTTGACCAGTGGTGGGGTAGGACTTCAGCTACCTACTTCCCAAATTTGGGGTCTCTGTAACTGCCAAACTACGATCCTCGAAGCTCGATTGTTTTTTTTTCTTTTCTATGTTCATGGCTCTGCCTCCCCTGCCTCCCCTGACTGCATGTCCCTGGTCTAAGGGCCTCCTGGAGGCTGAGACTACAGAGAAACTTCTTGAACAGTATCGTACAACCAGCAAGATTATGGTCAATGACCTATGATGGGAAACACAATTCAGGTTCTTGAACAGGACCTTTATTCCTGCCTTCATGGACTCTGCAAACCCCTTACTGGCTACATGCTCTTGGTAAGGGGTCAGTAGGCCTACTTTACTCCATTGCTTCTGGTTGTGTACAGTAATCTGTTCTTTCTGGGACAAAATACTGCAATATATCTATGGAGACACTGCGATCTCACTACCCAAGGACCCCCTCTTATGCTTTTTTGGTTATGTTGATTGACAACCTATGGCCTCTGCCTCAAGAGCCTACTCACTACCCTTGTGTTCTCTCCTCTATTTATTTGCTGCTCGAAGGGCTCTACCTAAAGGCATGGATTTCTCCAACAGCTCCACCTGTCACCATCGTTAAGTGGGATCTAAAATCCTTGCTATACAGTATTTGTAAAAACCGGACACTATGGTCCAAAATTTCAGACCCACCAAACGCTTTTCTACACACTGAAGGTCCTTTATAGAATACTCCTTTTCAGCAACAGAAATAGCTCAACTGATGTCCTTCCAATTCACAGAATGGCATGCAAAAAAACTATTTCGCAAACTCACTGGGAAAACTCAAACTTCCTATTTCTGCCTCCATTTCTGGACCTGACCCTCTCTCCCTATCTCATGGATCTAGCCTACCCCCCGAGAGCTCCCTAGTTTTCTTTGGAATTTTATTTTTGGTATCAGCACTCTCATAACATTTATGTTCTTGTTCATAAGAGATTTAGCAGAATAATGCACCCGTACACGGTTACCTGCTGAAGGGGTATCTTAGTCAATAGCACTATTCTTTGAGTTAGGTGTTCTCCCGTCATTCATGTTTCAGTCACTATATGAATATTGGGTCAGGATGTGCCATTGACCTACATGTGGTATTGTTCACTGGGATTAGTCACCCTGCGTTATATCTACTTGTCCTATGCTTGAATCCTGCTGATATCTCTTATGTCATTCGAGTATGCTTATGTCTCATCTTGTTTCTTTGTCTTTCTGATTGGGCATCATTTTGCCCAGTCTTTTTTGCATGTGTACTGTATAACTTAGAAAATGAATAAAAATATATAAAACATTAACTGTCCTGTCGTTTTTTTAATGAACCCTTATATACAGCTGTGAAAATATTGGATAGCACCAGGAGAGTTTTAATAATGCAAGATTTTGCCTAAATTTGCCTAAATGTAGAGACACAAGGTACAGACAGGTGTTTTCGTACAAGAATTAAGAGTGTCAAACAAGAGGATACTGCTGTGCAGAAATTGGTCTACAATGAAACAGTTTTAGTCAGGGAAATAGGCTAAAGTACAGATCTGTAGGCAGATGTTTTATTACAAGACTGTTAGCAGATTATACAGCTGTGTAAGAAGTGTACAGTGCCAGGACAGTTTTAATCAAGGAGAATAGGCCTAACTGTTCTACGCCTAACTTTTACTATGTTTACTAGGGAATTTTAAGAGGCAGGGAATGTGAGAAATATAATTGTAATAAAGTTGGACCCTTTTCACACTGGGGCCGCGTTAGTGCTAAAGTGACGCTCATTTTAGCTGCGCTTTTCGGCCGCTAGCCAGGTGCTTTTAACCACAAAGAAGGGTTAAATAATCCTGTGTTGCGGCACTGCCCATTCATTGCAATGGGCAGGGGTGTTTTGGGAATGCTGTATACATCACTCCCAAACTGCCCCAAGGATGCTGCTTGCAGGACTTTTCCAAACATCCCACAAGCGCACCTCCCGGGTGTAAATGCATCCATTGTAATGAATCGGAGGCAGTTTTCAGGCGCTTTACAGGCGCTATTTCTAGTGCTAAAATGCCTGAAAACTCCCTCAGCGTGAAAGGGGTCTTAAAGAAAAAAAAATTCCAAATACTAACACACACAAAAATGTGTCAGTATTCCAGTTTGTTGCCCTTTTAGTGTGTGTAACAGCTAGCAATAAAACCTGTTATGCCGCGTACAGACGATCGGAATTTCCGACAAGCAAACCGTGGATTTATTTCCGACGGATGTTGGCTGTCTTGCATACACACGGTTGGTTGTCTTGCATACACATGGTCGCACAAATGATTTTGGAAATTCCGATCAGCAAGAACGCGCTGACGTACAACACGTACGACGGGACTAGAAAAAGGAAATTCAATAGCCAGTGCGGCTCTTCTGCTTGATTCCGAGCATGCGTGGAATTGTGTGAGTTGGAATTGTGTACACACGATCAGAATTTCCGACAACGGATTTTGCTGTCGGAAAATTTGAGATCCAGCTCTCAAATATTTGTTGTCAGAAATTCCGACAGAAAATGTCCGATGGAGCCTACACACGGTGGGAATCTCTGACAACAAGCTCACATCAAACATTTGTTGTCGGAAATTCTGATCGTGTGTATGCGGCATCACAATATAAAACACTCCTTAAAAGGATTTTCGGATTAAATGAAAAACTGAACATGGAGGCTGGGGGAATGGGCAAAGAAGACACAAGACCCCACGACTGCAATTCGTTTTGCTAACTGACCCTAATCTCTACTTATGTCAGTGATGGCGAATCCGTGGCACGTGCGCCGCTGCCGACACGCCGAGCCCTCTCTGTGGGCATGCCATAAAATTAGAAAAGCACACAGTGAAAAATCTAATCGTCCACACCGCACCGTGAACTATATCTCCCACAGTTCTGTAGGCTAGCAGTGACGTGTCCGAGTGGGCGTGACAAAGAATAAGCGCCTGGGGGTCACGTGCGCACGCTAATCCAATCATAGAAGCCTTCTCATCCACACCGCACCCACCATCAAACAAATCAGTGGTGACGTGCTGGGCATGACTGGGAGAACACGCGGCTGGGATCAGAGGAGACTTGCGGGCGGGAATGAGCTGCTGGAGAAACTGGAGACAAGTAAGATCAATGTGGAGTGGACATGTACAGTACAGTTACAGATTTGACTCAATTTTGCACAGTAAAGGTGTTAATTCGGTGAGTGCATGTGTCAGGTAGGTGAATGCATGTGTCAGGTAGGTGAGTGTAATGGTCAGGTAGGTGAATGCATATGTCAGGTAGGTGAATGTATATGTCAGGTAGGTGAATGCATGTGTCAGGAAGGTGAGTGCATGTGTCAGGTAGGTGAATGCATATGTCAGGTAGGTGAATGCATGTGTCAGGTAGGTGAATGCATGTGTCAGGTAGGTGAGTGCATGTGTCAGGTAGGTAAGTGCATGTGTCGGGTAGGTCAGGTAGGTGAATACATACTGTATGTCAGGTAGGTGAATGCATATGTCAGGTAGGTGAATGCATGTGTCAGGTAGGCAAGTTTAATGGTCAGGTAGGTGAGTGCATGTGTCATGTAGGCGAATGCATGTGTCAGGTAGGTGAGTGTAATGGTCAGGTAGGTGAATGCATATATCAGGTAGGTGAATGTATATTTTAGGTAGGTGAATGCATGTGTCAGATAGGTGAATGCATGTGTCAGGTAGGTGAGTGCATGTGTCAGGTAGGTGAGTGCATGTGTCAGGTAGGTGAATGCATGTGTCAGGTAGGTGAATGCATGTGTCAGGTAGGTGAGTGTAATGGTCAGTTAGGTGAGTGCATGTGTCAGGTAGGTGAGTGCATGTGTCAGATAGGTGAGTGTAATGGTCAGGCAAGTGAATGCATGTGTCAGGTAGGTGAGTGTAATGGTCAAGTAGGTAAGTGCATGTGTCAAGCAGGTGAGTGTAATGGTTAGGTAGGTGAATGCATGTATCAGGTAGGTGAGTGTAATGGTCAGGTAGGTGAGTGCATGTGTCAGATAGGTGAGTGTAATGGTCAGGCAAGTGAATGCATGTGTCAGGTAGGTGAGAGTGCATGTAGAAACGAAAAAGAACAGCGCCCTCTAAGTGCAGTATACAGGCTGGATTAATCGATAAAAAAGGTTTTAAAAACACTCACAAAGGTGAAGAAACAATGGGCATGAATTGTCATCCACTCCCGATGGCCAGGTGAGAGTAGGGGAGGTCCGTGAGATGTGGCGGTGGCTGTGTCTCCTGGATCAGAACCTATGCCGGTCACACTGCTGGTTCACTGTGCTGTCCGGTGAATAGGAGCGAGGATCGGTGGTTGACACTGCTAGCTGTAGCAGACGTCACTTCCTGGTCGGGTCAGCGGTAGGTGCTCGCGTTCGGGACATGCGTGTCCCTTCCTCAGAATTGGATGGCGGTTATCTTCAGTGTGGGCATGTTATAGCCACACAATACACAGAAGTGTTTTTGATAACCGCCATCCAAGCCTGAGCAAGGGACATACATGTCCCGAACGCGAGCACCTCCCGCTGACCCGACCCGGAAGTGTCAACCACCGATCCTCTCTCCTATTCACCAGACAGCACAGTGAACCATCGGTGTGACCGGCATAGGATCTGATCCAGGAGACACAGCCACCGCCACATCTCACGGACCTCCCCCACTCTCGTCCGGCCATCGGGAGCGGATGACAATTCATGCCCATTGTTTTTTCACGTTTGGGAGTGTTTTTAAAACCTTTTTTATCGATTAAACCAGCCTGTATACTGCACTTAGAGGGCGCTGTTCTTTTTCGTTTCTCCATTCCAGAGTTCTTGTTCATTCTCACTCCGAACTGGCAGCCCTCTGTGGACAGATTTATTTCCTTTGTATTTTTTATCTGATTCTAACTGTTTTTATATCATTTTTTTATATAGTTTTTAACCATTGTGTAGTGTCACTGTTTACCATACAGTGGCAAAACACTATCCGTAAACCACTGTTACATTGCTTCATGATTTGTATATACTTGATTGTTGTAACCCGAGAGTGCCGTATTATCCTATTCCTTTTCAGGTGAGTGCATGTGTCAGGTAGGTGAGTGTAATGGTCAGGTAGGTGAATGCATGTGTCAGGTAGGTGAGTGTAATGATTAGGTAGGTGAATGCATGTGTCAGGTAGGTGAGTGTAATGGTCAGGTAGGTGAGTGCAATGGTCAGGTAGGTGAGTGTAATTGTCAGGTAGGTGAGTGCAATGGACAGGTAGGTGAGTGCAATGGTCAGGTAGGTGTCAGGTAGGTGAGTGCATGTGTCAGGTAGGTGAGTGCATGTGTCAGGTAGGTCAGGTAGGTGAATACATACTGTATGTCAGGTAGGTGAATGCATATGTCAGGTAGGTGAATGCATGTGTCAGGTAGGCAAGTTTAATGGTCAGGTAGGTGAGTGCATGTGTCAGGTAGGCGAATGCATGTGTCAGGTAGGTGAGTGTAATGGTCAGGTAGGTGAATGCATATGTCAGGTAGGTGAATGTATATTTTAGGTAGGTGAATGCATGTGTCAGATAGGTGAATGCATGTGTCAGGTAGGTGAGTTCATGTGTCAGGTAGGTGAGTGCATGTGTCAGGTAGGTGAATGCATGTGTCAGGTAGGTGAATGCATGTGTCAGGTAGGTGAGTGTAATGGTCAGTTAGGTGAGTGCATGTGTCAGGTAGGTGAATGCATGTGTCAGGTAGGTGAGTGTAATGGTCAGTTAGGTGAGTGCATGTGTCAGGTAGGTGAGTGCATGTGTCAGATAGGTGAGTGTAATGGTCAGGCAAGTGAATGCATGTGTCAGGTAGGTGAGTGTAATGGTCAGTTAGGTGAGTGCATGTGTCAGGTAGGTGAATGCATGTGTCAGGTAGGTGAGTGTAATGGTCAGTTAGGTGAGTGCATGTGTCAGGTAGGTGAGTGCATGTGTCAGATAGGTGAGTGTAATGGTCAGGCAAGTGAATGCATGTGTCAGGTAGGTGAGTGTAATGGTCAGGTAGGTGAATGCCAGGGGCGGATCCAGGGGGGGGCAACAGGACAATTGCCCCCCCTGAAATAGTCGCACTGACAATCTCCCATCATGTCATTGCTGCCTCTGCCCGCAGCCCGAGTCTCTCTCTCACATCAGCCAATCAGCGGCAACGAGAGAGAGACCCGTCTAATGTAGTTGCGACCGCACTGACTGACTAGGAGGAGGGGTGGGTGGAGCCTCTTCCCTGCACTCGTTGCTAACGCCGGGGCCGCCCGGCGTCTAGCAACGAGTGACATCAGAGTCACGTTGGCAGTGGCGTTTCTGAGGTATGGCAGCCATGGGCGCCATGGGGGGGGCGGCAAAAATCCACCCCCGCACGAAAAAACCTTCACCTGTCCTCCCGCGGCCGCCTCCCGCAACCATGTAGCTTCCGGCACCGCGGCCGGCCTGCAGGAGCACGGTGCCGGCACAGCAATTGTTTCTTGGCCTGGGGAGGCGAGTGACAGGCGCCTCCATTATGGATTACGGCCGATGACTGGCCAGACCAGATCCACGTAGGGTAACAGTGTCCTTCTGCGCGGCATCATCTTCTCCACGGAGGAGCGGGGAATGTGGCATGAGGAGAAGGAATGGTTGAGGGCAGGACGGAAAACCCCCAGCAGCAGCACCAAGGATAGCAGCGTTAGTGTTGGCTCCAGTGACTGGGCAGGCAGCAGGGAGATTACATTATCTCTCTGCTGCCTGACTCTGGGACACAGCAAGAGACAACCAAAACACCACCTTAGCAGGCAAGTGGCAATCCGCAAGGTGTGGCAGGTGACGTGGCAAGTGGCAATCCGCAAGGTGTGGCAGGTGACGTGGCACATGGCAATCCGCAAGGTGTGGCAGGTGACGTGGCAAGTGGCAATCCGCAAGGTGTGGCAGGTGACCTGGCAAGTGGCAATCCGCAAGGTGTGGCAGGTGACGTGGCAAGTGGCAATCCGCAAGGTGTGGCAGGTGACGTGGCAAGTGGCAATCCGCAAGGTGTGGCAGGTGAAGTGGCAATCCACAAGGTGTGGCAGGTGACGTGGCAAGTGGCAATCCGCAAAGGGGTGGCAGGTGACGTGGCAATCCGCAAGGTGTGGCAGGTGACGTGGCAAGTGGCAATCTGCATCTGGTGGCAGGCAAGTGACAATCCGCAACGTGTAGCAGGTAACGTGGCAAGTGACAAACTCAGGTCTCCCACTGATTCTGCATTATGGTGAGTTGAACTATTTCATTTTATATTACAATGTAATTATAGAAAAAATGTGCTTCAATCATCCTGACACTGGTGCCGGGATGATTGAAGCGCAAACACCAGCCGTTTCCCCGATAAATTGCCCACAAAGAAAACTGATTTTCTGGCAGTGCCCCTCCCGAGACTAGGCTCTGGATCCGCCCCTGGTGAATGCATATGTCAGGTAGGTGAATGTATATTTTAGGTAGGTGAATGCATGTGTCAGATAGGTGAATGCATGTGTCAGGTAGGTGAGTGCATGTGTCAGGTAGGTGAATGCATGTGTCAGGTAGGTGAGTGTAATGGTCAGTTAGGTGAGTGTATGTGTCAGGTAGGTGAATGCATGTGTCAGGTAGGTGAGTGTAATGGTCAGTTAGGTGAGTGCATGTGTCAGGTAGGTGAATGCATGTGTCAGGTAGGTGAGTGTAATGGTAAGTTAGGTGAGTGCATGTGTCAGGTAGGTGAGTGCATGTGTCAGATAGGTGAGTGTAATGGTCAGGCAAGTGAATGCATGTGTCAGGTAGGTGAGAGTGCATGTAGAAACGAAAAAGAACAGCGCCCTCTAAGTGCAGTATACAGGCTGGATTAATCGATAAAAAAGGTTTTCAAAAACACTCACAAAGGTGAAGAAACAATGGGCATGAATTGTCATCCACTCCCGATGGCCAGGTGAGAGTAGGGGAGGTCCGTGAGATGTGGCGGTGGCTGTGTCTCCTGGATCAGAACCTATGCCGGTCACACTGCTGGTTCACTGTGCTGTCCGGTGAATCGGTGCGAGGATCGGTGGTTGACACTGCTAGCTGTAGCAGACGTCACTTCCGGGTCGGGTCAGCGGTAGGTGCTCGCCTTTGGGACATGCGTGTCCCTTCCTCAGAATTGGATGGCGGTTATCTTCAGTGTGGGCATGTTATAGCCACACAATACACAGAAGTGTTTTTGATAGCTGCCATCCAAGCCTGAGGAAGGGACATACATGTCCCGAACGCGAGCACCTCCCGCTGACCCGACCCGGAAGTGTCAACCACCGATCCTCTCTCCTATTCACCAGACAGCACAGTGAACCAGCGGTGTGACCAGCATAGGATCTGATCCAGGAGACACAGCCACCGCCACATCTCACGGACCTCCCCCACTCTCATCCGGCCATCGGGAGAGGATGACAATTTATGCCCATTGTTTTTTCACGTTTGGGAGTGTTTTTAAAACCTTTTTTATCGATTAAACCAGCCTGTATACTGCACTTAGAGGGCGCTGTTCTTTTTCGTTTCTCCATTCCAGAGTTCTTGTTCATTCTCACTCCGAACTGGCAGCCCTCTGTGGACAGATTTATTTCCTTTGTATTTTTTATCTGATTCTAACTGTTTTTATATCATTTTTTTATATAGTTTTTAACCATTGTGTAGTGTCACTGTTTACCATACAGTGGCAAAACACTATCCGTAAACCACTGTTACATTGCTTCATGATTTGTATATACTTGATTGTTGTAACCCGAGAGTGCCGTATTATCCTATTCCTTTTCAGGTGAGTGCATGTGTCAGGTAGGTGAGTGTAATGGTCAGGTAGGTGAATGCATGTGTCAGGTAGGTGAGTGTAATGATTAGGTAGGTGAATGCATGTGTCAGGTAGGTGAGTGTAATGGTCAGGTAGGTGAGTGCAATGGTCAGGTAGGTGAGTGTAATTGTCAGGTAGGTGAGTGCAATGGACAGGTAGGTGAGTGCAATGGTCAGGTAGGTGTCAGGTAGGTGAGTGCATGTGTCAGGTAGGTGAGTGCATGTGTCAGGTAGGTCAGGTAGGTGAATACATACTGTATGTCAGGTAGGTGAATGCATATGTCAGGTAGGTGAATGCATGTGTCAGGTAGGCAAGTTTAATGGTCAGGTAGGTGAGTGCATGTGTCAGGTAGGTGAGTGTAATGGTCAGGTAGGTGAATGCATATGTCAGGTAGGTGAATGTATATTTTAGGTAGGTGAATGCATGTGTCAGATAGGTGAATGCATGTGTCAGGTAGGTGAGTGCATGTGTCAGGTAGGTGAGTGCATGTGTCAGGTAGGTGAATGCATGAGTCAGGTAGGTGAATGCATGTGTCAGGTAGGTGAGTGTAATGGTCAGTTAGGTGAGTGCATGTGTCAGGTAGGTGAATGCATGTGTCAGGTAGGTGAGTGTAATGGTCAGTTAGGTGAGTGCATGTGTCAGGTAGGTGAATGCATGTGTCAGGTAGGTGAGTGTAATGGTCAGTTAGGTGAGTGCATGTGTCAGGTAGGTGAATGCATGTGTCAGGTAGGTGAGTGTAATGGTCAGTTAGGTGAGTGCCTGTGTCAGTTAGGTGAGTGCATGTGTCAGATAGGTGAGTGTAATGGTCAGGCAAGTGAATGCATGTGTCAGGTAGGTGAGTGTAATGGTCAGTTAGGTGAGTGCATGTGTCAGGTAGGTGAATGCATGTGTCAGGTAGGTGAGTGTAATGGTCAGTTAGGTGAGTGCATGTGTCAGTTAGGTGAGTGCATGTGTCAGATAGGTGAGTGTAATGGTCAGGCAAGTGAATGCATGTGTCAGGTAGGTGAGTGTAATGGTCAGGTAGGTGAATGCCAGGGGCGGATCCAGGGGGGGGCAACAGGGCAATTGCCCCCCCGAAATAGTCGCACTGACAATCTCCCATCATGTCATTGCTGCCTCTGCCCGCAGCCCGAGTCTCTCTCTCACATCAGCCGATCAGCGGCAATGAGAGAGAGACCCGTCTAATGTAGTTGCGACCGCACTGACTGACTAGGAGGAGGGGTGGGTGGAGCCTCTTCCCTGCACTCGTTGCTAACGCCGGGGCCGCCCGGCGTCTAGCAACGAGTGACATCAGAGTCACGTTGGCAGTGGCATTTCTGAGGTATGGCAGCCATGGGCGCCATGGGGGGGGGCGGCAAAAAGCCACCCCCGCACGAAAAAACCTTCACCTGTCCTCCCGCGGCCGCCTCCCGCAACCATGTAGCTTCCGGCACCGCGGCCGGCCTGCAGGAGCACGGTGCCGGCACAGCAATTGTTTCTTGGCCTGGGGAGGCGAGTGACAGGCGCCTCCATTATGGATTACGGCCGATGACTGGCCAGACCAGATCCACGTAGGGTAACAGTGTCCTTCTGCGCGGCATCATCTTCTCCACGGAGGAGCGGGGAATGTGGCATGAGGAGAAGGAATGGTTGAGGGCAGGACGGGAAACCCCCAGCAGCAGCACCAAGGATAGCAGCGTTAGTGTTGGCTCCAGTGACTGGGCAGGCAGCAGGGAGATTACATTATCTCTCTGCTGCCTGACTCTGGGACACAGCAAGAGACAACCAAAACACCACCTTAGCAGGCAAGTGGCAATCCGCAAGGTGTGGCAGGTGACGTGGCAAGTGGCAATCCGCAAGGTGTGGCAGGTGACGTGGCACATGGCAATCCGCAAGGTGTGGCAGGTGACGTGGCACATGGCAATCCGCAAGGTGTGGCAGGTGACGTGGCAAGTGGCAATCCGCAAGGTGTGGCAGGTGACCTGGCAAGTGGCAATCCGCAAGGTGTGGCAGGTGACGTGGCAAGTGGCAATCCGCAAGGTGTGGCAGGTGACGTGGCAAGTGGCAATCCGCAAGGTGTGGCAGGTGAAGTGGCAATCCACAAGGTGTGGCAGGTGACGTGGCAAGTGGCAATCCGCAAAGGGGTGGCAGGTGACGTGGCAATCCGCAAGGTGTGGCAGGTGACGTGGCAAGTGGCAATCTGCATCTGGTGGCAGGCAAGTGACAATCCGCAACGTGTAGCAGGTAACGTGGCAAGTGACAAACTCAGGTCTCCCACTGATTCTGCATTATGGTGAGTTGAACTATTTCATTTTATATTACAATGTAATTATAGAAAAAATGTGCTTCAATCATCCTGACACTGGTGCCGGGATGATTGAAGCGCAAACACCAGCCGTTTCCCCGATAAATTGCCCACAAAGAAAACTGATTTTCTGGCAGTGCCCCTCCCGAGACTAGGCTCTGGATCCGCCCCTGGTGAATGCATATGTCAGGTAGGTGAATGTATATTTTAGGTAGGTGAATGCATGTGTCAGATAGGTGAATGCATGTGTCAGGTAGGTGAGTGCATGTGTCAGGTAGGTGAGTACATGTGTCAGGTAGGTGAATGCATGTGTCAGGTAGGTGAATGCATGTGTCAGGTAGGTGAGTGTAATGGTCAGTTAGGTGAGTGTATGTGTCAGGTAGGTGAATGCATGTGTCAGGTAGGTGAGTGTAATGGTCAGTTAGGTGAGTGCATGTGTCAGGTAGGTGAGTGCATGTGTCAGATAGGTGAGTGTAATGGTCAGGCAAGTGAATGCATGTGTCAGGTAGGTGAGAGTGCATGTAGAAACGAAAAAGAACAGCGCCCTCTAAGTGCAGTATACAGGCTGGATTAATCGATAAAAAAGGTTTTCAAAAATACTCACAAAGGTGAAGAAACAATGGGCATGAATTGTCATCCACTCCCGATGGCCAGGTGAGAGTAGGGGAGGTCCGTGAGATGTGGCGGTGGCTGTGTCTCCTGGATCAGAACCTATGCCGGTCACACTGCTGGTTCACTGTGCTGTCCGGTGAATCGGTGCGAGGATCGGTGGTTGACACTGCTAGCTGTAGCAGACGTCACTTCCGGGTCGGGTCAGCGGTAGGTGCTCGCCTTTGGGACATGCGTGTCCCTTCCTCAGAATTGGATGGCGGTTATCTTCAGTGTGGGCATGTTATAGCCACACAATACACAGAAGTGTTTTTGATAGCCGCCATCCAAGCCTGAGGAAGGGACATACATGTCCCGAACGCGAGCACCTCCCGCTGACCCGACCCGGAAGTGTCAACCACCGATCCTCTCTCCTATTCACCAGACAGCACAGTGAACCAGCGGTGTGACCGGCATAGGATCTGATCCAGGAGACACAGCCACCGCCACATCTCACGGACCTCCCCCACTCTCATCCGGCCATCGGGAGAGGATGACAATTCATGCCCATTGTTTTTTCACGTTTGGGAGTGTTTTTAAAACCTTTTTTATCGATTAAACCAGCCTGTATACTGCACTTAGAGGGCGCTGTTCTTTTTCGTTTCTCCATTCCAGAGTTCTTGTTCATTCTCACTCCGAACTGGCAGCCCTCTGTGGACAGATTTATTTCCTTTGTATTTTTACATCTGATTCTAACTGTTTTTATATCATTTTTTTATATCGTTTTTAACCATTGTGTAGTGTCACTGTTTACCATACAGTGGCAAAACACTATCCGTAAACCACTGTTACATTGCTTCATGATTTGTATATACTTGATTGTTGTAACCCGAGAGCGCCGTATTATCCTATTCCTTTTCAGGTGAGTGCATGTGTCAGGTAGGTGAGTGTAATGGTCAGGTAGGTGAATGCATGTGTCAGGTAGGTGAGTGTAATGGTCAGGTAGGTGAGTGCAATGGCCAGGTAGGTGAGTGTAATGGTCAGGTAGGTGAATGCATGTGTCAGGTAGGTGAGTGTAATGATTAGGTAGGTGAATGCATGTGTCAGGTAGGTGAGTGTAATGGTCAGGTAGGTGAGTGCAATGGCCAGGTAGGTGAGTGTAATTGTCAGGTAGGTGAGTGCAATGGACAGGTAGGTGAGTGCAATGGTCAGGTAGGTGTCAGGTTGGTGAGTGCATGTGTCAGGTAGGTGAGTGCATGTGTCAGGTAGGTGAGTGCAATGGTCAGGTAGGCCAGTGCATGTTGCACAGTGCATTCTGAGTGAATATGGCAGAATCATACATTTTTGGTCCCTTAGGGCTCATTCAGAGTGATGATCAGTCCCATCCTCTGTACAGAGACGCTGGCAGGTTTAATTCTGTGTTGGCACTATGAAAGAAATAAGTTGGTTTTGCGTTGCGATTTGGGCATTCGGGCTCAAAATGTTCGCCATCACTGACTTATGCAGTTTGTCATATTTTCCTATCTTTTTCCTACAGCAGTTTTAATACACTGGCCCTTCTAAATCTGTTGCCCATTGTTCAAATGAAAAACACTGCATTACAGTTTAAAAAGAATCCAGCCCAGCGAATTTGGACAAAAAAGTCATTGATAATTGTGGACTCAAACTCCGAAGAGGTATCTCTGAATCGATGGTTGAGGCATATTCGAACACCTGTATTATTTATTAACATGTGTTGTTATCAGCGCCTCCAGTAAGCCAGTGCTTTTACTTAGAACTACTCTGCAGGTTACAAGTCATAAATATTAAAATTGAACTTTAAATAAAAAACAAAAAATTGGCAAGCAGGCAGGATTTTTTAAAATTATTTATTTAAAACATGTGCACTTACAAAACATATTCCAGGTCAAAAGTATAGGTTACGTAATGACATTACAATTTCATATGACTCAAGACATATCAGCCCATACAAGAGTAGTGACCTTCTGAAAAGCAGCATGATCAAGACAGGAACAATACACACAATGATGTGTAACTAGGGGTAATGGCGGCCCATCAATAGGGGGCAAAAGAGTGCCGCCCCCCCATAGCTACTCATCATAAAAAAGAAATTTTAAAAAATAATGGCCCTTTAAGTGTGTGCGGGACGCTAAACACACAGGTATATGGGAAGCATGACATGCTGCAATAACTAAAAAAAAAAGGAAAAAATGGCCCTTTAAGGGGGTGCAAGGCGCCGGACACACAGCTGCTATAGGAAGCATGACATGTTTGCAATCACGTGTTTGCAAACAAGAAGCTCTATTGACTTCCGTTAGAATGTCCTCGGGGCGCTGAACTTTGCGCCCTGAACACTCCCTCTGTATCATTATTCCGTGCTGTGGTTAGTGATTGGTGCTTCCCACGCTGTCACTTCCGATTTCTGGCTGGTCTGATGGTGGATGCTGGGAGAGCTGTGAGTACGAAGGGGACAGAGGGGTGACACCTGATGTGAAGGAGGACTCTGATGGAGATGCCTGATGTAAAGGGGGACTCTTATAGGGATGTCTGATGTAAAGGGGGACTCTGATGTGATGAGGACACCTGATGTAAAGGAGGACTCTGATGGAGCATGCCTGATGTGTAGGGGGGATTCTGATGGGGATTCCTGGTGTAAAGGGTGATTCTAATGGGGATGCCTGATGTAAAGGGGGACTCTGATGGGGATGCCTGGGGGACACCTGATGTAAAGGAGGACATTGATGGGGATGCCTGATGTGAAGGGGGAATCTGATGGGGACGTCTGATGCAAAGGAGGACTCTGATGGGGATGCCTGATGTAAAGGGGGACTCTGATGGGGATACCTGGGGGGACATCTGATGTAAAGGAGGACTCTGATGGGGATGCCTGATGTAAAGGAGGACACTGATGGGGATGCCTGATGTGAAGGGGGAATCTGATGGGGACATCTGATGTAAAGGAGGACTCTGATGGGGATGCCTGATGTAAAGGGGGACTCTGATGGGGATACCTGGGGACAGCTGATGTAAAGGAGGACTCAGATGGGGATGCCTGATGTAAAGGGGCACTCTGATGGGGATGCCTGATGTAAAGAGGGACTCTGATGGGGATGCCTGATGTAAAGGGGGACTCTGATGGGGATGCCTGATGTAAAGGGGGACTCTGATGGGGATGCCTGATGTAAAGGGGGACTCTGATGGGGATGCCTGATGTAAAGGGGGACTCTGATGGGGATGCCTGATGTAAAGGGGGACTTTGATGTGAAGGGGACAACTGATGTAAAGGAGGACTCTGATGGGGATGCCTGATGTGAGGGAGGACTCTTATGGGAATGTCTGATGTGAGGGAGCACTCTGATGGGGATGCCTGATGTGAAGGGGGATTCTGATGGGGATGCCTGATGTAAAGGAGGACTCAGATGGGGATGCCTGATGTAAAGGGGCACTCTGATGGGGATGCCTGATGTAAAGAGGGACTCTGATGGGGATGCCTGATGTAAAGGGGGACTCTGATGGGGATGCCTGATGTAAAGGGGGACTCTGATGGGGATGCCTGATGTAAAGGGGGATTCTGATGGGGATGCTTGATGTAAAGGGGGACTCTGTTGGGGATGCCTCATTTAAAGGGGGGCTCTGATGGGGATGCCTGATGTAAAGGGGGAAGCTGATGGGGATGCCTGATGTAAAGGGGGACTCTGATGTGACGGGGACACCTGATTTAAAGGAGGACTCTGATGGGGATGCCTGATGTGAAGGGGGTCCCTGATGGGGATGCCTGATCTAAAGGAGGACTCTGATGGGGATGCCTGATGCAAAGTGGGACTCTGATGTGGATTCCTGGGGGACACCTGATGTAAAGGAGGACTCTGATGGGGATGCCTGATGTAAAGGGGGACTCTGATGGGATGGGGACACCTGATGTAAAGAAGAACTCTGATGGGGACACCTGATGTAATGGGGACTCTGATGAGGATGCCTGATGTAAAGGGGGGCTCTGATGGGGATGCCTGATGTAAAGGGGGGCTCTGATGGGGATGCCTGATGTAAAGGGGGACTCTGATGGGGATGCCTGATGTAAAGGGGGACTCTGAAGGGGATGCCTGATGTAAAGGGGGACTTTGATGTGAAGGAGACAACTGATGTAAAGGAGGACTCTGATGGGGATGCCTGATGTGAGGGAGGACTGGAGGACTCTGATGGGAATGTCTGATGTGAGGGAGCACTCTGATGGGGATGCCTGATGTGAAGGGGGATTCTGATGGGGATGCCTGATGTAAAGGGGGACTCTGTTGGGGATGCCTCATTTAAAGGGGGGCTCTGATGGGGATTCCTGATGTAAAGGGGGAAGCTGATGGGGATGCCTGATGTAAAGGGGGACTCTGATGGGGATACCTGATGTAAAGGGGGACTCTGATGTGGATTCCTGGGGGACACCTGATGTAAAGGAGGACTCTGATGGGGATGCCTGATGTAAAGGGGGACTCTGATGGGATGGGGACACCTGATGTAAAGAAGAACTCTGATGGGGACACCTGATGTAATGGGGACTCTGATGAGGATGCCTGATGTAAAGGGGGGCTCTGATGGGGATGCCTGATGTAAAGGGGGGCTCTGATGGGGATGCCTGATGTAAAGGGGGACTCTGATGGGGATGCCTGATGTAAAGGGGGACTCTGAAGGGGATGCCTGATGTAAAGGGGGACTTTGATGTGAAGGAGACAACTGATGTAAAGGAGGACTCTGATGGGGATGCCTGATGTGAGGGAGGACTGGAGGACTCTGATGGGAATGTCTGATGTGAGGGAGCACTCTGATGGGGATGCCTGATGTGAAGGGGGATTCTGATGGGGATGCCTGATGTAAAGGGGGACTCTGTTGGGGATGCCTCATTTAAAGGGGGGCTCTGATGGGGATTCCTGATGTAAAGGGGGAAGCTGATGGGGATGCCTGATGTAAAGGGGGACTCTGATGGGGATACCTGATGTAAAGGGGGACTCTGATGGGGATGCCTGATGTAAAGGGGGACTCTGATGTGATAGGGACACCTGATGTAAAGGAGGACTCTGATGGGGATGCCTGATGTGAAGGGGGTCCCTGATGCGGATGCCTGATCTAAAGGAGGACTCTGATGGGGATGCCTGATGCAAAGTGGGACTCTGATGTGGATTCCTGGGGGACACCTGATGTAAAGGAGGACTCTGATGGGGATGCCTGATGTAAAGGGGGACTCTGATGGGGATGCCTGAAGTAAAGGGGGCTCTGATGGGGATGCCTGATGTAAAGGGGGACTCTGATGGGGATGCCTGATGTAAAGGGGGACTCTGATGGGGATGCCTGATGTAAAGGGGGACTCTGATGGGGATGCCTGATGTTAAGGGGGACTTTGATGTGAAGGGGACAACTGATGTAATGGAGGACTCTGATGGGGATGCCTGATGTGAGGGAGGACTCTTATGGGAATGTCTGATGTGAGGGAGCACTCTGATGGGGATGCCTGATGTGAAGGGGGATTCTGATGGGGATGCCTGATGTAAAGGGGGACTCTGTTGGGGATGCCTCATTTAAAGGGGGGCTCTGATGGGGATGCCTGATGTAAAGGGGGAAGCTGATGGGGATGCCTGATGTAAAGGGGGACTCTGATGGGGATGCCTGATGTAAAGGGGGACTCTGATGGGGATGCTTGATGTAAAGGAGGACTCTGATGTGACGGGGACACCTGATGTAAAGGAGGACTCTGATGGGGATGCCTGATGTGAAGGGGGACTCTGATGGGGACGCCTGATGTAAAGGTAGACTCTGATGTGGACGCCTGATGTGGAGGGGGACTCTGATAAGGACGCCTGATGTAAAGGGGGACTCTGATGGGGACACCTGATGTAAAGGGGGACTCTGATAAGGACGCCTGATGTAAAGGGGGACTCTGATGGGTGTGCCTGATGGAAAGGGGGCTCTGATAGGGACACTTAATGTAACGGAGGACTCTGATGGGGACACCTGATGTAAAGGGGGACTCTGATGGGGATGCCTAATGTAAAGGAGGATTCTGATGGGAACTCCTGATGTAAAGGGGAACTCTGATGGGAATGCCTGATGTAAAGGCGGATGCTGATGTGATGGGGCCACCTGACGTAAAGGAGGACTCTGATGAGGACACCTGATGTTGTGAAGGAATGTAATGTATATAATGATAATCAGAAAATGTCTATTTGCTTATGTGTATACATGTTTCTATGCAACTCCTTATTCATTATATAGTATACGGATTCGTTACTAAAATGGGGGCTACCCTCTGCTTCCCCCACATTAGAAGAATGCGGAAGTGAAGAGAGAACCAGCTTCAACCAAGCTTCAAGCATCAAGTTTTTGCATTTCTCTTGTATTTCAGCCAATAAGATGTATACATAACAATGACATATATTTGTGTATAAAACAGTAGTAACGCCCTGCAATAAAGCAGAGGTGTGGAAGTAACCGAGCTGAACATGTGTCAGAGAGTGTTGGCTTCCAGCATGCATGCACGTTCACACTTTCTAATTAGAAACAGCAGCAGATAACCTTGAACTCGATTGAAGTTCTTATCTATTACAATGTAAAGGGGGACTCTGATGGGAACACCTGATGTAAAGCGGGACTCTGATGGGGATTCCTGATGTAAAGGGGAACTCTGATGTGATGGGGACACCTGATGTAAACAAAGCCTCTGATCAGGATGCCTGATGTAAAGGGGGACTCTGATGGGGACACCTGATGTAAAGGGGGACTCTGATGGGGACTCCTGATGTAAAGGGGGACTCTGATGGGGACTCCTGATGTAAAGGGTAACTCTGATGTGATGGGGACACCTGATGTAAACAAAGCCTCTGATCAGGATGCCTGATGTGAAGGGGGACTCTGATGGGGATGCCTGATGTAATGGAGGACTCTGATGTGATGGGGACACCTGATGTAAAGGGGGACTCTGATGGGGATGCCTGATGTAAAGGGAGACTCTGATGGGATAGGGACACCTGATGTAAAGGAATACTCTGATGGGGACACCTGGTGTAACAAGGACTCCGATGGGGATGCCTGATGTAAAGGAGGACTCTGATGGGGGTGCCTGACGTAAACGGGGACTCTGGTGGGGATGCCTGATGTAAAAGGGGACTCTGATTGGGACACCTGATGTAAAGGGGGCACCTGCTGTAATGGAGGACTCTGATTGGGTCACCTGATGTAAAAGGGGACTCTGATGAGGGCACCTTGTGTTAAGTGGTTTTATTTTCCTTTACTTGAAATGTGGATGTGATTGGCCTACGGTGATGGGCACAGTAAGGCTGCATTTGATGGGCACAGTGAGGCTGCATATGATGGGCACAGTTTTATCTAGCAGTAATAATACATAATCACCTGATAAATGGCAATTTACAGTCCTGCATTATTAACAAGTTAAGTTTTCAGTTTGTTTGCGCCCCCCCCAAAAAAAATTTGAGCACCAACTGCCACTGATTAGGGGGGTACTTAACCCTTGACACACCTCAGGTCTCCAAAAAGCAGATGATGAATGTCATTAGTAGACCTGACACATTTCCTCCAGTCTCAAAACTAATGGAAGTTAGATAACCTGGTCAGCACAATGTATAACTTTTAACGTATATATATTTATCTACAATCCCTATGGTATAGGTATGGTAAAGAAGAAAGGGGAACTTGGGAATTACAAGTCCCAGTACTAATCTGAATTTATTGTGACTATGGTGTCATAGGGAGGGGCCAAGAAAAGAAGAAAGAAAAAAAAGTTGGGGGTTGAAAATGAAGAGAGGGAAGGGTAGAGAAGGGAAAAGTCCTCTGCTCCCTAAACTCCCACTCCCTTACAAGGGATATAAAACCAAGTGTAGCGCTTAGTGGTGAAAATAAACAATGAAAATAAATACTACAATGACACATGCAATATAAAAAATAATGTTGCATATGAAAAGTCCATTGTGTTGAGAATCCTTAAGATCACCATATGTATAAAAAATATAAAAAATGACAATACTGTCCAAAACTGAATAGACAAGTGTGGTGAACACAAATACTGCAATAATATTGAACTGGATAAGCAAGTGCGGTAAACACAGATTATGCTTTAGTGATGAACTCCAAGTGGTATGATCGTGGGAACTTTTGAATATAATCCGATATGTGCTGATAAACAATTGTGCAAAACCACCACCCGTAAGACTGGAGGCTTACCAGAAAGATGGGACCCACAGAGCTTACGCTATATGGGTCAAACAGGCTTAAGTTGCTCACTGGCAATGGAGGTAAGACGCCAAGGGCTGATAGATGGTAAAAATCCTAGCGGTGCTATCCCAAAGGAGTCTTCTCCGTGTAGAAGCTCAGATAAATGTATGAAGATGAAGCTTTAAGACTTCTTGGCGATGTCTCCACTTATCAGAGACTTACCAGTTCCCCTTTTCCCGCTCTTGTTGAGACACTGAATGAAAAACTCAAGTTGGGAATGGAGGCGGGCCTTCTAACGAAAAGGGAATTTTCTTTCCTTAGGGTAGATGAAATTACAATCCCTACCTTTTATATAATACCCAAACTCCATAAATCCCTCACATGTCCCCCTGGCAGGCCAATCGTCTCAGCTATAAAGGGCCCTTTAGAAAAAACAGGCAAATACATAGATTCTATGATTAAACATATGGTTAATCTACTTCCTTCTTTTGTCCGTGACAGCAGAGACGTTCTGGTTAGATTACGACATTTTGTCATACCCCCAGAGGCCCTTTTGGTGGGTATCGACGTGGAGAGCTTGTATACGTCGATACCACACCACTGTGGTATTGAGGCTACAATGCATTTTTTGGACCTTCACCATCCTCAACAGGGTGCTCAAAATGAATTTATTGGGGAACTTCTTGAATTCATGCTTAGTAACAATTTCTTCCAATTTCTTGGTCATTACTATCAGCAGATTAGAGGCACCAGTATGGGGGCACCTTGGGCTCCCTCATACGCATGCCTCCACCTGGGACTTTGGGAAGAAATGAAGGTCTATCAGTCCCCCTTGTACCTCAGCCACTCCCTCCTGTGGCTGAGGTACATTGATGACGTCTTGATGGTGTGGACTGGTTCAGTCGAACAACTTGAGGATTTTATGTCCGAACTTAATAGGAATAACTATAACATACGGCTGACCTATTCACACCATCCTGACACACTCCCCTTTCTGGACTTATCTATACGGAGATCTGGGAGTGAAATTGTTACTAGCACTTACAGGAAGGAAACTGCAGCTAACACCCTGTTGTCTGCTCAGAGTCACCACCCCAAACCATTAATCCATGGGATACCCACAGGACAATTCCTGAGGATCAGACGGAATTGTTCTGTGGAGGAGGAATTCCATAAGGAGGCATAAGAGATGTATCACAGATTCAGACAAAGGGGTTACTCACACAGTTCCCTCAAAAAGGCAAAGAAAACAGCTACCCTTAAAAATCGTGACGAACTCCTAACACCTCCTGCTAATTCTTCTCATGCTAAAAATAAAGATGATGAACCAAAAGGAAATGCGGAGGAGAATTTCCCAAGGATCATCACTAAATACGGATCCCAATGGAAAATGGTCCAAGGAGTCCTACAAAAACATTGGCATATTTTAACTTCAGCCCCCCTAATCTCCGAATTGGTGAGCCCAAAACCCCTCCTGACAGCAAAAAGAGCTAATAACCTTGGTGACCTGCTTGTCCACTCTGAATACACCCGTACCACTCAAAAGAACTGGCTTAGTGACTCCAGAATCTCCCCAGGCATGTTTAGATGCGGACACTGCAACATTTGCAAGTATGTCCACCAGACAAATATGTTCCCGAATCCCCGCGGAGGTGTAGACTATAGGATTAAACAGTTCATAAACTGCTCCACAACTCGAGTGGTCTATACACTTACCTGTCCGTGTAATAAAACCTATGTGGGCAAAACTAAAAGAGCCCTAAGGGTTAGGATTCGGGAACATATTGCTGGTATTAAAAAACTGAATGATGAACGCCCCATTTCACTACACTTTGCCAAATTTCATAACCGGGACCCCAAGGGTCTAATAGTAAAAGGCATATATAGGCTGAATTTACCTACAAGACGTGGCGATTTCGACACCATTCTCCTTCAGAAGGAAAAGATGTGGACCTACTATTTGGAGGCGATGGCCCCCAATGGGTTAAATACCGAATGTAGCCTCCAGTCCTTTTTGGAGAAATGATTTAATTGACCTCTCCTGTAGTAACCATCTATATTAGTACCTTTTCCTGTTTTTTGTCTCTAAGCGACTCTCTAGCGTTATACTGGTGCTTTAATTCGTTATGCTTTACCTGTGTTTTTTTGTTTTTTTGTTTTTTTGTCTTTATTTCTTGTTTTTCGCTTCACTTGGTCTCCATGTAAAAGTACATACCCACCACCATCAAAGGATCTCTTGTATCACGGTATATCATAGTTTAATGTGTATGTTTTTTGATCAAGTGATTACAGTCTTATTTGTGAAGCCATCTGCGAGTTTTTTGCTTTTGCTGAAATGTCTGTGATGAGTGGTGACTGTGTGCGACATCTGGTGGACACTTGATGTAATTACACCCTATATTGGTTAGTCTATTTAACCCTCGCCCACGGACCCCTCCTTTGCTCTGAGGAAACCAGCGGTGATTGGCTGGTGAAACGCGTCAGCACGTGACGTCAGCACGTCATCTCGGAGCCGCGAGCACAGGGCGTTTGAATGATTTACCGGGAACCAACAGCTGACGACCGGCTTATACCATTTGATAGAAGGTACTAACACAGCGGGACTTTCTCTACCTGACGGCACAAGCAAACGCAACAGTCTTTGTCTACAAGTGACTACTCGGGGTAGAGCCTGCGATTCTGTGAGCTGCTGATTTACCTGGTGAGAGATGTATTACTCCAATCTATGATGTCAGTGCAGCCTTGCCGTACATGCTCCCCCTATTGCTTGTTGTCTGTATGAACTGCTCTGCTTGAAAGTCCATAGTTATCACTACCATCAATAGGTTTTACCGGCCATTGCGGTCAGCCTATATATACTATCGTTCAGCTCCCGGACTGGTACTAAATTTTCAATTGTGTTCAAACTACTGAACCTTCCTGCAACATTACCAAATCAAATCTACATTCATCCACCCCACCCCCACACCGCCACTCCGCCCGTACTTGGACTTATCTGAGGTCTTACATCATCCAATTACTAGCTGATCTAGTTAGAATCTGCTGCTGTGATTGGTGTGTGTATGGGGTATGTTTGGCCGCGGCTCCGTTGTTTTTAATGATAACGTTATCAATTTTAATAGTCATTTGATATCCTCCCTGATTTGCCCATAATTGCCAATTTTTGTATTTTTGTGTGGTGTTTATAGCCTAATAAATATATTGTTTTTTGACAGATTGTGTTTGGGTTTTGCCTTTCTTTGGGGAATCCCTTTTCCTTGTTATTTTTGTATGCCTTATAAGGCGACCCAAACTGCACCCATTATTATTTTTTGGATGAATATCTGTCTATACTCAACTAAGTAATATAATTTGGTGGTTGATCCGGGCTAAAATCACTTTTTCCTCTCTAGAAGCTCAGATAGTTTGGGTGTTAGCTGTCCTTCTAGTTTCCTCAAATTCTCTTCTTGTGCCTCCCACAGCTCCGTCCGTCCCCGGCTGGATGGCTCCCCTCCTCCTCCTTCTTCTCCTGCACTCAGCTCGGTGCCAGCCTGCAGCCCGTGAGCTGATCCTCCGCAGACTACAACTCCCAGCAGGCAAGGAAACTAGAAGGACAGCTAACACCCAAACTATCTGAGCTTCTACACGGAGAAGACTCCTTTGGGATAGCACCGCTAGGATTTTTACCATCTATCAGCCCTTGGCGTCTTACCTCCATTGCCAGTGAGCAACTTAAGCCTGTTTGACCCATATAGCGTACGCTCTGTGGGTCCCATCTTTCTGGTAAGCCTCCAGTCTTACGGGTGGTGGTTTTGCACAAGTGTTTATCAGCACATATCGGATTATATTCAAAAGTTCCCACGATCATACCACTTGGAGTTCATCACTAAAGCATAATCTGTGTTTACCGCACTTGCTTATCCAGTTCAATATTATTGCAGTATTTGTGTTCACCACACTTGTCTATTCAGTTTTGGACAGTATTGTCATTTTTTATATTTTTTATACATATGGTGATCTTAAGGATTCTCAACACGATGGACTTTTCATATGCAAACTTTCATTAATATGCAACATTATTTTTTATATTGCATGTGTCATTGTAGTATTTATTTTCATTGTTTATTTTCACCACTAAGCGCTACACTTGGTTTTATATGATTTATAGCAAAGGCTCTATTTGTTGTGTTAGCTGCTTACCTATAGAAAGCGCATGGTCTATAAGGTTCCCTTACAAGGGAAACTATCAAAAAGAAGAATGGTGAAGAATGGTGATGTCTGACGGCGGATCTCAAACAGTCAATGTACAAGGGTCACCATTGTAGACACCGCATCAAGGTACTGGGGAAAACAGGTACAGGCTGTCCATGGCAGCCAGGTGTCCCTAAATATATCTTCTCTATTATAGAATGTAGTCATCACGCTTTCCAAATGTCTGATTTCATTAAGACTAGAAAACCAGTAACTTAACGTCAGCGGGGAGGTTTGTTTCTAAAGATCAGGAATGCAAGCTCGGGCTGTGTTCAAGACATGGACAGTCAGTGAATTCTTATAGAGGTGTAAAGGCACTGGGTTAATGTGTAACAAGTATCCCAGGGAGTCAGAGTCAAGGTCTACAGGTGCCAATCGGAGAACTACATTCTTAACTCCCATCCAAATCTGATGTAACAAAGGGCAAGACGGAAAATATGTAATAGTATGCCCAGAGCTTTGTTACATGTACAGTACATCTTTAAAACTTGTAATATAGAAATATAATAGAAGGGAACTCTTTTAATAGGGACACTAGTTCTGGTGACCAGGGTGGCCCCAAGGGATTCCTTTAATTTGCAGGTATTTTCTCTCACTTTCTATTTTGGTCGATGGGACAGGGAGAAAAACAGGGGTCTCAAAGTACCGGCACACGGGCCATTTGCGGCCCGCAGACCGGTTAAAAATGGCCCGCCGGCAGGGCCGATCCAGGATGTCTTTTTGCACCACCCATCGCCCCGCCCACCTAGGCACTGACCTCAGGGCGGGAGATTGTGTTCTCTGGGTCCCCTGTCACTAGGCATGTGTGGAAGCCAGGAGGAGAGGACTCGGGAGGCGGATGATCCAGACTGCCAGGAGAGGTGAGTGAGCCATCACATTCAGGCAAAGTCCTTAGTGGGGTGACTGGGGTAGAAATGTGTGCAGTGTGGGGGGTATTGTATGGAGTGTGGGGGGTATTTTATGGAGTGTGGGGGTATTTTATGGAGTGTGGGGATATTTGTGCAGTGTGGGGGGTAATGCTGTGGGTTAATAATGCGTTTGCTGACACCAGTGCTGGGGGTTAATAATGCGTTTGCTGACACCAGTGCTGGGGGTTAATAATGAGTTTGCTGACACTAGTGTTGGAGGTTATTAATGAGTTTGCTGACACCAGTGCTGGGGGTTAATAATGCATTTGCTGACACCAGGGTTGAGGGTTAATAATGTGTTTGCTGACACCAGTGCTGGGGGTTAATAATGCGTTTGCTGACACCAGTGCTGGGTGTAGTATAGTATATTATTGCTGTTATAGTTTATTGTTTATTGAAGTTTTGAAAGTTTGCATTCGGCCCCCATGGGAAATGAAATCTTGTCATGTGGCCCTCTGGCAATTTGAGTTTGAGACCCCTGGAGTAAAAGGTAAATCTCTCCAGTGGGACACAGTTGGTAAGAGTTATAACCCTCCCTTGCTTTATTTGAAATTAAAACACAGTTGGTAAGAGTTATAACCCTCCCTTGCTTTATTTGAAATTAAAAGAAAAAAAAATATATGGCTATAGTTCTACTTTAAGAGAGATTTCCTAGTCACTTTTACTGATTAATGTTTTCTTAAGTTTGTGGAAAATATTGTAACAGGATCTAACAGCAGTTCACAGGATCTATGCTTTTGTGTGTTGAAGTATGTTCACAACCCTTTTATAATGGGCTGCATATGACCCAACATGCCTCAATGGACAGAAAACACGTACGGTAAAGCACATAGTGGGATGAATGGGTCCTAACTAGATGACATGTATTTACTAAACAATTGCTAAGGTTTTTCCTCATCAAATTCTGTTGTAACTTTTTTTATCCTTTTTTTTGCATCTGCTCTTAATCTCTTTCAGCGTCTTTCAGCTACGTCCTGTCTGTATGCACTCACTCCAGTATCAACTGGACATGATTGCTCTGGACCAGCTTTCTGATATTGACAACCGTGGACCATGCCCATCTAATGTGCTCTAATATAGCTCATTGTTGTCTCAACTAGGGGTAAATGTTTAATGGATTTTTCTGGTTGAGACATGGCAAATTAAAATACCGGTAATTATGTAATTGCAGATAACAGATAAAACAGAAAGAGACTGGGAAAAAGATTTAGTCTAAGCATCAATTCTTACGTTGATTAATTACATCTTATTTTATACTCAAGGGTTCTGTGAGATGTTATTAAAAACCAGCAAATAGAAGTTGTCAACCTGTAACAAGACGTGTCAGAACAAAGACCTTCATGGCAGGATCTCCTGTTATACAGGAAGCTGCAAATTCAAAAAGACTGAAAACAACTTTTAAAAACAAAATATGTTAAAGCCTACAATACATGAAATTAAAATTATTAGGTTTACACCACAATAAAGGATCATTCATTTGGGATACTAGCCTAAATGTCTGATACTCTGGGCTTTTTTTTAAATAAAAGCAAAAACACTTTTTTATAAAAAAAAAAAAAAAAAAAATTGTTGAATTGATAAAATTTCTGCAATCCATTCCTTTGGGATACTAGCCTAAATGTCTGATGCTCTGGGCTTTTATTTAAATAAAAGCAAATAAAAGCACTTTTTTATATAAAAAAAAAAAAAAGTTGACTTGATAAAAGTTCTGCAATCCATTGAACTTGGTATAATGAAAGTCCAAAATATTCTCCATTGCCTGGCCAGCACACTGATATTTGTGACATCTGCTATGCTTCAATTAGCCCGATCTGGGTCAAATATCAAGCTTGTTGGATTAAAATGCTCTGTACTATGCATTAATCTGCTAATCAGAGGGCTAGCCGGAATTAATTACCCCTAGTCCTAAAACATTTTTGGTGGACACTGTTCGGCTGAATCACCACCTGGGTTTTATATTGCATACTGTCAGGGGACTTCAGTGAAAAGTTGTCCATGGTGAAGATCACAGCTCTGTGCTCCTACCATGCACATATCACCACCATAACAATTATATGGGAAATTCCTTTTGCCTGAGGATCCTGCTGTATAACATGTTTTAATGATGCAGCCAATGTATACAGCTAGGAATGGACATGTGTAGCATTTACCCTCCAAGGAGTTGCTGTTTCTTCTGGTCCCTTGTTTCCAACTCTACAAGCAGCACCTTGCTCCTTGCCACAGCAAGACTTGCACACAGTTTTTGAAGGAAAGCTGCAGATAAGTTGTTCCAAACATCTTGGAGAACTAACCACAGACCTTCTGTGGATGTCAGCTGCCTCAGATCCTTCTGTCTCTTCATGTAAAGCCAAACAGATTTGATGTTAAGATTAGGGCTCCGTGGGGGTCAAACCATCACTTAAAAGACTCCTTGTTCTTCTTTTCATTGAAAATAGTTCTTAAATAATTGCATTGGCTGTATGTTTGGGGTCATTGTCCTACTACAGAATAAATTTGGGGGCAATCACACGCCTCCCTGATGGTATAGCATGATGAATAAATATCTGCATGTATTTCTCAGCATTGAGGACACCATTAATTCTGACCAAATCTCCAACCCCATTTGCAGAAATGCAGCCCCACCAATGCAGAAAACCACCATGCTTCACTGCTGTCTGCAGACACTTATTATTGTATCACTCTCAACCCTTCAGCAAACAAACTGCCTCCTGCCACAGCTAAATTTTTAAAATTTGGACTTATCAGTCCAAAGCACCTGCTTCCATTTTTCTGCACTCTCATTCTTATGTTTTTGTGCGTTTTCACACCCTATGCATAGGTATAGGCGCCTGTACTGTGTCCCAAGCAAACAATACTGTTCTATTTTGATGGGGTACAGTAGTATTTGGGCAGTGGCCTCTCACCAACTCCTGGGTTGACAGCTCATCCCCCTCATGTACTACCTCGGCAGCTTAGCAAAGTTAGTGGTAGTGGCATTCTCCCCAACAATCAGGAAGCAGCATTGGTCAGCAACATGTGCATTCTCAAGTACCAGGAGATGTCCGTTACTCCACCTCTCTGCATCCCTGATGCAATGGCAGAATGTTCTGCTAACAGCTTGTAGCATGGTCTGCCTCCTACAATGTCTTCACCACATCTGCCTTGAGCCTGGGAAACGACCTCCCTTTTTCTTTCAACAATGCCACAGTCGTGCTTGTATATGTAGTTCCAGTGCCAATGTGTAATACAGGCTCAGTCTGTCTGGGGACTATGTCTCCCACAAGGCATAGTTGCTCCCAGCAGGCTCTGTCTTTCCTATAGTTCACAGCAGCTCAGTCTAATATTCCTCTCTGTGATCTAAGGTGGTGGGCAAGGCTTTCCTCCAGCCCTTTCTATGGCTGCATACAATCCTTAAAGGGATTTTAAAGGTAAACATAAAAAACCCCAAAAAACAACAAACATGTCTATACAGTACCTACCTGCTCTTTGCAATGGTATTGCACAGAGCGGCCGCAAACCTTCTCTTTTCGGATCCCCCGCTATTGACACAGACAGTGGAACTTGGCCCTACTCCTCATCACTGGCTGTGATTGACAGCACTGGGAGCCAATGGCTCCCGATGCCCCAGCAAAGCCAGTTAAACCCAGAAGTGAGGGGAGAGAAGAGCTAAAGATGTGCATAGCGATGTATCAAATGGGGGCTTAGGTAAATAAAAAGGGGGGGGGGGTAGGCAGGATGCTGATGCCTAAACTTTTTTCTTACCTTAATGCGAGGAATGTATTTAGGTAAAAAACGTTTAGGCTTTAGAACTACGTTAAGCTCTCTCCACCCTAACAAGACAGGAACACACCAGAAGCCCTAACATTGCCTTTGCATGGTCGTTGAGAATTATACATTTGCAAATATATGTTACAACTACTCACATAACATATATTTGCAAATGTATGCATCAAAACCCTCTGTACTCAGTGACATAGATTTCATCTAGTCCTTACCATATTGCACCAATCCACTATAGCAATCTACAAACGTGCCCACTGTAGGTTACTTGCTGACACTCCCATAGAAGGACTGGTGTAAAATATGGGGCACTACTAAAAAATTGCTCACAGCTGCCTATCAGATAGAAGTTTGACTATGATAAGTCACATAGAATATTGAAAGTGCAGAAAGAGGAAGTTGCACAGCAAAGGCTTTAGGCATACCTCCCAACTTTTTGGGATGGGAACGAGGGACGCCTATTAGCAAAATGATGTAGGCATAGGACACACCCCAGTCACGCCCCCTCAACTGCTTCCCGCCTGCCGGCCTGTTCAGCCGCTTGATTGTTCTTACGGGTGGCGAGACGGGACCCCCCCCCCCTCCCGCCGCCCTCTGGTGCTTCTCCAGGCTCGCCACTGCCATCGGCGAACCGGAGAAGGGATCCGCCGGCCCTGGATGCTGACCATAGAGATTTCAGAAGGTCCCTGGAGTCTCTATGATCGTTCGAAGGCCAGGCAGGATGTTATGACGTCACGCCCGGCCTCTGCATTCGAAAAAATGGCTGGGAAGCTGAGATCGTTTTTTTTAAATTTCAGGCTTCACAGCCTAGAGGTGAGATGTGGGGACTTATTGACCCCATATCTTACTGTAAAGAGGATGCTTATTTCTATTACAAGGGATGTTTTACATTCCTTGTATTAGGAATAAACGTGATAAAAAAAAAAAAAGAAGTAAAAAAAGTGTCAAACTAGAAAAATAAAAGTAAAATTAACAATAAAAAAAAATGTAAAGCGCTCCTGTCCCCGTGTGCTCGCACGCAGAAGCGAACGTATATATAAGTCATGCCCACATATGTAAATGGTGTTAAAATTACACATGTGAGATATCGCAGCGAACATTAGAGCGAGAGCAATCTAGCAATTCTAGCCCTAGATCTCCTCTGTAACTTAAAACATGTAACCAGTAAAAAATTTGAAAGTGTCGCCTATGGGGATTTACCGTTTTTTCCACGAGCATTTGCAATTTTGAAGTGTGACATGTTAGGTATCTATTTACTCAGGGTAACATCATTATGCATAAAAATTGGGCTAACTTTAATTTTTTTTTTTTTTTTAAAACATTTGAAAAATTGCTGCACAAATACCGTGTGAGATAAAAAGTTGCAGTGACTGCCATTTTATTCTCTAGGGCCTCTGCTAAAAATCATTTATAACATTTGGGGGTTCTATGTAATTTTTTAGCAAAAAATTGATGATTTTTACATGTAGGAGAAAAATGTCAGAATTGGCCTGGTAGGCAAGTGATTAAGGGAGAATTATACACACAAAAAAAGATTAGTTGAACCCACAAGTCCTTTTTTTTGCCGCTACTATTTCTTTATACTGGCTTTTAAAATTTACAAATGCAGCAATTTAGAAATTGGATGAAAGGTTTAGCACTGGGAAACACTTTTTGAAAGCTAAATAGTGCATTGTATCTACAACTATAATAGATCATTCCAAAATGAGGGACAAATGAGGAGCAAAGAGTGACTTTGTTCCAAATCAGGGACAGTTCCTTGAAATCAGGGACAGTTGGGAACTATGCTTTAGGTCACAAGGATTATAGAGAGCCTATACAGTAAAACCTTGGATTGCGAGCAAATTTGTTCCCGTAAACATGCTTGGAATCCAAAGCACTCTTGTATCAAAGCAAATTTCCCCATAGGAAATAGTGGAATCTCAGACGATTCGTTCCACAACCATTTATTCATAAGTCCTTCAGTTTATAGTCTATATAAAAAGATTATAGCAATGTGATAGATTGTGTAACCATAAAATGCCTATCCAGAAATGGCAGCCTCCACAAGGGGATTAGAAGCAAAATCCAGCAGGAACTACAGAATATAAAAGAGAAGAGAGGCGCCTCTAAGTGAAGTAATATGGTAACATTTAATGAAGGTCCAACATTTAGTAACTCACATGGATAATGATTAAAAGAGGCACATCTACATATGCAAGGATCTGGGGTAAAGCTGTCAACATAGACCGTCCTCCTCACCACCGGCTCTCACCATTGTCAGTCTGCAATCATGACCGGGAAGACTACCCTGCAGTAGAGTGATCTGAAAGCGAGGTTTGAAGCGCTCATGAAGCGCATCGTGGAAGGGATGACATAGATGGTGGTGCAGAGGATAGTTTGTGTGGACAACTTTACCTGGATGCCTGCATAATTTGATGTGCCTGTTTTAATCATCAGCCATGTGAGTTGCTAAAAGTTATACCTTCATTAAATGTAACCATATTGCTACACTTAGAGGTGCCTCTCTTCTCTTTTATACTCAGTTGTGACGTGAAGTTACTTGTATATCAAGACATCGCTCGTTTATCAAGTCAAAATTTATTAGAAAATTTTGCTTGTCTTGCAAAACGCTCTCAAACCAAGTTACTCTCAATCCAAGGTTTTACTGTACTAATGTTAATAGAGTGGACCTTCTGAGGTTTAACATAGTTCCAGTTTTTGCCATATAGCATAATAGCTCCTGATTGGTTTCAAGTGTAGTCTGCAGTTGCTGTTTATAGTAAACGAGATACCAACTTGAGTGATTCAAATTAATTTACTGGAAAAAAAAAAATCTGCAAACAGAGGTTGACTTTAGTAATAATACAAATCAGCATGACCAGTGAATCCATGCATACTGTATACATACTTCCCAACTTTTTGAGATAGGAATGAGGGACACCTATCAGGAAAAGTATGCAGGCATAGGACACACCCCCTGCCACGCCCCCTTAAAGGAGAATTGTACAAAAAAAAAAAAACAAGATTGGTTTAACCCACAAGTGCTTTTTTTACCACTACTATTGCTTTATATTGGATTTTGGAATTTACAAATGCAGCAATTTAGAAATGAGATGAAACGTTTAGTACTGGGAAACACTTTTTGATAGATAAAAATTCCTTTTTTTATACATCTATATGGATCAGATCAAATGAGGGACAAATGAGGAGGAATGAGGGACAGAGGGACATTGCTCCAAATCAGGGACAGTTGGGAGCTATGCTGTATATGCAGCTAAAGTGACCTGCATAGCTCATGATTTAGTTCAGCTCCACTTCTGACAGCTCCAAAGCTTTCCTAATGGTCTTTTAATGCATGAGTGATTACACTGACCAAATAGGGAGACTCAAGACATAGGAAGCCAGGGGCGGACTGACAACTCATGGGGCCCCCGTGCAGTAGAAGGTCATGGGGCCCCCTGTGTCTCCGCCCACATGCAAGCCACACCTACACAAAGCCCCACTTACATAAATCATGGGGCACACAGTAAGGCACATCACATGGCACACAGCAGAGCACGGGGCACATCATGGGGCACAGGGCATGGGGCACACAGTAGGGCACATCACAGGACACATAATGGGGCACCCAGCAGGGTTTATTATGCTGTACACATCAGGGCACATTATTGAGCACAGCATGGTGCATCACAGGGGGTACAGGGCACATCAGTGGGTACACAGCGGGGAACATCACAGAGCACATCAGGAGATACACAGCAGGGAGCGGGCCGCACATCACAGGGCATGTGGCAAATAGTAGGGCACACAGCAGGGCACACAGTAGGGCACATCCTTGGGAACAGGACACAGGCGGTACACATCAGGGCACACATCCCAGGGCATGGGGCACACAGTAGAGCACATTACAGGGCACACAGTAGAGCACAACAGGCTGTACACAGCAGGGCACATCACAAGGCACATCACAGGGCAAGGGGCACAGAGTAGGGCACATAAGGGGGTACACAGCAGGGCACATCACATGCTATGGGGCACGCAGTAGGGCAAATAGCAGGGCACAAACCAAAACACAGGGCACACAGTAGAGCACTGGGATCCTCCAGACTTAACACAGTGTCTCTCAGGGTAGCCATCAGGGGCGAAGGCGACACAGTGGGGGTGGAGGACACAGGAAGACACCGTGGGGGGGGTGGGTGGCACAGGGGGACACTGTAGATGGGTGGGTGGCACAGGGGGACACTGTAGGTGGGTTGAGGGCACAGGGGGACACCATGGGGGGGGAATAGAAGACACAGGGGGACACTGTGGGGGGTGAAGGGCACAGGGGGTCACCGTGGGGGGTGGGTGAAGGGCACAGGGGGACACTGTGGGGAGGTGGAGGGCACAGGGGGACACTGTGGGGAGGTGGGGGGCACAGGGGGTCACTGTGGGGAGGTAGGGGACACTGTGGGGAGGTGGGGGGCACAGGGGGACACTGTGGGGAGGTGGAGGGCTCAGGGGGAAACTGTGGGGAGATGGGGGGCACAGGGGGACACTGTGGGGAGGTGGAGGGCTCAGGGGGAAACTGTGGGGAGGTGGGGGGCACAGGTGGGGGGGAGGTGGGGGGCACAGGGGGAAACTGTGGGGAGGTGGAGGGCTCAGGGGGACACTGTGGGGAGGTGGGGGGCACAGGGGGGACACTGTGGGGAGGTGGAGGGCTCAGGGGGACACTGTGGGGAGGTGGGGGGCACAGGGGGACATGGTGGGGGGCACAGGGGGACACTGTGGGGAGGTGGAGGGCTCAGGGGGAAACTGTGGGGAGGTGGGGGGCACAGGGGGACACTGTGGGGAGGTGGGGGGCACAGGGGGACACTGTGGGGAGGTGGGGGGCACAGGGGGACACTGTGGGGGGGTGGAGGGCTCAGGGGGACACTGTGGGGAGGTGGGGGGCACAGGGGGACACTGTGGGGAGGTGGAGGGCTCAGGGGGAAACTGTGGGGAGGTGGGGGGCACAGGGGGACACTGTGGGGAGGTGGGGGGCACAGGGGGACACTGTGGGGGGGTGGAGGGCTCAGGGGGACACTGTGGGGAGGTGGGGGGCACAGGCGGACACTGTGGGGAGGTGGGGGGCACAGGGGGACACTGTGGGGAGGTGGGGGGCACAGGGGGACACTGTGGGGAGGTGGAGGGCTCAGGGGGAAACTGTGGGGAGGTGGGGGGCACAGGGGGACACTGTGGGGAGGTGGGGGGGCACAGGGGGACACTGTGGGGAGGTGGAGGGCTCAGGGGGAAACTGTGGGGAGGTGGGGGCACAGGGGGGGCACAGGGGGACACTGTGGGGAGGTGGGGGGCACAGGGGGACACTGTGGGGGGGTGGAGGGCTCAGGGGGACACTGTGGGGAGGTGGGGGGCACAGGGGGACACTGTGGGGAGGTGGAGGGCTCAGGGGGAAACTGTGGGGAGGTGGGGGGCACAGGGGGACACTGTGGGGAGGTGGGGGGCACAGGGGGACACTGTGGGGGGGTGGAGGGCTCAGGGGGACACTGTGGGGAGGTGGGGGGCACAGGGGGACACTGTGGGGAGGTGGGGGGCACAGGGGGACACTGTGGGGAGGTGGGGGGCACAGGGGGACACTGTGGGGAGGTGGAGGGCTCAGGGGGACACTGTGGGGAGGTGGAGGGCTCAGGGGGAAACTGTGGGGAGGTGGGGGGCTCAGGGGGACACTGTGGGGAGGTTGAGGGCTCAGGGGGAAACTGTGGGGAGGTGGGGGGCACAGGGGGACACTGTGGGGGGGTGGAGGGCTCAGGGGGACACTGTGGGGAGGTGGGGGGCACAGGGAGACACTGTGGGGAGGTGGAGGGCTCAGGGGGAAACTGTGGGGAGGTGGGGGGCACAGGGGGACACTGTGGGTGGGAAGCTGTGCAGCAACTTTTTAATAGCAGCATGTGGTACAAGCTGCTGCACTTTCCTTCCTAGATGCAGAGTAGCGCGGGAAGCGGCTGTATACAGACCTCTCGTGATGCGGTCCTCCTCCTCGCCGGCCCCTCCTCTTTTCTGTCCATCCGAGGTGATGACAGATACAAGCACCTGGGATGGACGGGAGGGAAGGAGGGGCCGGCGGGGGGGGAGGAGGAGCGCATCACGAGAGGTCTGTATACACTACAGTCTCTTAGCAGTGAGCAGGGACCCGATCTGCCCGTCAATCACAGCTAGCTGACAGGTAGGTCGGGCCCTGAAGTGAAAGCTGCCATGGGGCCCCCTACTGGCCACGGGCCCTCGGTCAGCGTCCGAACTGCCCGATGGTCAGTCTGCCCCTGTAGGAAGCAGAAGTTAGTGGGGGAAAAAAAACATGATCTTTACAGGAAAATAAAGATCTGATATGTTTGTGTGCTTTCACCTAGAGAAACCTCTGCTTCTATTTTTTATTTTATTTAAATTGCTAAGGCTTGCTGTAAAGTAAAATGTGTTAAACACACATTGGCTGTGATCCATAAAGCCATCTTATAATGGCTTATATATATGTTAGTTTTCAATGTTTACTGTTCGCTTCATGTATTCTCCCTTGCCACTTTCTGAAAAGGATATAACCACAGGACCTGCAGTTTCAATATTTGAGTAGTTACAAGGATATGTCTTCATCATATGATACACAAAGGCTTGTTAAAACAAACATAATCATTTTGCTGGTCTTATGCCGCGTACACACGAGCAGAATTTCTGTCGGAAAAATCTTGGAAGGTTTTTCCCAACGGAATTCCGCTCAAGCTTGGCTTGCATACACACGGTCACACAAAAGTTCGCTGAACTTTCGACCGTCAAGAATGCGGTGATATACAACACTACGACGAGCCGAGAAAATGAAGTTCAATGCTTTCGAGCATGCGTCAAATTGTTTCCAAGCATGCCTAGGAATTTTGCGCGTCGGAATTGGTACAGTCAATCGGAATTTCAGATCGGAACTTTTTCCGACCGAAAAATTGAGAACATGCTCTCAATCTTTTGCTGGCTGGAATTTTGTCAGCAAAAGTCCGATGGAGCATACACACGGTCGCATTTTCCGACCAAAAGCTGTCATCGGACTTTTGCTGGCGGAATTTCCGCTCATGTGTACGGGGCATTAGACAATGTAAATAACAAGGTGATAAAATAAAATGAATACAACCATGGCAAAGAGAAAAATGAAAAGGATAAACTGCAGCTGAACACTAAAATATTTTTCACATAATCAAAAGTCAAAGAAGTGCAGCACATGTCAGGGCTCAATAAAATATCTCAAATGTAATAAAAAAGTTCATAAGAATCCAAAGTAAAAAAGTAAATAGAAGGTGCACTAATGCCGCGTACACACGGGCAGACTTTTCGACCGGACTGGTCCGACGGACTTTTGACAGACTTCCAACGGACTTTTGAACGAACGGACTTGCCTACACACGATCACACCAAAGTCCAATGGATTTGTACATGATGACGTACGACCGGACTAAAATAAGGAAGTTGATAGCCGGTAGCCAATAGCTGCCCTAGTGTGGGTTTTCGTCCTTCGGACAAATTTGAAACATGTTCCAAATCTAAAGTCCGTCGGATTTTTGACCGTAAAAGTCCGTTGCAGGTCCGATGGGGCCCACACACGGTCGGTTTGTCCACCGGATTCGGTCCGTCGGACCAGTCCGGTCGAAAAGTCCGCCCGTGTGTACACGGCATAACAGTTCCAGCAAGCTGAGTCCGTGTGAGAAAATTCAATGCAAGAGTGATTTTCCCTCCACCTCCAGCACACACACTTCACTCACCTCTAGATGTGGACCACTGAACAAACAGATGGTCAACACAGCATGTCCCTTATGGGTATAACCTCAGAGCAAACATCCAGATCCACCAACCAGTATTCCCAGGAGTATAATAGTGAGAAAAAGACAGATCTAAGTGCACACTGTTGATTTCCTTTAACCACTTGCTTACTGGGCACTTAAACCCCCCCCCTCCTGCCCAGACCAATTTTCAGCTTTTAGCGCTGACGCACTTTAAATGACAATTGCGCAGTCATACAACCCTGTACTCAAATGAAATTTTTATAATTTTTTTCCCACAAATAGAGCTTTCTTTTGGTGGTATTTGATCACCTCTGTGGTTTTTATTTTTTGTTAAAAAATTTGAAAAAGACAGAATTAAAAAAAAAAAAAAAATGTTATTTTTTAAATATTTTGTTATAAAATTTTGCAAACAGGTAATTTTTCTCCCTCATTGATGTACACTGATGAGGCGGCACTGATGGGCACCGATAGGTGGCAGTGATGGGCACTGATGGGTGGCAATAATGGGCACTGATTCCTTACACTGATGGCAGCACTGCTAGGTGGCACTTATAGGTATTGATAGGTGGCACTTGTGGGCATTAATAGGGGGCACTTGTGGGCATTGATAGGGGGCACTGGTGGGCACTGGCAGGTGGCACTGGCAGGCACAGATGAGACAGATGTGCCTCCTTCCTCTTCGGGACCGATGTCCCTTTAACATAAGCCGGTGATCGGCTTTTTTTTCTCCTCACGCTGTCAGCGTGAGGAGAAAAAAAAACAATTACCGAGCTTTTGTTTACATCATGTGATCAGCTGTGATTGGCCCCTTACTCGGATCTGTGATCACCCGAGTCTCCATGACTCGGTGATCACAGCGCACGCACCGCACGCCCTGCAGGGTGCACTCGGGGCACGTGCACAGGGGAGGACGTCCTATGACGGCCTCCCGGAAATTGTGGTCCGCACTGTGGCCGTCATTCGGCTATGGCCCAGACCTCAAGTGGTTAAAAGGCTTTATTAACCACTTCAGCCCCGGACCATTTGGCTGCCCAAAGACCAGTGCGTTTTTTTGCGATTCGGCACTGCGTCGCTTTAACTGACAATTGCGCGGTCATGCGACGTGGCTCCCAAACATAATTGACGTCCTTTTTTCCCCACAAATAGAGCTTTCTTTTGGTGGTATTTGATTACCTCTGCGGTTTTTATTTTTGCGCTATAAACAAAAAAGAGCGACAATTTTGAAAAAAAACGCAATATTTTTTACTTTTGCCATTATAAATATCCCCAAAAAATATATTAAAAAAACATTTTTTTCCTCAGTTTAGGCCGATACATATTCTTCTACATATTTTTGGTAAAAAAAAATATAAGAGTATATTGATTAGTTTGCGCAAAAGTTATAGCATCTACAAAATAGGGGATAGTTTTATGGCATTTTTATGAATAATTTTTTTTCATTAGTAATGGCGGCAATCTGCAATTTTTATCGTGACTGTGACATTATGGCGGACACATCGGACACTTCTGTCGCTATTTTGGGACCATTCACATTCACAGCGATCAGTGCAATTAAATATACACTGATTACTGTGTAAATCTGACTGGCAGCGAAGGGGTTAACCACTGGGGGGCGCTGCAGGGGTTAAGTGTGTCCTAGAGAGTTATCCTAACTGTGGGGGGAATGGGCTACGTGTGACACAACACTGATCACCTCTCCCAATCACAGGGAGCTGTGATCAGTGTCAGTGTCTCTAGGCAGAATGGGGAAATGCTTGTTTACATCAGCGTTCTCTCGTTCTTCCTCTCCGTGAGACGATCGCGGGTATCCCACTCATGGAGCTCGTGGCAGGGCCGTGGCGCACCACCATATGGTGGTAAATTTAAAGGGATGTTCCTGTACGCCCATTTGCCTGTCCATACCATTCTGCTGACGTAAATGTTCGTGCGGCAGTTGGCAAGCGGTTAACATCAAAATGACTACTCACAAGGGTATCTTTAAAACAGCACGTGTAAGAGCAAACACAGGCAAGCATGGAGATCCAGGATGACAGCGGGTGACGTCAGGACATGGCTCCTCCCCCGTACCTGTTACGTTCACACGAACTTCCTCAGCGGGGTGAAGCCAACTAGCGTCACCCATCCACTTATATGCCCTGTACACACGGTCGGATTTTCCGATGGAAAAAGTGTGATCGGATTGTGTTGTCGGAAATTCCGATCGTGTGTGGGCCCCATCAGACTTTTTCCGTCGGAATTTCCGACACACAAAGTTTGAGAGCAGGCTATAAAATTTTAAGACAACAAAAAACGATCGGTTAAATTCCGATCGTGTGTACACAAATCCGACGCACAAAGTGCCACGCATGCTCAGAATAAATTAAGAGACGAAAGCTATTGGCTACTGCCCCGTTTATAGTCCCGACGTACATGTTTTACGTCACCGTGTTCAGAACGATTGGATTTTCTGACAACTTTGTGTGACCGTGTGTATGCAAGACAAGTTTGAGCCAACATCCGTCGGAAAAAATCCATGAATTTTGTTGTCGGAATGTCCGATCAATGTCCGATCGTGTGTACAGGGCAATATGCACACAAAATCATCAAGGAAACAAGATGTAAATGGAGGAGGTGGCGAATAGCCACTCCCTCTGCAGAAAGAAAACAAACCTGTCAATCGGCAAAGTCACAGACAAGAAGCAATCATTAAATTGCCACATGAACTGGAAGTAGTGTACCACTGACCCCTAATGGACATTCTTAAAAAGGCATGGCACTTATCAATCCAGTTCATAATATAAAAATATATCGACCAAAAAATCATTAAAAAAATCTGATAAAACCCACCCACTGTCATCCTGCGCATCCACAGTATAAACCTAAAATCATAACAAATAAAAACAATCAATCAATGACAAAATTCATGACAAAATTAATAAAAATGTAATTAAACTCATATTTAAACAAATCATAAAAAGCTGCTACCTATCAGAGATGAAACAATTCAAGTTGAAATCGACATTTAACCCATTTTGGCTTTAAAACCTTTGTCTCAAAAATCCAGAATGATTCTCTCTGACTCAATCGACGTGTATAATTACTCCCCCTTCCAGTGTCTGTCAACCTTCTCTAGGCCCCAAAACTTAAGACCCCTAGGGTCTCTGTCATGACAGACTCTAAAATGTTTGGAGACACTGTGGGACCTTAATCCCTTTTTGATGTTATTAACATGTTCCCTAATGCGTACACACAGGGGTCTGGGGGTTCTGCCAATATACTGGAGTCGACAATTGCACTCCAGCATATATACAACCCCCTGGGTGTTACATTTAATCAGATTCTTAATCTGGTACATTCGATTCGTAGAGAAGGAAGTAAACTCTTTACGTTGTTTAATATTACATTTATATTGTCTGCATGCTATGCATCTGCCACAAGTCAAAAAATTAAAAATTCTATTTTCTCTAATAATAGGTGGGTCAGTCACTCCAGGGGCAATAGAATCTCTAAGAGTCGGGGCTTGTCTGTAAAAAAAATTGGGGGCAGTTGGGAAGGGCTCCACCCAGTATCCTATCCTTCCTAAGGACATCCCAACGTTTCAAAATAATTCTCTCAAATTGTCTATATTGCACATTATAATCAAGAACCATTTTGAAATCCTGTCTATATTTACGCTTTCCTCCATTGGAATCTGCGACCAATATATTCCTCTCCAAATTGCCTATTTTTTTCTCTTTCAGAATTAACCTGCTCTGGTAAATAACCCTTTAGGAGGAATCTATTGACCAGGAACAAAGATTGATCCCGATAATCAGAATCTAGAGCACAATTGGCCCCTGGGTATATTGCATAACCAAGTATTATGATGACAGCTATCTAAAGGAATATATCCGTTCCTGTCAGTGGGTTTAAAGTAATTTTGTGTTCTAAAATGATCCCCATCCTTAAAGATTTCCAAATAAAGGAACGTCATACATACAGTATCGATGTTCCAGGAGGGGGAAATATTCTTAGTGTTATCATTCAACCCTGATAGGAATGTTTCAAGACTAAGCATATCTCCATTCCACACCATGATTAAATCATCGATGTAGCGTTTGTAGCAGACCAATTGGTCTGGGTGATGAAGAAAAATAGACTCCTCCCAGAGGGCCATAAACAAATTTGCCACACTGGGGGCAAATTTTGCCCCCATGGCTACACCTATGATCTGTAAATAGAACTGTCTGTCATGCCAGAAATAATTTTTTGTAAGGCAAAATTCTAAGCACTGTAGGAGAAATTTCTTATGTGAGCCACCAATAGCTGATTTGTTCAAGGCCCATCTAACTGATGCTATAGTTTCCAGGTGACGAATAATAGTATATAAAGAGCTGACATCAGCCGTAACTGATACACTACTATTGGTGCAAGGAAGAGATTATATAATCTGAATAATGTGCTTGGTATTACAAAGCAGGAGTAGTACACACCAAAGGTTTAAGAAAAAAATCAATATACTGGCCCAGGCGAGAGGACATTAATGTAAATAGCCATCAGGCTACAAAAATCAAATGGGACTTCTGATTTTAATCAACCATTAGGCTACAAAAAGTAAATGGGATTCACCTGTATCGTATAACTATTCCATCCCTATTCTGGTGTTAAAAATGACATTCAGATAATTCATGACTCGGGGTTTCTGCATTATGGCCTGGTCACACCAGAACAACATGTGGGAAGGGAGCATTTCCTCCACTGTAAAGAAACATGCTACCCTTGCTACATGTGCACACGTGCTTTTAATTGTTACTTGCACTCCAAATATATCTAGGTGCATTTGCTATCACCAAAAAGCAGGGTCCTACAGTACCATGCAGTTTAGTGCGGCTCAATATCCAAAAGTCACTCCTGCCCTACTTTTTGGATGTTTCCATGCATTTGGCAGGCTATTGCAATGAATGGGCTGTTAAAAATTAGACATGCACTGCTGAAAAATTTGTTTGTTTTCATTTCATTCATTTTTACTTATTTTTTTTTTTTCGTTTTTCGGGTCATTCGTTATGATCCAAATTCGTAAATTCGAAAATTTGTTCACGACACCTGCAAACACAATCCTATCACTAAACCTAACTAGTTATTCACACATTCTGTCAGCTGGGGGTTATGGGCCTTCTGGCAGAAAATAAACATTTAAAGCACTTTTTTTCTAGAGTCTCTGGTAGGAGAAGCCCCTCCCTTTGTCAGCAGGCTCTTTTCAAAAAGGCTTGTATCAGTAGACTAGGCCTCACCCAAGCTCAACAGTAGGAACAGTTTATCCATCTGGCACATGTGAATGAGTATGGGGTACATCGAGAAGACCGGGCCACTGCTAGCAAAAGATAGCGGAGGAGCCTGGAGAAGATCCAGAGAGTGGACCGGACACCGGGAGAAGATTCTGGAGACAGCGGAGAAGTCGGAAGAAGACCCCCAGAGTCGGAAGAAGACCCCCGGAGCTGCCAAATAAATTACTTTAAAAAACTGTCTAGTGTGTTTTTTTTACTGACACTTTTTCCCCCAGATGGATGGGTAGGGCTACGATGTACCCCATACTCATTCACATAGGGCAGGGGGCCAGGATCTTATTAAAGGGGGCTCCCGGATTCCGATAAGCCCTCCGCCCGCAGACCCCGGCAACCAACGGCCAGGTTTGTCGGGAAGAGGCTCTTGTCCTCATCAACATGGGGACAAGGTGCTTTGCCTGCCCCAAAGCGCCCACCCCCCATGTTGAGGGCATGCGGCCTGGTATGGTTCAGGAGGGGGGGGTGCTCGCTTGTCCCCACCCCCTTTCCTGACCGGCGGCGCGGCGTTCCCCTTCATGATTTATACCAGACAGCTGTCAGCACTGCATGTCGCTCATCGCGAAAGGAAAAAACAGTTTTCCTTTCCCGATGAGCGAGCCAGCTCGGCGCTAGCTCCCGCGACGGGGCTCGCAGGTGTCAAATCTCGCCGATAACAGCCGCAAGATTGACACAATATCGTGGTCACCTACTTTAGCTCGGGGTGTCTACTTTCCCAAAAGGGTTCATTTGGGGGGGGTTTGAACTGTCCTGGAATTTCATGCCCAACATTATAAGCTTATGCCACACATCACCCACTCTTCTAACAACTTAAACAAAGCCCTTTCTGACATTTTTTTGCTTACATGAAAAAATCTTTTTTTTGCTAGAAAATTACTTTGAACCTCCAAACATTATATGTTTTTAAAGCAGATGCCCTACAGATTAAAATGGTGGGTGTTGCAATCTTTTTTTTTTTTTTTTGCACAAAGTATTTGCGAATCGACTTTTTATCTGCATTTTTTTGGGAAAAAAAAAACACCTTTTTGAATTTTAATGCACAAAAACACACATAATGCCCAAATGTTTGCTAAAATATAAAAGATGATGCCGAGAACATAGATACCAAAGACAATGCTTTAAATTACGCACACCCATGCAGCTATGACAAACTAAACCTTTACAGTATATATAAAGTATTCAGATCCCCTTAAATGTTTCACTCTTTGTTAGATTGCAACCATTTGCAAAAATAATTTTAGTTCATTTTTTTCCTCATTAATGTACACACAGCACCCCATATTTACAGAAAAACACAGAATTGTTGACACTTTTGCGTATTTATTAAAAAAGAAAAACTGAAACACAGAGTAAGTTCAGTTGATGAAAAGTCAAGTAGCATTCCTTCATATGCAAATTAGTCATGGACAGAGACAGTTATTACAGGAAAAAGTTAGAAACATTCCTGCTATTCCAGTTCCAACATCTTACAATGGCATTATATCAATTTTTGAGCGAAGTAAATTGTTGCAAAGAGTTTTTACAGAAATGTGATGACAAAGTTAAACCGTTATTTTATTTTTTGAGACAAAAAGATGTTGTGTTTTATCAGTGGGGTCAAACCCAGACAGATGCCTTTGAAATGTTGAAAAGGGATCTACAGAATGCTCCTTCACTGAATACAATTTAAGTTGGTTCGTCAATTCCTGTTGTATTGCATACTGATGTATCTGAGAATTCAATTTCAGTGACTTTGTCTCAATTAAAAGAAGGTGATCAAAAAATAGTAGGCTTTTTCTCCAGAGGTTTGTCAAATATGGAAAAAATCTTTGACACACATATTAAGCAATTGTTAAGTGTTTATTACAGACAACTGATCTATCACTAAAACTTCTTCTAGAGAGAATTAATTTAAGCGAATTATGACAAATATTGCCCATTTTTTAAAACTTTACAATTTACATTTATACAGGTGGATTTGGTAACAGAACATTCTCAGCAATATGTACAAAATGATGTTTGTACAAATGTATTCAGAAAGCCTGTAAATGGTATTTTTTGAACAAGCGCTAAGAGAGTCTTTGAGCCAGTATTTGTTAATATTATTAAGAGTTGTTCAGCAGGTCTTTCTATGTGTTACCCAAAGAATGGTTATGCTATTCAGCAAAATACTACAGAAAATGCTGAATTGGAAGATGCCAAAAATTAGACTACAGCATGCATAATTCTAATACTTAAAGAGGAGAAGTGAATGGACACAGTTCACTTCAGTCTTCTGGTTTGATTTGAAATCTTCCTTTGTGAAAACAAGGTTTTGAATCATGACTAATAGGAGAAATTGTGCCCTGTTATATTTAAAATACACAGAATAATAGCATAAGGAGTATAGGCCAGTTTAATAGAAATAGAGCAAAGTAAGGTAAATAGAAATGGTATTACCAAAATATACCTTTCATATCATTATAAAATATTAGGATTGTGATATGTAAAATGAATAAGTTAAGGTATATTTTGTATTAAATTCAAAATAATGATATTGCATTCTGTTTCAGGATCTGACTTATAAGTCACCAAAAGAAGAGACATTTAATATTTCTAGACCTTCCAGATGAAAACAAACCCTTGAAGCTTAAGAATATCAGTTCTGGGAGAAGATTTGACACAAGAGATTAATTCGTTATAATTATTGTTGTCTTTTTATGTTCAATAAAGTTTTTCCAACTTTACAGAGTGCAGGAAGAAGAAGAAGAAGAAGAAGAAGAAGAAGAAGAAGAAAACCTCAAGACCTCCAATAAGAGACACTTCTAAAAAACAATGCAAAAAAAGAGAGTCGCCCTGGGACTTTAAATTAGGTGGTCACAGTTAGCCACTGAGTAACAAGAGTAATAGCAGTATAAATGTTTATTAAAATTAATGTACATACATGGATAATATAGCATATTAGCTCAGCCAATGGATTTGCACATAATAAAGAGAATAAATAAAGTTGATACAAACATTATACAATGCAGTATATACAAATGCACGCATCAGAAAACCCGACGCGCGTTTCGCAAGATCATTGCTCGCTCATCAGGGGTGGATGCGGATGAGATGTATCTAAATAGGCAAAAAGATGTGTCACAGTGGTAAATGTAAGAACAATGGCAGAATGGGCCAGAGCAAAATGGCCCAATACTTACCAATGAACGAAACCAGAGTTTCCATCGCTGAACCCCCAAATGGACGGCAGCAATCAGAGTATGGCACGGGAGCTGAGGGGGAGAAGACGGACACGGGTACCCCCAGGGGGGATGCCAGATGGCAGACATGGCATAGGTGAAGGTGAATGGTCCTAATTGTCTCAGTATGTAGCTTGATAGATATCAGCATATCAGCTGTAAATATAGACGTATATGTCTCAACGATTTGCCAAAATTAGTAAGATGAACATCAAGTTATATAATGTAATAATATTTTTGTATGAGGGCATGTACACTCTAGCATAAGTATATGTGTCAAGCTTTACTAAAAAAGCAGAGTAGACAAAAATTGTACAATTATTTGTATAGAAACGTATGTGGACTAACCTGATCCAATAATGGAGCAGACATAGATACCATGGGTAAGAAAGTAAATCCAGAAAAAATGTGTTTGTCTGGGAAAGAAAAAAGGAAAAGGTTGTGTGAAAAGCAGTGTTATAAATGAAACAAAAAGTGCAGGGAATGCAGATGAAGCACCAGGTGAGTGCTGGGGTGGGGAGAGTGTATTTACCTTGATATGCAAACAGCTCAACAGGAATGGAAATCTCTGTGGTGTGCATAGTATTAGTGAGTGAAGGAAGTGAGACATGGCTGAGATCACTTCCGTCACTCACTAATATACAAATAATTGTACAACTTTTAAATTTAAATATTTTTATTGAAACATTTTCAGATAAGACAATAAAGATCATGTATAGCATTACATAGTGTAAAAACAATGAAAAAAAACAAAAAGGCAAAAAAGACAGTTCAAGGTTTGAACCAAAATAACATCGTTAGGCCAGTAGAGAGGGGTAGGATAATGAACCTGTCTATTGCTATAACTGGCTGTATACTACAAAACACTGTCTGGCAACGGCCGATTATACCCTAAGGCCCCACTCATCCCACCCCTGTGGGAACTTACTGTGGAGGTGCGTAGTGCTCCCAGGATGCCCCCGACCTGTTGCCTCCCGGAGGCATGTACCAGCCTTCTGATGGATCCAGGTGAACCCATGGCCCCTTGTTCTCAGTGGGTAGTTAATGATCTCAGCTCCTCTTGCATGCTCAGGTTATCTATTCTCCTAGAGTCAGTATAGTGACTACCCCTGAAGCCTCTCCAGATACCAAAGGATAACTGGCATAACTTAAAAGGTGGGAGGGACTAGAGTGTCCCAATCAGAAGAAAAGAGAAAGGTGAGAGAGGGGAAAGAATAGAGGAAAGGTAGGTTCAATGTGGAGTTGGTGCTCTCCCAGGTTCCTACGACATTCCATGACGGAGAGGAATGTTGCAGTATGTGACCCAAGGCTCCCAGGTGTGGTAGAATTTCCACGATTTACTACAATTTGTTCTTGTGCCATGATCCAAGAGACTTTCCTCTTGAAACCCTGGAAGGAGACAGCAGGTTTTTTCCAGGCTTTGGCGATGGTAACTTTGGCCCCCAAGAGAATGAAATAAACCAACACCTGTGAGTGTTTGGGAAGAGCTTCAATGTTGCCATTTAGCAGTGCTACATTGGGGTTATCACAACTTTTGTGATTGTACTAACTGTACGGAATACTTTCTGCCAGAAGGATCTGATGCGTGGACAGGTCCACCATGTGTGTAATATCATACCCTCCAGTTCACATCCTCTGAAACATAGTGGAGAGGACGCCGGAAAGATGACCGCTAATCTAGCGGGGAAATAGTACCATCGAGACATTACCTTTATGCTGGCTTCGATAAGGGAAATGTTAAGGATGCCTTTATAAGCACGTTTAAACGCACTGAACCATGCCTGTGTAGTCCAGGAGCTGTCAGTCTCCTCCTCCCAGGCTCGAGCGTAGGTTGGTTTGTCTGGGTGTGACATTAGTGCAGAATAGATCAAGGATATTTCTCCCCTCTGAACCTCCGTATTGGAGCACCAATTTTCATAGGGAGTTATCGTGGGGATATCCTGTTTATTTAACCAGATTGAGTGTAGATAGTGGGAGATTTGGGAGAATCTGAAAACTTCAGATTCGGGCATATCTAGTTTCTTCCTACAGTATGACAATGTAATCGGACCTCTAGGGGAGAGAAAATTACCAATCCTATAAAGGCCTTTATCTGTCCACCATTGGAAAGCTTTAATGAACAACCCTGGTAGAAAGTCAGCGTTGTGGAATAAATGTGCTAATGGTTTCATGGGTGAGATCAGATTGTGTTGAGAAAAAAGTCTGGAGCACAAGGCCATTGAATGGGAAAGGGTGAGGGACATAATGGCTGGCCTGAGTTTTGGGTTGCACCAAAGAAGATAATCGATGGTGTTCAGGGGGGTGGCATATCTCTCCATCGAGAGCCATTCAGGCTTTGAACCTTTCAAAAAGAACACTGAAATTTGAGACAGTTGTGCCGCCCGATAATAACCCCACAGATTGGGCAAGCCTTACCCACCCTGAGATTTCAGGTGATGAAGAATACTAGAGGGACATCTATACCCCTTGTGGCCCCATAAAAATCGGACAATATCTGATTGGAATTTGCTAAGTACTTGTTTCTTTATCGGGATTGGAAGAGAGCGGAATAAATACAATATACGGGGGAGAAGGGTCATTTTCACTGCATGAATCCTACCCAGCCAGGACAGACCACACTTCGTCCACCTCTCCAAGTCGCCCCTACATTTTTGTAGCATAGGATGATAATTGGCTCTGAAAAGACTATTAATATCTGATGTTATTTTGATGCCTAAATATGGGATTTCAGAAGTGGCCCAAGCGAAGTCAAAGTTGTTAGAGAGTTGATTAAGCAGTTCCGGGGGGACTGTTACATTTAAAGCTATCGATTTGGACATGTTGACCCGCAGGCCCGACACTACACTAAAACTCCACAAGATTTTGTAAATCATGGGGGTTGATGTTAGAGGGGAGGTGACATAGAGGAGGAGGTCATCAGCATATAGCGCACACTTATGTTCCTGACCACCGCACCTCACCCATTTAACATCAGGGTTCATTCTTATCGCTACTGCCAACGTCTCGATAGCCACTGCAAATAGGAGAGGAGAGAGAGGGCAGCCCTGCCTGGTACCCCTCCCGATTGTGAATTAATCTAAATATCTTCCCATGAGATGTACCTGCGCTGATGGAGTTGAGTAAAGGGACTTAATTAAATTCAGAAAGTAAGGTCAGTTAGATAAGTCCAGTCTACGGAATCAAAGGCCTTGTGTAAATCTATGGAAAGGAGGAAAACTTTTTGAGGGGAACCCCCATCCCACCTAGATTTTAGAAGGGAGATAACGTCTATTGTTCTGCATATCTGGTCCAGTCCCTGTCTCCCAGGGATGAAGCCCACCTGATCTCTATGTATATAGGTGGAAATAAAGCTCGCCACTCTGTTAGCAAGACTCTTTGTCATTATTTTAATATTGTTAAGAGAAAAGAGAAATAGGCCTGTAGTTACCCAATTACCTAGTGTCTTTATCCGGTTTTGGAATAACCAAAATGTTAGCGGAATTGAGATCAGATCCCAGGGGGGCTCCATCCCTGAGGAAGTTAAAAAGCCTGGCCATGTGAGGGGCCAGGCAGGGGCCAAATTTCTTGTAATAGCCAGTGGAGAAGCCATTTGGGCCAGGGACGGAACCAATTTTAAGGGATCTAATGGTGTCTAATATCTCTTCAGTGGAGAACGGGAACTCCATGAGCTCCCTCTGTTCTTTTGTTACAGTAAAAAAACAAACAAGATATTTGGGGGGCACACCTTCTCATCAAAGCTGGTGCAGCCATAAGACCATACAATAGAAGAAACATTTTACAGTGCACACATGCAAAAAAAACATTCACCTCCAGCAAGGCTAGTTAAAGCTGGTGCAGCCATAAGACCATACAATAGAAGAAACATTTTACAGTGCACATGTGAAGGTGTGCCCCCCAAATATCTGGTTTGTGTATTGTATGGATTCTGACCAAATCCTTTTGGGATAGGAGCACCCTAATCCCTCATTAAGTACCTCTCATTAGTGTCCACTTGTGTCATAGGTGGAGACCTCAAGATTCTCCCATTTAGAAGAGTGTAGCTCTCATGGTTCAGAGAAGCAGGATCTCCCAAATCTATGGATAGTGTAGGACCCACTAATCATGGGGTACTTTGTTGCAGTAAGTGGGCTTAGCACCATATAGCAATATGGTGTGACCAAATCCCCATATTTTTGAAAATGTTTTTTTGAGAATGTTTAGGTGTTTTTAAACTAGCCTTGCTGGAGGTGAATGTTTTTTTTGCATGTGTGCACTGTAAAATTTTTCTTCTATTGCAGGGATATGCAATTAGCGGACCTCTAGCTGTTGCAGAACTACAAGTCCCATGAGACATAGCAAGACTCTGACAGCCACAAGCATGACACCCAGAGGCAGAAGCATGATGGGATTTGTAGTTTTGCAACAGCTGGAGGTCCACTAATTGCATATCCCTGTTCTATTGTATGGTCTTATGGCTGCACCAGCTTTAATGAGAAGGTGTGCCCCCCAAATATCTTGTTTGTGTATTGTATGGATTCTGACCAAATTCTTTTGGGATAGGAGCACCCTACTCCCTCATTAAGTACCTCTCATTAGTGTCCACTTGTGTCATAGGAGGAGACCTCAAGATTCTCCCATTTAGAAGAGTGTAGCTCTCATGGTTCAGAGAAGCAGGATCTCCCAAATCTATGGATAGTGTATGACCCACTAATCATGGGGTACTTTGTAAGTGGGCTTAGCACCATATAGCAATATGGTGTGACCAAATCCCATTTTTGAAAATGTTTTTTTGAGAATGTTCAGGTGTTTTTAAACTAGCCTTGCTGGAGGTGAATGTTTTTTTGCATGTGTGCGCTGTAAAATTTTTCTTCTTTTGTTAGAGTAGGCAGCGGAATAATGTCAAGGAATTGGTCCCGTTGCTGTTGGGGGGGAAGCTTATTCGGACTTTATAGATCAGAATAGAAACGTGAGAACGCTTCCATTATCTTTGTTGGGTTCTGAGTTTAGTCCCCTGAAGTGGTCTTAATTTTGGGAAATGCTAAGGAGCGTTGTTTAGGACTGAGCTTCGCTGCCAGTCTGGACCCTATCCTGTCAGTTTGAGAATAAAATTTAGCCCCGGTCCACCTCAGATGTTTCACTGCAGCAGTTGTTAGCGACAGGTTAAGGAGGGCTCGTGACTTGTCAAGGGCCTGCAGTGACTCAGGATTGGGGTGTTTCTTGTGAATTTTCGCTAATGAGCAGTATTTTTCCGTAAGTTTTAGCACGTCCGCTTTATGTTCAGCTTTGAGTTTCGAGGTTATTTGAATGATATGTCCCCTGATAACTGATTTATGCGCTGCCCAAACTGTTGAGGGGGACATTCCGCTAGTCTGATTGATACAGAAATATTCTCTAATGGCCGCTTCCAGAACCGAGCACTGGATCGGGACGCTTAGGAGCGATTCCTGAAGGTACCAACGGGGAGATCCCCTTGGGCCTTACGCTCTCCGGGTTGTCACAGTGACCATCGCGTGGTCGGACAGTGAAGAATCGATAATTTTGGAGCCTAAAATAAGTGGGATTGTATGGGGCCGAGTGAAGATGTGGTCTATCCTGGCAAAGGAGTTGTGAGGGGCTGAGAAGTGGGTATAATCCTTTTTGTGTGAGCTGGCTTCTCTCCAGACATCAATCAGCCCTTCTTCATGAAGGAGGTTAGCTATTTTAGCGCTTTGTCTAGATGGGCGCTTTGGTTTCGATGTTCCATCTGCTGATCTGTCTAGAGCGAAGTCAAAGGCGGAATTTGAGTCTCCGCCTATAAAAACCATCCCCTTGAGGTGTGCTCGCAGTTTACCGAGCATAGATTCGAAAAAAGGTCTCTGACCCTTGTTGGGGGTGTAGTATGAAATAAAAGTATAAAGTTCACCGTCCATGTGGCCTGACACTAACAGAAAATGTCCCTGGGGGTCTACAATTGTCTCTGGCTGGGACATATTTATATGTTTAGCAAGACATATAGCTACTCCCTTAGTTTTGTTGTTAGCTGATGCAATGAAAAAAGGTAGCCGGGAAGTGTGTCTCTTGTAATAGTAAAATGTCAGCATGCATGGAGTGATAGGATTGGAAAAGTTCCCTGCGCTTGATGGGAGAATTGAGACCCTGCGTGTTGTGTGAGACAATTTTGAGGAAAAGGGAGGGGTCATTTGTACTAGCCATGGTTCAGAGGGGAGAGAGCTATCCAAAATATCTGCGTCTTACCTCTGTACGGTGGGGAAAACTTGCATAGAAGCCCAGAGAGAAGAGGATTCACCTTGTTCGAACCTGGGACATGAATCCAGAAGCAGTCCTGAAACCCGGAGAGTCTATAATGAACGTGTGACAGAGCATCCAAAAACTATAAAAAAACCTTATAAACTTTGTAAATAGCAAATCTACATCCCTTCCAGAACACGTGGTCCCCCCGAACTCCCGTCCCAAACAGACGGAAGTCTAGGGGTCTAGGGGGAAAAATTAAACACCATTGAACCTATGACTTACAGCCTGGGATATAGACTAATTTTCGAGACCTGGGGGGGAACTAACATGTATGGGGAGTTATATGCAATAACCCATAGACCATAGGAACCCTCAACTGGTATCACAATGTAGTACCCCCCCCAGTCCAGGAAAGAAGACCCAGTCACTTAATCGTAAACAGACTTGTAGTCTAAAAAAAAAAAAAAAAAAAAGGAATTATGGTGTAAAACCAAACTTGACGTGACAAACAGGGGAAACTGGGGGATATCCCCAGTGAACGGGTGCTAAGTGACATCAACTCAGATCAGGGCGCTGATCTGTTGGCGGAGGGCTAGAAGTCATCGAGGAAGATTTTCCTTTGATCTTTTGGTCTTTTGTTCCAGCCAGGAGGGTTGCTCGCTGGTGGAGGTCTCTTCGTGGAGGATGATGATGTCCCTCTACTTGCGTGTGAAGAGGATGGATCCTGCGGAATCAGGCCAAGCTGTAGCAAGAGACGTTCCCCTTCTGCAAAAGTGGAGAAATTGTAACTTCTGTTTTTGTAGGAAAAGTTTAGTCTCAGGGGGAAAGACCACCTGTATGAGATTTCCCTGTCCAGCAATAGCTGAAGTAGTGGCTTCAGTGCTCTTCTTTTCTGTACTGTGTAGGGAGACAGATCCACAAAGATCTGGATTTCGTGCCCATGTATGTATGTAGATTATCAGAATTCCTGGCCTTCCTCATCACCTCCTCTTTCACGGAGTAAAAGTGGGGTTTCACTATTATGTCTCTTGGCAGGCCATCCATGCGGGGGGGGGGGGGGGGGTTGCAGGGCTCTGTGGGCCCTGTCCAGCTCAAGGCGGTGTTCGGCAATCTCCGGGACAAGGTCTTTTATGAGAGATTTAATAGCCCCTCTTTCACAGATTCGTGGAGCCCCCTGACCCTGAAGTTGTAGCATCTCGATCTATTTTCGAGGTCATAGATTTTCGCAAAGGCAGTTTCAAGCTGATCCTGGACATCTTGGAGCCTTGCTAAATTTTGATTAATCCTACCCCCTGCCTGGTCAGCTTTCTTCTCAATAGTGTCAATTCTCATCCCTATCTGCTGCAGATCAGCATGGATGGATGAGGTTATCTGTGCTGCATTCTGAGCCAGACTTGTGGATAGCATTTGTGCGAAAGCTTCCATCATAGAGGGGAAGTCTGTGAGGGTGGGGGAAGCCTCATTTGCCTCACTGACAGACAATAGCAGGCCTGTGTGGGGATCCATCATGGGGGTGGATTGGAGGCCAGAGTTCAGGCTAAATAGCAGGGATTCTGTGGAGGCAGGCGAGGTGGCCTGGGGCAGCGGCGAATTTGCGGTACCTGGAGAAGGCAGGGGGGACCAGATCCTGGTCCGCAATGGAGTGCTCAGCATTCACAGCTATATGAGGGCCTCGGGGAGCGACCGCCATCTTTGCATTGCTGGCCAGGCCCACCGCGGCTGTCATTTGGCTTGATAAATTCCTCCTGGCGTGACCCGCGGACATTGGGAGGATCCCGGGGGTTTCCCCTGCTCGATGCGGCCGGTTTGAGGCTGGTAGGAGCGTTCTGTCAGCTCCTGAGGCTAGAGAAGGGCCGTGGTGGAGTGGAGCTTCAGATGCCGGCGGCCATCTTGGAAGCTGCCGCGCATGCGCCTCCTAATTGTACAACTTTTGTCTACTCTGTTTTTTTAGTAAAGCTTGACACATATACTTATGCTAGAGTACACATGCTCTCATACAAAAATATTATTACATTATATAACTTGATGTTCATCTTACTAAATTTGGCAAATAATTGAGACATATACATCTATGTTTACAGCTGATATCTATCAAGCTACATACTGAGACAATTAGGACCATTCACCTTCACCTATGCCATGTC